>NC_079431.1:14800230-14985230 GCF_026213295.1 Gadus chalcogrammus
GTGTGTGTGCGCGTGTGCATGTGCGTGTGTGTGTGTTTGTGTGTGTGTGTGTGTGTGTGTGTGTGTGTGTGTGTGTGTGTGTGTGTGTGTGTGTGTGTGTGTGTGTGTGTGTGTGTGTGTGTGTGTGTGTGTGTGTGTGTGTGTGGCATAACTCTCAGGCCCTGTGAAGGATCAGCTTCTCACTCTGCCGTCAGACCCCCCCCCCCCCTTTTACCCCCAGGGTCCCTGGGCCCCCAGAGACCCCCTGCAACCAACACACACAGCACAAGGTCAGGGGGCATAATCAGTATTTGTGTGTGTGTGTGTGTGTGTGTGTGTGTGTGTGTGTGTGTGTGTGTGTGTGTGTGTGTGTGTGTGTGTGTGTGTGTGTGTGTGTGTGTGTGTGTGTGTGTGTGTGTGTGTGTGTGTGTGTGTTTCTATGTGTATGTGTGTATCTATGTGTATGTGTGTGTGTTTGCGTGTCACTTTGCATATATAGCCAATTTAAATATGACTTACTGAAACATTACTTCGTATTTAAATATAACTTTCCGAGAGCATGTCGCCATGTGCAACGCATTACGTCCCGGGGTATATATGAATGAGCTTAGACACGTTACAGTGTTTGACCCGTGCTGAGACACGCCAGGTTGGGTATGAAAGGTTCTGGCTCCGAGTGTAAGCGCACTGACATCCACTATTAGGCATGCAGGCCGGAACATTGTGCAGACCGCTGGTTCCTGCAGTCGAACATTCAGGGAGAGAATGGTCGGGGTATGACCCAATCTACCCAACCGGGACTCGTGGCTGTCGAAATAGTTGTGCAACGTTGTGAAAACGTAAGAGCACTCCCCAAGCCTGGCAGTCCACCAACCCCTTTCTGGTCATTAACGTCGGCTCTGATGTAAACCGTAGTGCTATTCGCGAATTTCACGCGGAATAAATAGTACGAAACAGTATAAATAAACAAAACATATGGAATTAAATTGAAGGTCAAGGGGGAAGATGACTTAATTTAACATTTTTTAACATTAAATAAATATATCGTGTGAGAAAGCTGAAACTCAGCATGGCAGCGAAGCAACGACTAGAAACGTGAGCAGTGATCGTTATCTCCTAGAAAACACGCACCTACGGAGCAATGCTCAGCTGATCCGGACGCTCTGCGTCACACGGCGCGGCCTCCTCAACACGAGCCACCTGGGACGGACCTTGACGTCACTCCCCCTGGTCCACACTGTGCATCCTGTGAGATCAACAAACCTACTTTTGAATGGATTATGGATCATGGGTTTTAAATGTGCTCCGATCTGTCAAACCTGTTTTAAAGGCTAACAAGGCACACAGGAATAGTGGTGCAGTTTAAACAAGGCTTTTTAAAGCAAAACAGCTAGGCTATATCATATTAATATTATAATAATTCATATAACATGTATTCATGTTTTTATTTAATAATACAGCCTATTTTTGTGCCATCGTTGATTTGTTTATTTAGTAAATAATTAATTAATCATGAAATGTTAAAATGGCATTTAATTAATGTAGGCCTAATCTTAATACTTGCTACAAATGTTTTATTTTCTAAATTACTTTGAAAGGGGTTATTTGCTGGGACTCCAATTATTTATTTAAATACCAGCCCTAATAAAGAGAAATAATAAAAGGATATTTAATAACGATGCATCATTCAGAACTGCGTTGCTCCCACACGCGCTGATTCACTTGGCCTCGGCGTGTAACCCAAGCCTGGTCCCTCCTGTTTATTAGTCAGCCAATCAGGGAGCGATCCTAGCTCCCCCTCCACTCAAACAACTATTTAGCATCCGAAACAGGGATAAAGTTCCCCAAAAAGTTAGGAAAAAACCTCCTGCTAGAGCAGACCAATGCCAGACCTACTTTAGAGCGTAACGTAGCCTACGCGTCCCGCGCGCCTCACCTAACGACGCAGACTTCTCTCGGTCGGACCTCCAACACCACCACCTCCATCTCACCGCCTTCACTCGGATATACTTCACACACCACGGCTACGAAGGTGGACGGCGCGTTCTCCTCCCTGTCCCTGCGTTTCTTCAAGAGGGAAATGGAAGAGGGCTCGAGTCCCCCGATGTCCCCTGTGGATAGTCTCGCGAGCAGCGAGGAGGAGCTGGACGACAGACAGCAGCAGAAACGATTCGCGGGCAAGAGGAGACACGGCTCGAAAAAGTCTATCGAGGGACGGCAGCCCCGGGGCCGTGAAACGCGGCAAGAAGACGAGCCCAAGCAGCACGCAGTCGTACGAGGAGCTGCAGAACCAGCGCGTGCTCGCCAACGTGCGGGAGAGGCAGCGCACGCAGTCGCTGAACGAAGCCTTCGCGTCGTTACGCAAAATCATCCCTACGCTGCCGTCGGACAAACTGAGCAAAATCCAGACGCTGAAGCTGGCCTCGCGATACATTGACTTTCTCTACCAGGTGCTGCAGAGCGACGAGATGGACAATAAGATGTCCAGCTGTAGTTATGTTGCGCACGAGAGGCTCAGTTATGCGTTCTCGGTGTGGAGGATGGAGGGCGCGTGGTCTATGTCCGCGAGCCACTAGCAGACCCCCCCAACCCCCCTCCACCCCCCCCCCTCCGCGCGCGGGGGCTCGTTACTATGCCACAGCGGTACGTGTCCTGCGTTTGGCAAAAAAGTATTTATAAAAAAACGAAACAATTATCATTTATCAACTATTTAGCAGTTGTATAGATAATTATTACATATTAATTTTATTTTTTATCATATATTAATATATACATATGTATATATATTATTATTATTATTAGCCTATTATTCTCACATTATTCTAAAACATTGTTAACATTATTTTTCCATTTCAATAACCTAAAGGTAGATGTCTTCATTAGGGGTGCGTTCACTTTATCAAATTGTAGATCAAAGATTACGCCCAACATGAGATGTAAAGACACTGCTCATACATGCATACCTTTCAAAATATCAGTCAAACATCCACCTGATTAAACAAATAGTGCTAAACTATATCACGAAGTAAATAGACATCAATTGCTCTGTAAAATCGTTCAAACTTTATTTTTTTCGGTCAAACGTGCCATGTTCGTGAGAGATTTCACACTGCTGCTCTGACAAGCGAACCAACAGGCCATGTCCTGCTCTCCAACGACCTGAGATAACCCACGCGTGTGCCAGACCAAATACACTTCATCCTCCAAAAACCTGTTCCTTTCTAGGAACATTAAAAATGTTTAACCCAAAATTAGTGCTGCTACAGACTGGTAAAGGAGACTATAGGCCTACAATATTCAAAGACGTGTATAAATAGATTGGAAGCGTTCTGTTAAAATGAATAATGTAAGGGAACTTTTCAAACAGCCTACGTCAAGTCCAAAACATTTGAGTGGTTTTCTCTGACCGGTTGGCCTCTGCTCAGGCGCGGTCAGCAGCTGGGGCTCACAATAAGATTCCTGCTCTGCAGCTTGGAAAGTCATTAAAAGGGGGAGATGTGATTATTGTGGAGGCCTACCGCGCTTTAGCCCCTCTCTATGGCTTCAATTGACAATTTAAAAAACGAGGACAATCTTCACCTCGGCGTCACATCCATGCATTCACAGCTCATTTATGTTTCCAATGAGGGGCTTTTCCTGTGTGAGGAACCGCAGCAATGGGAGCTGGACTGGACCTTAACAGATTCCAGAGCCCGGCTCGCGACACCCCGAGGGGACCTGGAGGCCCCATGACAGACATGTCAGGGATTGTCACGCTATTTTGCACGCCTCTGCCTTTATTATTATGGGGTTTATTATTGTCAGGGCCTAAGCTCTTCGCGCTTGTTCAACCATAGCCCGTCCAGACTCTCACTTTCACATGACTCCTCTGATAGAGAAATCTGATAGTGATTGTGCTTCAGTTGTTTAATTAGGCCTATTCATGTGTTTAGTTCGCGTTGCACGTTTGCAAATGAAAGGCCTAAAATCGTAAAGAGATGCGAATTCTGCAAGTCTCTTTCG
Source organism: Gadus chalcogrammus (assembly GCF_026213295.1). Taxonomy (NCBI): domain Eukaryota; kingdom Metazoa; phylum Chordata; class Actinopteri; order Gadiformes; family Gadidae; genus Gadus; species Gadus chalcogrammus. The sequence goes on from NC_079431.1 coordinate 14,804,212, forward strand.
ACCACACTCGTTCCGTTCTTGTTCCAGACTTTGTTCGATTAATTCGACCTAAAAATAGTCCAAAATAATGTTCACTACTGTTAAACAATTTATTATATGTTTTAATGGGAGCAATATTTCTTTGTTCCAGGTTTATATGCCCAGGGGGGCAGTGACTGCCTGCGACAGACCTTTAAAATAATACAAAATAATAGCCTTTTATTGTTTTTCTGCATGGTTGGGCCTTATTAGCTCGTAAGGAAATATTTGTAGTCTTATAAACCAGTCTTTGTGGCTATAGAATGGAGAAATAATAGGGTCTTGATAATGTAATTATGGTCATTTGTAGGGAATGTGAGGCCCAGCCGGAACAAACATGCAGGCTCAAAATACAATACAAAAGCGTTCTATAATTTAAACAATAATTTAAATGATCTTCTTTCCACGCAATATGCATGATTTGAATTTATATATCATATGAATTACAATTAGCTAGTAAGTATTTGTTTTTGACGTTTAAATGACACCAAATAAGACTAATGTTTGTGAAGAAAAACATAACGCAAGTTTTTACTTGTTTGCAAATTGTCTCAGTGACATAAACATTGATCTATATTCAAAACTCCACCATTTCTTTACATATCCTGTGAATAAAGCAAACCCCAAAATAACTCAAATAATACAAGCCTACGATACAATCTTATAATTCAGTGGATCGGAAATGCGCGCACGCACACGCACACGCACGCACACACACACACACACACACACACACACACACACACACACACACACACACACACACACACACACACACACACACACACACACACACACACACACACACACACACACACACACACACACACACACACGAACACAGCACACACAGGGCTTTTCTCTCATGTGCAGATGGTTTTACTTAAGAGTCTGAGGGCTGATTCGCTAATGACTTCCCATCCACCGAGGATGCCAGGGACCGTAGGAATGTCAACATCACCACCTCAAACACGCGTTCTAATAGTCCCTATTGATTTATAGGAAGTTTTAAACCCTGCATCACAGTAATAACGACATATTAACCTCGGTTGTGTGTGTTTGCTTTTGTGTTTTCATTACAGACTGTTTACTTCCACAAAGATTGAAGACCAATGGAATTATTGAAGAACCCAGGAACCTCAAGGCGCAGAGGGACGTAGTGTGACACATGCAGACTATAGATCCCTTTGGACGCAACTGACACTTTGGACTGCCTGGAAAACGGGGGGTAGTCCCGGGACAGACTCACATGGGCAGGCCGGAGCTGTCCCTCATGTCTTACGCAATCTGCCAAGCCATCCACAAGTATTTGGTTCGTGTTCAAAGACACGGAGGCATCATGATAAGAGAATATATCGATATATCGATATATATATATATATATAAATATATATATATATATATATATATATATATATATATATATATATATATATATATATATATATATATATATATATATATATATATATGAATAAGATGGGTGCATGTTTTGTGGTAAGCCTATTCGTTTATAAAGGGACAAATGCAATTTAGAATCGTTAAGTTCTTGAAATACGCTGCATGGATTTTTTCATCGACCTTCTTTGGCAAGTCTCAAAGTTCCGTCCAATGTACATTTTGTTTTGCTTATTTATTAAAAACATATTTTTGAACGAGATGTATTTGAACAAGTTTTTCTATTTTATATTAACTTCCATAGCCCAGTAGCCTAGCCTATTTCTAATGGTTTTAGGATTTTCCAACACCACAACTTATTGCCCATATAGGCCTAAGCCTCTTTAAACAAAGAGGGCTATTTGTACTGAAATAGACCAAATTAAAACAATGCGGTTTTTTTTATACACTTTGATCAGACCGGACCATCCTTTCTACGGAATGTGAAGTTATTTTTTTTTTTTTACGAGCCAATGTCATGGGTACAGCAACTGGGTTTATGTGAATATGTTTTGGGTTCTTCTGTGTTCTCCAACCCACGAAAAACACTCTGGAAAACACACTCCTGGGTGTGAGTTTAACGAAGAAATGCAGACAGAAACGGCCATAAAAAAAGACCTACAGCTCATTAACAACAACCGAGGAAATTCGAACCTGTTTCAAACCCCAGCCTATGAAATGCTTGTCCGCTTAAAGCTGTAGTATAGGTCTAATCATTTAAAATAGTGAGGCCTGCTGGGGGAGCCTTTAACGAGCGGGGGCGATCCACCGCAGATAAGGACGTTGCCTTTAAACCAAGCATTAAACCTAAAATACTCTTTAAAAAAAACATTAGACATTGTTCAGCCTACATCTCATTTCACGAGACGTGCTGATATTAAAACCCAAAATATATGCCTGTGGTTAATGTTGGCACAATGCCACTTCTGCTGATTTCACGACGATAGGGCCACTTCTCTAATCTCCATCTAGAACTACCTAAACAAATAGATTATTATGCACACTATAATGCACATTTATTTCAGGTCTACTTTGAGCAGCCTATCCTCTTTATTATTTTCAGATTGATCTACCTTTGTCGTTGCTCATTTTGATTCGGCCAATATAATTACTATTATATTTAAAATATATATTCCGTTCCAGTCTGGCTTATCACAAAGCAGTATTTATGATTACCATCTGCAAATATCAAAATATGGGTATATTCAGATATGAGCTATTCGATTTTGACCGGAAACACCTGTGGCTGCAGCCATTATCCCGTATCCGGTCTCCAAGATGTGGGTGGAATGCGGCCGTTGATCCAGAAGAGCACAGATCTGCATGTGCAGTAAAGACTCTCTACATGGCATCACCTCTGGTGCGCCTGTGTAACCTACATTCCTATCACAACCAGGCATGGTGGAGATATTCAAATGGGATGATTCATTCTGTGGATGAGGGGAGGCCCGAGTGAAGGGATGATCATGTCATCTCTGGGCCCAAGCCAAGACTGAAGGGCCAATTCCCTAAGCAGGACTCAATATGTGTCAAGTTTCAGCCTAGCTACTGAATAGCACGGACCACCATTTTTTATAAACACAGCTAACCTATAACATTAGCCCTAATGTTAAACGAGTTTCCATGACTTCCTATTTTCAACAACCACAATAACATTTGCGTAGGCAGTCCGAACGAAAAAAAGATATTGCTGTTGGAGTGTGGTTTCAGACCGTATTCCACTGAAGAAAGGGTGGCAAAGACTACTGTGGTTGCTGTGCACTGTGCTCAACACACTTTTCCTTGACTTCAAAAAGTTTACACCGTCGTATAGTTTCACTTTTGGTCAAAAGTTTTCATTTCTGTATGGGCAGTTTGCCTAGGGGACTGGTTGACCAGATATGCAAATCCTCTTAAAACCTGAGCTGAAAAACATTCTGGATGAATGAGCTGAACAGGTCCTCCAACAGAAAGTATAATCTCAAGGCTGGACTTGACTCGGTGGTCTCGGCGTTAACCATTCCTCCATATAGCCCACCATGGCTATATATATAAGTCATCTTGATAACGCCCATTATTCCATGCTCAAGTGCACCGATCAGGGGCCCGGGGCCACCGCTCCACCACCGGCTCGAGAGCTCCAGATGTTTCCCGTAAAATCAGACGGAAAAAGCTACAAAACTTTAATTTTGCAGTAAAATTGGTATAGAGTAAAGGTTTGTTCACGGTGCGCCTTAAACAGAATGTTGTGTTTGTCTGGTTCGCCTGAAATCTAACGCTTACCGACGCCTTTGTGGAGGTTGGTGTCGGCCAATCAGAGTCGTTCCTTTTCCCGATCCTTTCCCGGCCAGGTGAGGAGAGTGCTGTGCTCGCGCACAAAGCACACGTGCCTCAAATCATGCTTCACAACCTCCACTGTGAATAGGATAGTTGCGTGTGTTATAGGCCTTCTTGTTAGGCTACACGCTTCTGTAGAAATATTTCTTATAGGGAAACCTTTTCAATTGTTGTGAAAATCCATATGTATAGTGATCTGTCAGAGCCATTTAAAAAAAAATCTTGGCCGACTTTTTCCCTTTATCCTGAAGTCAAACAACCAGGATTTGGAAGTTTATTATTTTAGATTACATAGACCTTGATTAGAAGGAGAAGTGTATGCAACACATTTGGCATAACTCGGTCGACATGTTGTTTTTTTTGAACGGCATATTGAAACAGGTGCAGAATATTGTTCAAGGCCTCAACGTTTATTGGGCCTGGCAAAAACCTTTGCGTGTCCAACTAAACAGAATGACAATCATTTAATTTGCCATCACACACAAATGTGATTTGGCGGGATTATCGCATGACTAGCCTAAAGTCGAAGTGACATCTGTGTAGTAAACAAGTTTCCAGGCACAATAGCACGTCACACAAAAACATTGGCGGACGTTGAGTTGTTGAATAGATCCGGAGAAAGGGAAAACCGCCAGGTTCCTTTTGCTCTTTTATTTTGTTATTCCTCCCCATGCTTTTCATCGAATGAAATCAAAATCAAAATGTAAAGTGAACAAAATCCTTCTCCTTCTAGGCTAGTGCTACGACTACAACACTATTAATAATCATAATGTTACCGACAATTATATTGTCGAAGTGCCTATTATATCACAGGTAGGCCGAGCAGCCTAATATAGTCAATGTGACCTTTAGAAAGCAATCAAATAGACATGACTGCAGACCTAGCTATGAAAAAGGCTTTGTCACTATGAACATACCTCAGCCATTGTTTTGACTCATAACAGCGAGGAACATCTTCATCATCACCGCTCCTCTTAATCATCATTGGACCTAACGTCCCCTCCCTTCCACCCCTTTTTTCTCCTCTTATTTCCATTCCTTTTCTCCTCTCATATCCCTTCGTCCCCTCCCCTCATCCCCTCTCTACTCTTATCTGCTACTCTCTCTGCTTTTCCCTCTCATCTCCATTCTGCTCTCTTTTCCTTTTCAATCCCCTCCACCTCTTTCCTCTCTTCTCTGCATTATTCTGCCCCACCTCCCTCATGTCTCCTCTCCCCTCTCCCTTCCTCCTCACCTCATCAGAGGTCCCTCCAGGGACAGAAAGGTAACACAGTGTTGCTTCAGGGGAGGGCAACATCTGTAAAGATGTGTGCAAAGCAAACATTGGAGGAATGCCTGGGTGGACCCGCCAGGGGTAAGGAACTGGTACCACAGCACTACCAGACAGGCTCATGGGGAGAAGGAAAATAACGATAATAAGGAAATCCTGATTGTGAATATTGTCACGTAATTCCTAGTCAGGCAGGACGGGGCCTTATATAATGCAGAAGGAGGAATGTGATTGTTCCCTTCAGGATTGAACAGGAGACAGTGGGAATAGCTAGGCTAAGAGAGGTTCATGAATTGAGCCTTATTCAGGCTATTGCCATGCAGTTGTCATTCCCTTACATCCTACAATCTGAAAGCCATTTAACAGTTTCTGGAAAATATATATATATTTTTTTTGACAAAGGAATATATGAAACATGTAGCAATAGCGGATATCCCCCTTTCAGAAGAATCTCCCTCTCTCGGGCCTCTGGCTGCCAAACCCATGTAACTTAAACGGATATCTCTCCCTCCCAAGTATGCTTGGAAGTCCCACCCTCTCTCTCTCGCCAGTAGCCCACATTTGAAGCCCCCTGTTCCAGGACCTGTCTTGTGTCGGGTACGCCGGGGAGCAAGGTGAGGGAGGAACTAGCAGCCGTCAGTTTGGACTTTATGACACAATCACAAAATGTTTCTTGGTAATCTTTGTTCAAATGCACAATAAGTAAAATGTTGGTTTTTTCTTCTTACGCAGTTACGCTTGTGGTGTGTTTGTGTAAAACAGAGAAATATAAAGAGCACACACACACAATGATTTTCACCTGCAAACTGCGTTGATCCTGCCCCACTCCTCAGCCTTCCCTTAGAAAGATCACTCTGCTTTGTAACCCCCTCCCCCACCACCTACCAGTCCCCTACACCTCCCCTCCTCCCCATCCTGCACTCCCTTTCCCCACCAACTCTCACTCCCAACCGCCCTCATTCCTCCCCTCCGGGTGTCTGTCACACCTTCTTAGGACAGGCCGTCCGACCGTCCTCCATTCCTCAGGCTGGGAAACCCGAGAGCCCCCCCGGTCCGCGACTGGTGAGGGGGGGGCTGTGTTGGTGGCTGACAGCCCAGGCGCCCCCTGCTCTTTGCATCAGCACCACGGAAGGCCCCAGGGGTCACCGGGGGTCACGCCAGCGCAAGAACCACATCGTCTCACCGTTTACCGCAGGAACCCCAGATTCTCCCTCACTCTGAACTGAAACACTGAAATACGTTTATGGAAATAGATAGATGGATGGATAAAGATACAGAGAGATGGATAAATAGAAAGAGATCGATGAAGATGGAGAGTTAGAGATACACAAAGATGGAGGGGTAGAGAAGGGAATGAAAAAGAGATAATGGAAAGTGAGACAAATGGAGAGAGTGATGGAATGACACACAGAATGACACATCAGGACTGTACCTGATGCAGGGTCCAATCACAGATCATCGGGTCTTCGACACGCATCTGAGATCTATGTACACTGGTATATGAATATATTTATATACATATATAAATATCCCTCATTCCTCAAGCTCAATCCTCCGAAGGAAAGACCTACCACCATAGCGTGCGTGGGTGCATAATGGACCAGTGTAGCAGAATGTGTGGACCAGCCGATGCGGTGAAGCCCTCCGCATGCGATCAGGCCTACAGCACAATATTCATTGTCTCTTCCTCCCTCCTGGGACCTGCGGCGCCCGAGATGTGGGGGAAGCCAAAGCTAAAACCCTCTTGGGGGGGGTGGGAGGAGGGGGATATGGATGGCCCTCTCCTCTCCGTTCCCGGGTTCTGCCCGTGTTTGATCTACATTCTCACAGGGCCCACAGCTCCTCTGTAGCTCCTCAGACAACACAACCAACAGGCGTTCAATGAGTCGAAGGGAGGAGGGGTTCTGTTTTACGGTCAAGTCTTTCAGCAGAACTTGCCGGGAGTTATGGGTGCAGGCATGCAACCACCCACAGGGTCACGCTATACTCTGGTTTACTTCTAGTGGCGATACATTCCCCGTCGACTTCAACCGAATCAAACCGTGATTTAAAACATCCTCAGAGGCATGGAGGCTACACTCATTGAACGCATTGTGCGTTGTGTTATTTTAGAAGGCTGGATTGGACGACTGGCCACAACCCACTGGCCACACGCTTTCCACATCTCACCAAGGCGGGCCGGCGCCCAGCTGTGCAGACCTCCTTGTGTTTCACCGGCCCCCTCCACTCACACTGATTGGCTGACAATAGTCTGAGTGGTGGAAGTCTGAACACAGGACAGGAAAAGCAAACATCAACATATTCAAATAAACGCTCTGGATCAAATTGGGACCAGGTCTCAAGACGTTTTTGGGATCTTTATTTTGAAAGTTAATAGGGTTTAAGAGTTGAAACGTCTTAAGAATTTGGTGACTGAGTGGTTGCGTTAAATACAATAGTAATTAGTAGATTCAACACCAGAGGCATTAGTAAATGGGATTTACTTGAAAAATAAACTTATTATGGAATTAAAGTGCATACGTCTTGAGATTCTAATAAACTGCTTGTATTTATTTTCCACATTTGTGTTGTGTTTTAGTTTTTCGGGAAACATTAGTCAAATTACACTATGTACCATATCTCCCTCCGTATCATGGCTCAGAGGAACGTTCACAATATCCCAACGTTTCATGTTGCTCAGTCCTGCTGTTGGTTTAACCATCTACCAGCATCAGTTTCATATAAAAATCAGGCGCAACAACAACTAACACTATTGATGGTCTAAATAGGGATGAAGCGTGAGTGTCATCTGTAATTAACCTCTTCTGCTCATCTCAGCAGCTGGCCGAAGCCTTTTTACCGACCGCCTAACCCTGCAATTAAAAGGACAGGGGTGAACAGTGCTGAGTTAGATGAGGGTATTTTGTATGCGTACGCGTGGCCTGGTAATGACAGAGCAAAATGACACTGGCGGGGAGATGAGCAAGGCACCAGAGACACCACAGAACCTAGAATGTCATTGCGGGTAAAAACAAGGGAGAAAAAAAAAGGATTTTCCCTCTCCCTCATCTCTGTTACAAACAGACATTCTGGGGTCTTTGCTGTGGGGAGGGCAGCGGCCATCTTTAGAGCGAGTCTCTGACAAGAGGGGAAACAAAGGTCACGTCACCGTAGCTCCGCCCCCTTCTCTCTCTGTGACCTGAACTAATGAGAGATGTCAGCGCAGGTCGTGTTGGTCGTCCGTTCGCCTTCGACATCCATGGTGAAGGCTTCTTTGTACCATGAGCTGGGCTGAAGGACTCAGCTTGTCGTAAAAAAGAGACGACATTCCACTCTTTAATGTCACCTTTCTGCCGACCGGAGTAGAACCGACCAATGACCCCTGTATTTAACCGCCTGGAGGACGGTAAATATTGTGTCTCATGTCTGCGTTTACCCTGCGCCTTTCGGTCTCTCTCTGCCTCTCCCTCTGGGAACCTAGGGCCCTGTCCGGGCATTCCCCTGGTCGGCGTTTGAGGGCTTCGAACCTGAGAGATTTATGATGTATCGGCTCACAAAGCCTGACGTGGTGGTGGTGGTATTCACAGCCCCCACCCCCCCTCCCGTGGAGGCCAGACGTGTGTGGCCCAGGGAGTGTTTGCGTTGGGCATGTTGTCCTAACATCGGTTCCACGGCAGATCACAGATCCGCTACTGTTTATTTGGACACAAGGGATAACCTCTGACCCTTCTGAATGGGTTAGGGCTTATCTTCTTCAGAGCTACTGTTGGGGAGTTTGAGCTCCACTAATACCGCCCCCCACTGGCTGCAGAGAGAATATAGTGAGGGAAACAATCATTCTTAAAGGGCTGGTATTATGCAACCAGGTGTGAGTGTGATTAGCCATTACAACAAGCCGTTAGAAAATCTACCTTTTCCTGGGTTTTATTGGCATGTGTCCACCTAAATGTATGCTAGATAGCTCAGTCTACCAGCCTACCCAGTGGACCGTAACAAATGTTGCTTATCTATCCATTGTACACCTATGTGGACCAGTGGCGGCTGGTGATCAAAAATATTGGTGGGGCACAGTAATAGACAGGGTTCCCCCCCCCCCCCCCCACAAAAAATATTGAATTTAATAGATTTTATTTCCTGTATTCTGGTGCATTTTGGGGATGGCCATTTCCTATTACCTATTACCTACTATTCATTCAGATTCATAGCCTACATCCTGACTTGCAGGGCCTGGACAAGCTTACATTGCATATGCAGACCTACGTTATGGCCATTCCACCAGCCATTGCTATTTTACCCATTGTTGTTATTCTGATAATGGGACAAATCATGATCACTGTCCTATAGCGTCCATTTTTTGAGTCTCAATGTCTACTTCAAATGCAGTTAGAAATATGGGACAGTAGCTTAATTTTGTTTATATGCTACAGGCCGAAAGACAAAATTAATATGTAACTTACTTGCTCCTTTTAAGTATAACATTGCTTGGGGAGTCCAATTCCGCTACTGAAATGGGTGGAATGTGCTTACAACTCTGGTAGTTAGCGATCTATCTCTTCTCTACATGCAGTTGTGTTGCGCGAATGCTGCTGAGGGAGGTAACCTATTTGATTGATTCGCTGAATTGTCCAATGATGTGATGATAACAAAAAAGAAAAGCGACACCATTGGCCTTGGGCGCACACTGGTGCGACCCGAGGGCGAATTTTCTTGCGCCAATGAAAAGCTGTCTCTGCTTGATAGACTGCAAAAAGTTAGCGAGCTTACATTGACTTCAACGTGGCCGGCGCCCCTGACTTGGAGGAGGGCTTTATTTCGAATGACCAATAACTAGCCTAGCCCAAATCATTGACGTTCAGACGCATTTAAATGGTTGCTGGCAGTGAAAATTATATCAGACAATTAAACGAGGATAGACGCTATGTATTTTTGTTGATTTATTAAGAATTGATAATAGTTGATTAATAGTTGGTAGATATATTCAAGTGAATATTTCTCGGAGGGGCGAGAGCAAGAGAGCTGACCCACCGCCATTGATGTGGACATATCCAAATGTGATGTCACTAAAACAATGGCTTGTAATGGCTAATCACTCACATCTGGTAGCGTAATATCACCCCTTTAACAACGATTAAAAATGTAACAATTTTATTATCAAGTCAATCAGGTTGACTTGAACTTAAATCCAATGTCAATTTATTAAACTACATCAAGGAGGCCCAAGGGAATATGGGTAAAATCTGGGGAAATCATGGATAGAACCAAGTACCTTTCAGCTGCATTTGCTTTTGCTCGTATTTAGTCCAAATTATGGAAATACAAGGATGACAGGCAAAGGAATGTCTGCCTGTTCCGAAATCCACACACTTTCCCCCCTTAATACAATAACGACAACGGTTATTTTTTTCAAAACATGATACTTTATATTGTAGATGTCAAAGACAATATGTTAGAGCAAAAAGTTCCCGAGAAAAAAAAGAGAATTTTGTAACAGAGCAACAAGTCAAAAAAAATAACCAATATTGAAAAAAATGAAAACAAAATAATATGCATTTAATACATATGTAAACCTAGAACTGTAACTTTCTGAACCGTAGTGGTCATAGGTAAAACTGGCTTAAAGTGGACACCTGGGACAAAAATACATCAGGCTTCGGGTTTGAGCCCTTTGAAGAAGTCCAATCATGGTATAAAACACACATCAACCCCCCACACCACTGCCTGGCATTCAGACATTCGGCCGGTTCTGCTGTTGACCCTTCATTTATGTAGCCTCACTACAAAACTCACACCTTTCCTAGATAAATACAATAAAATCTATCGTCTGTGTGTTACAAATGCTAGAGAAAACAGCTTTGAAATGGTGTATGTTTAAATCTCAGCTTTATGGATTCCTTGTTTGTACAAATGAGAGCACATTCACCTAACACTGAAAACTGCCATTCCCTCGGTTCTCTAGGAGGGGACTCATTAAAAAACTAGCCAGCCAACAGAGAGAGAGAGAGACCAGAGACAGAGAAGGAGAGAGAGCGAAAGTGTTGATGCAATCTTGAGAAGGTAGTCAACGTGCCCTTCAGTGCTACATCCCATGTGTGGATGTGTGTTGGGGTACAGACTGACAGACAGTGCATGCGGACATACAAAAACATGCAAAAAAATGAGGGGGTGGGGGGGGACAAGAGGGAGAGAGACAGAAACAGAAAGTGGGTGAGAGAAGGAAATCTGTCCTTGTTGAGTCGTAGACCAAAGGTAATGTGGAAGCCATACTAAAACATGTTTGTTTTTTGGTGGCACATTTGTTGGATCATCAGTGTGGTGAGACGGTCACCCTCTCGTGCCCACTGCACCGTCCGTTGACGGATCCCCATTGACTTTGAATGTGTACGGAGGCGCAATGCATTGTGGATCCGTGCGCTCCGTTGGAGCCTTCGGCGCCGTCAAAAAGTATGTTCTCTGATGTTTGTTGGGGCCAAAACAGACTTCCCCCTGGGAACATTGTCCACCGATGTGCCTTCTATTTATCAAGCAAGAAGTGTGTGTGTGTGTGTGTGTGTGTGTGTGTGTGTGTGTGTGTGTGTGTGTGTGTGTGTGTAAAAGCAAGTGAATAGTTGGTGGACAGCGAGGAATGTACAAAAAAAGGATGATATTGTAAATGACAATTAGTCTAAACCAAAGTGAAATGTTCTATAACTAAGGAAAAAGCACTTATAATGGTCCCCATTCCAAGGGCTTATATAAAGAATATCATTAACATAATGTTTCAAAAGATTGATTTAGTGCTACTGCTTGGGAATATACTCAATGTTTCCACCAACATTGTCCTCCACGTCTTAGAAGTGTGTATCGTTAAGCCAAGTAAAGAAATGAGCCATGAGGCCATATTGTCCGGGGGAAATTGTCATCTGCTGAAGCCGTTTGGGGGAGACAGAGGAGAGAGAAAAGGGGGAGACAAGTGAGAGGGGTGATTCAGGCTAACGTTGTGGTGGGAATGCTACCGTCAATTACGGTGTTCTGAAAGCTACGTCTTCTGGGTAACATTTCTTCTGAACGGAGTTGTTAGTTTTTTGTCTTGGGGCTCGGATGATATCGGCATTCAAGGACTGTTCAGGTTGTTCGACGGCTAGGTGGTTTGTCTAGCTGACCTTAGCTAGTCGTCTTAACGGGGTACCGTTACTATTAACTGTTATCTTAACTAGTCATTAGTTACCATACCTGGTTCCAAGTTACCTTTAGTCGTCATCTTAAATGGTTCATAGTTACCTTAACTGGCTTCCTTGACTAAACCCTATTGATAAGAAAACATATCTCTTTACTAGTTACCATAACTAGTTCTAATTGAAGGGCCGAGCCACGCCCCCGAAGGCGTGAATGTGATATAATAAACTATACATTTAGAGCACCGATGAGTAGAATAAACCAACGAACGTTTGGTCGCCAATAAAAAGGTCAGACTCTGTTCTGCGGTCATTGGTGCTCCTGGCTGATCACAGTGATACAATCAGAGGTACGGGGGCTGCGGATAGCCACGTGTCCATCCGTCTTTTGATCTTCCTCTTTGGAGAAGGTTTTAGGATAAGCGTGTGAATTATTAAGATTGTACAAAAATAAATCATGAATATGCAAATGTTACCGATTGATTCATCAATAGACATTCAAATATTGGTAATTTAGGAAAGGTATATTTTGAACAAAAGGGTGCACAGAACCCAGCGTGAAGATATGCGAGTTGACATCTTAAATAAAGAGGAAAGGGATGAATTAAACAGAAAAAGAAAAGCCATTTTTCCGGAGAACAATGTAATGTAACAGTGATTGCACAGTATGTTGTAGTGTGTGAGTGTCGTAGGCAATGTAACTCGGAACAGTATGAGAACTACCATGGGATGAACACAACTCAAAGCCAGTCGTTGTTACTGACACAAGGGAACGTAAGACCAATGGGATGCTATATTGCTCAGCGGTGAGCCAATCGTAGCAAGTGACAGTAAGTGGTGCTTTCATTAATACCCTCGAGAGGGCAACAAATTTGCCCAATGAAAATATAAACCTTGCAATACTAATTTCAAAAACAAGTTCATAATATTTCATTTTTATATATATATAATATAATATGCATATTTTTCATATATAAATCTACTATGAACAGACAGTATAGTAAATACACAATTATTATAATCATTGTACAAAGTAGTATTTGCATTCCCAAAGCGTCCCCATAAACCCTGGAGCTCAAAAAACAGCAAGGAAAATGTCCTCGCCAACCAGAATCCAAACCCTTTTTCGGTTTTGAAACATGTAAACTGTACAACAAACAACGTAACAGAGAGGAAAGGAGGAAAAGACAGGTGGGGGCGAAAAGTGCTGTATACAAAATAAAAAAATGGTTAAAAGGTACAACACAAAAAAACGACAACATATCAATAATAGTCACTTGACTGCACTTAAAAAAAACGAAACAGATACAGCAACGGAACCACCAAGGAAACAGCTGGCAAATTTCGGGGGGCTGGGGGGTGGGGGAGGGGGAGAGAAGTCATGGAAAAGATATCCTCCTGACCTCCTGTCAGAACCCCGCCCCTGCGTCGAGAAACAAGGCTTCAATGCAAAAGGAGAGTTTTAAACAAAACAACCGTGGAAGAAGGTAGCTGCCCAGAGGGAAAGACAATGTGAGCTGGGTGACGGGTAGTTGGTCTGGTGGTCCTGGGTGTTCTCAATCAAGCTACGTCAAGATGCGTGCCTTGCATTGCTTCTATCGTTGTAAATGTTCAAAACTGTCAAACTGTCAAACGCCTGTAGGCTGTGGCTGACGAAGCTCCCCACTGCCCCTCCTCTCCCAGATCGGTGGGGGTCGTACTGTCGGGCTGTCATTGGCGCTACATACGGTAGCGCTAGCCGAGATGATATACATCATGCACCATCTCTTAGATCATTTCTGGTGGCCAGAGATAGATGAAAGTTATGAACAAGACAAACTCTCCACACAGACGCATGTCCGCCAACCTTAATGTGCTGTCAGAATAATAAGTGTGTGATTTGACTTTGTAGGTCTGGCTCCCGGTCGTGTCACACACCCGTCCCCACACACACACGCACTCACCCACAAGTATATGAGCGCACATGTTCTCACTCCCTCCCACCTGGTCGGTAGCTCAGGACAGGGGGAGAGCAGATGCGTTTCACTAGTGTCACAGGGGGTCGGGTACTGAAGCGCGGAGCGACTCAGACACAGTTAAAACCCACCGTCTCCTGTCTGGCGTCTGAAAACACTGCACTGTCCTCAACGTGGGAAATATTTTGTGGGGAGGAGCTTGCTCCTCGGTCAGTGATGTGCTGATGTTTATTTGTCGGTGGACACGCTTAATGCACCAATTCTGGTTGACAATGTGACCTCCTGTGATTAATAAAGGGTGATAGTACATCATGCTTCGTCTTGTGACGTTATTGGAATGCAGTGCATGCTTGTTATGTCATCCATTCAGAAATCCTATCTGGAAAATCAGGCTTGTCTGGAGAATACTAAATAAACCTCCCAGCACAGCCGAGCCACGCTTTAACTAGATCGGTCAACAACTACCTTCCAAAAAGCAGGTAAAAGTGGTACGATGAAAAAATAAGGGTTTAATTACAGGGTGGACAGGCTGTGTGAAAAGCATTATGGGTAAACATGCCAGTCGTCCAGTCTCTATGCCAACAGCATGCAGGCTTGGAAAGTTTTGCCGCCCGAGTAAAAAATAGTAAAGGATAAGGATGAGAAGAGGCCTTGTTCCCAAACCTGTCTTTAAGGCAAAATGTCTTGAAGTTCAGTTCATTGTGAAATATCCACCAGGTTCGAAAAAAAGGCACAATTTTGCAGTCATTTACCGTCAGTCGGAACAGAGCCAAGAATCACCGTTCGAATCGACCACCTCCATTCCACTTCCTACCGAATCATCCAGCGGACTTCGGGCAGAAATGTATTCCACACTCGCATTTCCTCCATCTCCAACTGTGCTCCGCGGGTCACGGCATCAAGCTACGGTCCCCGGATCAAGGATACATCCACGCTCTCAGACTCAGAAATAAAAAAAAGGAGAAGAGGTGAGGCGATAGAGGCGAGGGAGACCGAGAACCTCAACCTAGAGCAAAGATGGCCGTCTTGTGATCCGTGCCTCATTCAGACGGCGTCGGTTTAAAGTCCTAAAGTACTGGCATTCGAGGCACGACAGCGCACGATGGCTCGGTTTTCCAACCTTGAGTTCCTCGTCTTGAGACGGCCTGGTAGCAGCGGCTCAGAGACTCAGGCCCTCCGTTAAAGATGACAACGCAACACAACGTGGGCCGAGCATCCAACCCCCTGTGCACAACCGAACACCAGTGTTCTGTTTCAGCCCCCCAAAGCCCCCGTTTCTTCTATGAAACGGAGACCCGGCCCCCCCATTCCGCGCTAGGACCCCCGCCACATTGAGATAGCAATAGGTGAGACACCTGGCAGGGGGGTGGGGGTGGTGGGGGGGGGGAGGGCGGGGTTTGAACTGAAACAGTGGTTTAGATTGGATGAGAACAATGTCCGAGAGGCAGGCTTGGCTTATGAGTGGTTGAACGCCGGGTCCACTTCCTCCTCCATCGGCTCCTCCTCAGTCCTGGGAGAACGACATTAAATCAAAGCAAAGATATTAGGTATTGTCTATCTAAAAAGTACACAGGAAACAAATAATAATCAAAAGGTAGGATTGTGTCTACATTTGTACTTAAACAAAAGGGCATGACAAAAATCAAACGTCACAAAGGGGGAAAAAAACAAAGAGGCAGAGAGAGAGAGAGAGAGAGAGAGAGAGAGAGAGAGAGAGAGAGAGAGAGAGAGAGAGAGAGAGAGAGAGAGAGAGAGAGAGAGAGAGAGAGAGAGAGAGAGAGAGAGAGAGAGAGAGAGAGAGAGAGAGAGAGAGAGAGCGAGAGCAAGGGCGAAGGACATTTGAAGACACAGACCTTTTGCTGATGTGCTTGTTGGCGACAGACAGTGACGCCATGGCGGTGACCGTCTCGGTCTCTTCGCTCTCAGAGCGGAGCACCTCGCTCAGGGAGTAGCCCAGCTTCGACGCAGACCGCTGCAGAGAGCGCCAGTACTTGCCTTCACACAGGAAACAGGAAATGATCAGATGAGTCTCCTTAAATAGACACTTTAACGTTTGAGCCATCAAACCAAGTGGGCCAACCACAAGAATGTTAATTCATATAGTTAATAACAATATTAACATTGTTTAGAAGTACTCCCAATACCAAAAATATAGTACTCATTTATGAATTACATTTATAAAGCACAACTCAATGTATCTCGCTTAAGGGTCAAATCGATTCCTTCCGGTGTTTATTCCAGCCCTAATATCATGTTTTCCTTGGAAATGTTTTTTCTCACTAAGTCATGAATGAATTCACCCAGCTGGAAACAAATGAGCAGAAGAGAGCATCTGCCCGACCGAATCCTAAACAAACCAGTCTGACTGTGTGGACCATTGCCTGGAAAATGAGTGTGGAAAATGTGTGTGGATCTCTGTTCGGTCTAATGTTCACCTTCAATGGTCTCAAGCCTTTCTGAATGGGAGTTTGGGAATGCACATAACTCAAATGTCTTTGGGCTGTATTAGAATTAAAACAAACCAAACGATATAGACGATATATGGAGAAGTATAAATAATAGAAAATAAGTGACGTGTCAGATGAAGACGTGTACAGATGCAATAAATGTGTTGTGAGAGTGGTAAACTGGATCAGGTCTAGAGTGGACCGGTCTGGTTGAGGTCTAAAGTCGACTGGTTGACTGGTTCAGGTCCTCAGGTCTAGGGGGGACCGGTGCACCGGTTCAGGTCTAGAGGGGACCACTCACCCTGGATCTCCAGGACATTCTCCATGGACTGGACAGCGTTGGCGTTGGGCCTCTGCTGCACCACCTCGTCTGGTAGTGGGTCCAGCTTTGGAGAAAGAGGGCAAAACATCATAAAGAATCAGTCCATCCATCCGTTGATCAATGGACACATTTCTCCATCCAGCCATCCATTCACACATCTATAGTCATCCATCTACCTATTGTATCCATTCATCTTTACCCCTCCATTCATCCATCCATCCTCTTTAACCCACAGAGGACTTAAGCCTATGCGTGCCTGCCTTGACCCTAAGGCAGGAAAGCACCTCACACACACAATGCATGCTTTGTACTCTCCCCAAGTCTGAAGACATAAACACTCGTGTAAACACGTGGCTGTATAAACACAAGCTGTAAACTTGGGTTCACACACAAACACACACACTCGCGGACCAGCTTCATCCCACATTTCCCACTCGATCCCGACCCAGTTCCTTGTCCTCTTGGCTCCCTGCACCCCATTCTTCACCCACTATCTCCTCTCTCCTCCCCAGTCCCTCCCCCTCTCCTCTTCCCTACCCCCCTACCCCCCCCGCCACCCCCCCAACCCCCCCCCCAACCGTCCTCTCCAATGCAAACCCTAATCACAGCCTCGCTGGGATGATCCACAGGGCTAATAACCAGGGAGGGGAGGACGAGCCAGGAG
The DNA here is from genome assembly GCF_026213295.1 of Gadus chalcogrammus. Lineage (NCBI taxonomy): Eukaryota > Metazoa > Chordata > Actinopteri > Gadiformes > Gadidae > Gadus > Gadus chalcogrammus. The sequence continues at coordinate 14,821,771 of NC_079431.1, forward strand.
AGAAAACAATCTGGACTGGGGAGAGGGAGAGGGGGAGGGAGGGCAGGAGAGAAAGAGAGAGGAAAGGGGAGCGGGGGGGGGGGGGAGAAGAAGACAGAAAGAGAAAGAGAGAGAGGGAGAGAAAGAGAGGCACGGAGAGATGGGTGGAGGAGAGAGGGGGGAGAAGAGAGGGGGGAGGAGGAGGGGGGGGGGGGCACAGAAGAAGGACAGACCTGAATTTCTCATCTAATTAAAACAAATAGAAGGTGGGCGAGGCATGCTGGGCTGGGGGAGAAGGCTGAGGGATACTTTAATCCTGCTGTGGCACGACACGCTGCATCATGCACACACACACACACACACAAGCTGACACGCAAACACGCTGAATGCGCACGCTCACGCCCTCAATTCAGTGTTTGAGTTGTACTTTCTGTACTTTGCAGTGACTTATTACCTAAAACATAGCGAAAGCCCCGATATAGCATAAGCTAGCGGTTACTCTGCCTTTGTGTGAACAAGGAGGAAACCAACAGCCAGAAACACAAGGGCCAATGTGACACAGACAGAGGAGATAACTGACATAAGATAATATGGACTTTGTTGATCCCGGACAGGAAATGAGTGAAGAAAATAGCAGGATAAACTATACCACAGAGACGTCAGGAACTGAAAGAAACGATCTTCATTTTCATGCCTTATCTATTACTTTATTCATGGCAAAAATGGGTTTAATACCTATATATTATTATTATTATTATTATTAATAATATTATTATAATAAAAAATATTATTTAATTAAGCACCTCTTAACTAACACACCCTTGACTGAAAACCTGCCACCTCAAAATTCAGAGTCCATCTCAGACCAACAGGGTGCCATCAGTTACATTGACCTAAACCAAGCAGCCAGCCAAATCCTTAGCCTCACCCCAGCCTCAGCCAGGCAGGCAGCCAGGCCCGGCCCGGATTGTCCCCAGGGTCCCTGGGAGCCCCGCCCCCAGAGCAGGGTTGGATGAGGGAGTCTGTCGGTCTGATTGACAGCCGGGCCTCACGCTCATAAACTTTAATGGCTCTTGTCAGCAAACTCCAGGGACCCCGCCTGGCAGGTACAAGCGCTGCACGTACACACGGTCACACATTCACACAAACGTGTACATCCTCATGCACGCAAGCATGTGCAAACACACACACACACACACACACACGCACCCACACACAATTCCTTCCTTCACCGCACACAGCCTGTTTATTTTATTTCTTTGCTGTATGCGCGTGTGTGCGTGCGTGTGTGTGTGTGGGTGTGTGGAGCTCCACATCTCTACGGTGCAGGACTGCTGAGTGCTCTTTTGTTCCAGACAGCTCTCTGTCACTGCACCCACCGAAGCCTGGGAAAAAAGTGTTTCTTTCGCGTGTGGCAGAGGCTTCAAACGCACACGCGCAGCAGCCACCGGCGGCCAACATAACCACGACGGCGTGGAAAGCCCTGAGCACGGGTGTGAGGAAGAGGAGGGTTCCACCGGCAAAACATTCTGAGAGGGAGGCCGAAAGCAAAACAGCGGAAAGGGAGAAGGAATTTCACTTGTTCAGCGGGAGGAAAGTCGACAAGGCGTCCATTGTTGACTGTTGACTGCGCTCTCGCCTACGCACACGGCCGAGGGACCCAGAACGCTTGATTATGTTATGCTAACTGAACCAGCTAACCGCGGCTATTGTGCGGATCAAGAGACCATTTTCTAGATGGGATGGAGGAGAGGTTCTCCTTGTAAGGTTTTCTCCTGGTAAGCGGTGGCAGTGGTGGTAGTCCTGGTAGGTGGGTAGGGGTAGTGGTGGTGATGGTGGTGGTGCTGGTAGAGGAGGTGGGTGGTGGTAGGTGGTGATGGAGGTGGTTAGTGATGGTGGTGATGGTGAAGATGGTGGAGTGGTAGTGATGACGGTGCTGGAGTTGGGAGGTAGTAGTGGTGGTGTTGGAGTTGGGGGGTGGTGGTGGTGGTGTTGGAGTTGGGGGGTGGTGGTGGTGGTGGTGAAGGTGGAGCTAGGGGATGGTAGTGATGACAGTGCTGGAGTGGGGGGGTAGTAGTGGTGGTGATGGAGGTGCAGTCGGGGGGGTAGTAGTGGTGGTGGAGTAGGGGTGGAAGTGATGACGGTGGTGGAGTTGGGGGGTAGTAGTGGTGCTGATGGAGGTGGTTGGTGGTAGGTGGTGTTAGTGGTGGTGGGTGGTGAAGGTAGGTGGTGTTAGCGGTGGTGGCTGGTGAAGGTAGGTGGTGTTAGCGGTGGTGGGTGGTGAAGGTAGGTGGTGTTAGTGGTGGTGGGTGGTGGAGGTAGGTGGTGTTAGCGGTGGTGGGTGGTGAAGGTAGGTGGTGTTAGCGGTGGTGGGTGGTGAAGGTAGGTGGTGTTAGCGGTGGTGGGTGGTGAAGGTAGGTGGTGTTAGTGGTGGTGGTGGTGAAGGTAGGTGGTGTTAGCGGTGGTGGGTGGTGAAGGTAGGTGGTGTTAGTGGTGGTGGGTGGTGAAGGTAGGTGGTGTTAGTGGTGGTGGTGGTGAAGGTAGGTGGTGTTAGCGGTGGTGGGTGGTGAAGGTAGGTGGTGTTAGCGGTGGTGGGTGGTGAAGGTAGGTGGTGTTAGCGGTGGTGGGTGGTGCTGTAGGGATAAAGCCAGTCCAGAGGCGGGGGGGGGGGGGGGGGAAAGCAGAGCGTGGCGACTGTAGCTGCAGTGTAAACACACCTAATAACCTCATTGACAGATGGCAACAATTAGCATATTAGCCCGTTGTTTATCGAATCATTTCGGCTTGGAAAAACATCTGCTAGCACGCATTCATCAATTAGTCTTTGGTTCAGAGTTGACTGGCGTTGCCGGAGCATCATTCATGAGCTGTTTAACGGGAGAGGCTCTGCGATTACGTACGGCTGAGCTGGGGGGGAGCGCGCGAAAGCCTGTAAAGTCCATTCACAAACTTTTATCCCCCTTTCCCCGCCGTTAATCTGAGCCGCCTTCAAAGGCAACCCGAGGCTCATTATAGCCGAGCTCATCTCGCCCTGCCAATAAAAGCACAGGGATATATTTCTCACACTGAGGCCAGCCGTAAAACGCTGGATAGCCCGGTCTGGGGGTCGGGCGGGAGGGTAGTGGTCCCGTAAAGACACGTAGGGGATGCTTTGGCCAGGGATTAGAGACCGATTCATTCCACCAAGCTCCAAGGTCTGGTTGTGCGGTTAACGCTGACGTAATAAACGGTTAGTCTGAAGAGCTGATGTTTCCACTATTGACATTTGATCAATCCAGCCGGAACAACTGACCTTCAAGGTTTATTCTGTCTTGATTAGCGTGACAAAAACAAAGTGGGCTTTCTTATACAAAAGTCGGTGTGTACTTTGAGACCCAGTGACTGTGGACCTCAAGCTTTTCCCCTATGACCAGCTCCCCTGAGCAGGAGGACATGCACAGCGATTAATATGTTGGCACGTGTGCAGAAACCACCATCTGAAGGGAGGGCAGCACCTGCTGGAGGCTGGCCCTCATAGGTCCAGTCCAGTGTTGTGGTGGGTTCTAGAAAGTTCCAGAAGGTTCCAGACAAAACAAACTCTCGGGCCATTGGAATGTGTTCATCAACAAAGGGCCAACTGACCAACGCACCCAGCTGTGTTCCCCTGCTCATCTTCGTCCTCCACACTAACTTTCTGATATTAATATCGCACCGTGCAGACGTCCAAACCCACAAAAAAATCAACAAAGAACACCCACCCATCTCGTTTCCCTGCATACCAACAAAAAGAAACGCTCCCAGACAAAAAGGGTTTTTCCACGAGTGTGCATTCCAACTCCATTACGGAGACCTTCATCGGGATTAGGATAAATGCGCTTGCATTCGGCCAGTGATCCAGTCCACTCTCCATTTAAATCCAACAATCAGGAAAACCAAGCCAAATTCTCTCTCTTCAATATGAGCTATAAGAGCAGCCACAAACACACCTCTCCATGTCTGATCTGTCAACAAACGCCAAAGGTCATCAGAGCCGTCTTCAAAAAAGATCTACCACACGCTTCTCGCCAAAGGAACCAAAGAAAGGAACCATCTTCTTTGCCAATCAGCAGTGTCAACATTTGGCCTGCTTACCACTTAATCCCAGTCAATGGCTATTAATGAGCCATTCTGTACAGCACCGGCATCACCACCCTCGCAGTCTTTTATTAAGCCCTCCAGAATGAAACGGGAAACTTCATTACTATGGTTCTTACAACATCATTATTCTTTGGTACTTTCTTTTTGTTGCTCCCCAGGTTTGCTTCTTCACCGGATTTGAAGATCCAATCTGCTTAAGTCGACTATAGTTGGAACTATGTCGAAAAGATAATTCATAATTTGCCATTTACTATTTAGTCAAGCACTTTAATTGCACAAAAGTGAATTAAAAGTGAATTCAGATGCAGGTCTTTAAGGAGCAGGTTAAGGCATTTAGCTCAAGGAAGCCCACAGGTAGTTTGGGGGTGGAGTTCAGTCGCTTCTCTGAGTAGAACACACTAAACACTATACTATCCCGCTTTAACTATCCTCCCAAATCGTAACGGTCCCCAATAAAACTTCATCAGGGGCAACGTTTGCCCCAAACACAAACACCTAAACACCTTCCAACACTTTAGTGTTCGTTTAACCCGTTTCCTCAGATGTGATCACAGCTCCCTCCGCAACAATAAGAGTCCTCCCTCCTCTTTGACTTCAAGCGATTCCTTCATTTCCTTTGATTATTCGATCCCCGGGCCTGTGCGTGACCCCGTCCCCAGCCCGGCGTGAGAGTAACCACTCTCAGATGTGGACCGGCGACCCGCTCCCCGGGTGCTGGCCTGTGGGAGCAGAGTACCCCGGGTCAGGGGAGAGGGTCTCCGTCTTGCACCTCCTACCTGCTTCTATAATTCCCAGCTCCCTGTGGCACTCTGCCACTGACCCCTTCCAGATTCCTGCTGGAGCCGGAGCTGGGACTCTGCAGGCGCTGGAAACCTGAGAGCCAGAGCCCCTCTGTACCCCCCCCCCCCCCCCCCCAACCCCACCACCACCTCTCCACCCAACCTCTAAGCTACCCTGTGACTTTACCTCACCCTGCTTCCTGTGTGGGGCTCCGTCCCCCTGCATGGCGGAAAAACACACCGCAACTCCTTTTTTCTTCCTTTTAGTTTTTGTTCACACTCAATGCATTTCCGTCCGAGGGGCTATTCAATGGGGTTCTGTGTCTTTGTGGACGTGACAGGGCAAACTAACAGGAAAAATTGGAGTGCAGGAACGTCGGAATCGAACATGGATCTCTGACAAGGCCTATTGCCTACATGGCTAACGAACTTGCAGGTTCAGCCCCCTGAGACAGCCGATGAATTTGTTGTTTTCTATATTGTTTATACTAAGAACTAGTCCACTTAGCAGGTAATGTTGACGTCTGCATATTAAGGCCCATGGATTGGGACATAGTCCTAAATGACCCGTACTAGCTAGGAAACAAAGCTGCCATGATGCTTCGTGGTTTAGCTTGACGAAATACGTCAGATTACAGCTTTTGAGGGAAGCTTAGAGCCACGACACACAACACGTTCTCACATAGAACGGGATATGACCTCATCCCTCCTTCACGCCGCAGTCCTTTCAGTGGCTGCCTGGGACTCCTCATCCCCTCTGTGTCAACACAATGTCCTGGTGGACGTTGCGCCGCAGAGCCGCGCGTTACCACGGCGGTCATTACCGCTCGTCCTTGAGTCACTCATAGGTGGGCTCCGAGCAGGTAAACAGACTCAGGGGGATGGATTAGCCAAGTCAGAGTTCCTGTGTTTCCTCTCCAAGGCAAACAGCCCCATTACAGCTCAGGGATGTTTGCTAGCTTGGCGGGTTCCCTGACATGTTTTGCCACCCGGCATCCCAGCGTCGTCCTGCAGCGTCTCATGACAGACCGCTAACACCGTTTAGGACCTCGACATCGAGGTTCAATCCAAACCAGAAGATAAACTCCTTCCCAATAACCTTATGGTCCTGGGACTTTTATGGTCGATAATCCCATGCCATTAGCACCCATTCCCAATATAAGCAAGGCCTGGTTATGGAGAGTTTCCATTACTGGTTTATTTCACTGGTTATCGGTACGGTGCACACATGCGCCATGGACGGACAGAAATCGAAAAGCAGATTGTTCTTTGGCGTGGGAAGTGAATGCTCGTGCTCTGCAGCGCTACATGTTTTTTTGGAACATTGTTATTTTAGTTAATTACGCCAAGTCGGAAAACCCCTCTTCCTCTTAAATTGCTTCGCTAATTAGATCCGTCCACCCACTGTCCTCTCCCCCTGTCCGAATGTCAAAACATTTCCAAACAGATGTCAGCATTTTCTTCTCTAATGTTCTGTGCACTCGTATAACAAAAGATTTTTTAACAGGTTTTTCTTTTTAATGTTGTTCTTCGATCGGCCGAGTCGTCACGGCAACTAACCTTTATGACTGCGATCTGCCATTGTTGTTGTGTTTGTTTTGCACCTCGTCCAAGACCCACATGAACCTGGGCCACACTTGGTTTGGTTTTACGATGCCATCGATGGTTTTTTACGAGCAGGTTTGTCTCGAAGATGGTTGAAACAACAGATCAGGCAGGGCAACCAAGGTCACCTTTCAGCGTTTTTGGGGTAATTATTTTAAGAACTTAATTATTATTAGAAAAAGCATATCTGAACGTAGCTGTATATTTCTCCATTGTGGCTTATTATTATTATATTATATTATTATTTTATATATATGATATTCTATTCTATAAATAATATCATTATTTTCTATTATGTCCCAACAATCCTGAGTTCATATGTATGGTATTTAAAAGTTAATCAAGAGCTCTTTCGGCTTTTTAAAAAAAGCATAAAATCCCATTTATGCATCATCAAATCAAAAACACAGACTTAAAACCTATCACTCTCGGGGCATGCGACACAAACACTGTGTCCTCACAACACAGTAACCTTCCAGTAATAGACTGTGGTGGACGGTCACAGTGAGCCCAACATTTAAACTAAACTAAGTACCCATATGAAATCATTATTACCACGTTAAAGGCTCCCTACTGCAGCGAGAAACGGTATGAGCAGGTTATCCCTGGCTAATTACGACAAACACTGAAAGGGTGTGCTTGTGGCTAGGTCTGCAGCAACACTTACAGCGGCCACTTTAGGACTAACATATAAACACTGCGTTCAGCGTATTATGGCCTATGGGGCTGGATATTCGATCATTATTTGCGCACCTCTTTTTAGCTACTGACCAATGGAGTTTGGTGGCGTTGAGGTTAGGCATGGGTGCCAACTTAACCGCCATATTGCATTCACAGCCTTCTGAGTATGAATAAAATAAAGATTAAGTCAAAAGTAGAGAAAAAAACGTTATTTTCATCGTCATCTCAACGATTCGTAAAAATCGAAACTCATTGAACATCCAAAGAGCTGGCTAGCGGTTTTAGTGCTACTTGGAAATGGAAGTAGCTTAATAAGACTTAGAGCAATGATATGCACATGAAGTAATATATGTAGACTGGGAGTAAAGGATGGAATTATTGTCTGAGCATGGTAAGTCTTTGTACGTTGCCAATGGGACAAGATGGCGTCTCAACCTTCCACGGACTAACGCATCAAACCCAGGAACGCACTCACTATACCGCTTCAAACTATGAACTAACTTTTAAATCCCTAACCCTCCTCTTTCTCTCAATTCATTTTGTCGTTGCCCAGTCCTTGAAGTACATTAGTCCTCTAACGAATAAAGTATTGCGTTATCGCGGAGCAGTAATCTGGAGGGTGGGGGAGCTAGCGGCGGAGATGCCTTCCAAGAAAGCACTCCGCCATCCATTAGCCAGGAGAACAGAGTGGGCGACTTGGAGTGCCACTGATGCTGGCGTTGGGACACACACACACACACACACACACACACACACACACACACACACACACACACACACACACACACACACACACACACACACACACACACACACACACACACACACACACACACACACACACCATTTTTGGGTTGCTGGGATGATGGAGTACAGAATAGAGAAGGATTGCTCTCCCTCATGTTATCATCTCTCCACAACAGAGCCGGAACAGCTCCCTCCATCCATCTCTACCGGGTCCCGGGGTCGGACCAATGACAACCCTGTGTCTAATATGAGGCGGGTTTAATACGATGGCTGTACAGAGGATTGTCCTATGGGAGTGCCGTTGAGGAATTGTCATCAACAACCAACATGGCTGCCGCTGATTGGACACACGTTGTGCTGCTCTGATTGGTCGAAGGTCTATTCAACTGCGGCAAGAAGATTTGGGTCTCCGTTGATAGGCTACCCATCCAACACACTGACCAACCAACCATCCAACTCTCCATCCTCCTTTAGTCCTACGAAACCACTATCCATCCATCCATCCATCCATCCTCCTTTAGTCCTACGAAACCACTATCCATCCATCCATCCATCCTCCTTTAGTTCCACCAACCCACTATCCATCCATCCATCCATCCATCCATCCATCCATCCATCCATCCATCCATCCATCCTCCTTTAGTCCTACGAAACCACTATCCATCCATCCATCCATCCATCCTCCTTTAGTCCTACGAAACCACTATCCATCCATCCATCCATCCTCCTTTAGTTCCACCAACCCACTATCCATCCATCCATCCATCCATCCATCCATCCATCCATCCATCCATCCATCCATCCATCCATCCATCCTCCTTTAGTTCCACCAACCCACTATCCATCCATCCATCCATCCATCCATCCATCCTCCTTTAGTCCTACGAAACCACTATCCATCCATCCATCCATCCTACTTTAGTCCTACGAAACCACTATCCATCCATCCATCCATCCATCCATCCATCCATCCATCCTCCTTTAGTTCCACCAACCCACTATCCATCCATCCAACCCTCCATTCCATCCAGCCCTCCGTCCTTTCTTCTCAGCCCCCCCATCTCGTCTCTTACCTCGTTGCCGAGCAGCGCGGAGACGCAGGCCTCGGAGGCGTCACAGATGGCGGTGAGGTCGTGACCCCCCTCCAGCGCCAGCACCACCCTCCCCCCAGCCAGGCCCATCAGCTGCCGGGTCAGGTAGCCGAAGCCTGCACAAACAGGAAGTGACATCACTGAGACACGGGCCAATAGAAAAGGGAAAGGGAAAGCCAGAGACAGAGCTTATTCTTTTAGGCCCCTAAACACTTGGATGTTGACCAAAGGAAAGGGGAGGAGGGAGAGGGTTTAGAGTGCATATAACAAAGGATTATTGAATCATATGATCAATAGAGACAGAGAGACCGAGGGAGAGTGAGCGAGAAACAACATCAGAGATTTGATGGGTTGAAATCTAGCCACAATATAAGGCAGGTTTGATACAATAAATGTGGCTTTCGCTGTGCAATTTACTTTGATCTCTCTCCCTCTATACCCCTCTTCCAGGAAGATTAGGAATGTGTGTGTAGTATTTAATATATCTTGTTGATAATAATAGTATATTTAATATGCATTCGGCAGACAGTTTCCTCCCTCAATCCCGCTTTCCCCTTAGTGTCCAATACCCTGCTTAGCCCTGCTAACCTAGCACGTGAGCCCGTCCAGAAGTAGTTTTACTACGAACGAAGTAATGGCAAGATTTGTGTTTTGCAATGAATACCAGTCTGGCCTTGGCTAGGGAGCCATTGATTCCCACATATGGGCGAGGCCTTACATTGTTAAAAAAAAACTTGAGGCAATCAGATTAAATAACATTCTTGCTCTCTTAGTTTTTGCCGAATCCGGTTGGAAGTAAAACCAAACCATATTCTCATCCGAGAAACACCTTCCCTGCATATTTCTGTTCATCTTTTCACACCGTTACTCTGTCTTTTTCGTCAAAACAAGGAAAGCTACACTTTCCTCAGGCACTTCTATTGAACTTGCTCGTGTGTCAGGAACTGAACCCCCCCTGCCCTGATTGGTCCTGTCATTTAAAACGTTTTGGTAGAGGCATTACACCAGTGAGAGAAGGAGAATGTGAACTTATGGATCAGGATGGTCTCACTAGGCTACTGTTGATCATCTCTCCTTAAGACCCATGGAAACCTTTATAGGGATCCATGATGATTCAGATTAGGGCTGAAACACTTGGTTCATGGGTCATTATAAAAGGGAATCATTTTGTATTCCTTGGCTGCTTGTCAGATAAAGCAAGCACATTTAAGACATCCCTTTGGCCTCTGTTTACATTATATAGACTAAATGATTAATGGGAAAAATAAACAAGGCTTATCAAAACAAATCCTATCAAAACATTGACCCTCCTTCAGAATGTGAGAGAAGTATGAAGTAATAAGAGGGAGCAACAGGATAAGACTTTAAACAAAACTTTCGCTCATCTCATCCCAAAATAAACCATTAACAACGTCAACACGCACCCCGGTCCGCATACATGTTGTTATCCATCCAGTGACCCCCCCATGACCCGGGTCACATATCGTCATCCCGGTCTCCTTACCCTCTTATTTCTGCTCGGTTAAACCCCCGCGGGGAATCTCATCGCGACAAGGCGCTTTCTAATTACGGCGTGCGATTACAGACGGGCCCGGTGGGTGTGAAGCAAGGGCTTACATTTGGCGGTGAGTCTGTAACCTCCCAGCGGAGGAGCGTGGCCCTCCACCGCGTCGAAGCCCGAGGACACCAGCACCACGTCGGGGGCAAACTCATTGGCGATGGGCATCACCACCGTCCTGGAGGATCACAACAACAACATGGCGTCTTCATACAGTATATGCCATCAATAATACTCTACGCAATATGATGTATTGGTCGACGATTTCATCCAACTTTACAACAGTTAACAACACCCTTCAATGTTTCATCAACTAGATTCACAAAAAGGTTTAACTTGAGTCTTTTGGAATGATGGGAGGTTAAAGTAGACAAACTTATTGATGGTAGGAGGGAAATCAAGAGTGCTTGAATATACCTATCATTTGGTTTTTTCATTTTCATGGCAACTTTAACTGAATATATGCCTGTATTTATCACTGTGGGTATGAGTGTGTGTTTGTGTTTGTGTGCATGTACAGCTGTGTGTTTGTGTGTGCGTGCACGTATGTTTGTGTGCGTGTGTTTCTGCAAGGAGGGTGGGACGCAGGATGTTTATTTTAACGCATCGGTCGATGAAGGAAGAGGTTTTTTGCAATGTGTCACCAACACGTCTCATAACGAGCTGCTGGAGCGGTTTGGAGTTTCCAACGCTGACTCATTCTGTGGTCCCCTGTATTTACACACATACAAGACTTCATAGTGCCTACAGAACAGTAAGGTGTTCACTACATAAAGCTGCTTAAATACAACTCCTTGCCAGGATCTGTCATGACAGAAAACATGCACTGTATAATAATAGCAACACTTCCTGGATGGCACTCGGGTATCCGAGCAAGCCTCAGTGTTTCGGTTAAGGGTGATGGAGTACCTCAGGGTACCGTTGCCGGCCCCCTGTACTTTGCCGACCTCAGGGGTACACCAGTGGTGTACGAGGCTGTGCGCAGGCAGCATGCCCTGAATCCCAAAGACCTCTGTTTTCCCCATCTCAAGCTTACCACCAAATTATGACCCTCCACTGGCCACCCCTCCACCAACCACAACCCCACACACACACGCATACGTGTACAGCTGTTTGAGGGAGAGGCTGGAGGTAGTACAAGAGGACAGCCAGGATGCTACGGCTAGAGAGTGCGTCACTGACTGTGCATCAGTATGATTTGGCAATGAGTCAGGATGAAACATCATGAAGAGGATTACCGATGGTAGTAAAAAGAAAAAAAACAAGAGAGATGAGAAAAACTTGATGAAGTAATGACAGAAACAAACAATTGAAATAGTACATTTTAGAGAGACAATTGATGCACACGTTATGAGTGAGGAGTGATTACCAAGTATAACCTTCAAAGATATTCCTCACAGAATCTCTGGAATTCAGTATATTATACTATTGAGTGGTTAGGATCCCCCGATATTTATGGCCCTACGCCAGTGACACAGGATTCATATTTTGTGTGTCTTCCTTCTTTCTCTAGCTTTCTTATATCTGTATAAACATAAACAAACCCAAACATTCTCAGGGACGGATTCGGAGTTTCAATGAAAGGCTCTCGCAGACAGCTACGATATTAAAAGGAGAAATACACCGACCGCATCGAGTCAAAAGTGTGCGGCTTTCAGCTGCCTAGACACACACACACACACACACACACACACACACACACACACACACACACACACACACACACACACACACACACACACACACACACACACACACACACACACACACACACACTGACACATGCTCATACACACACAGCCTTGGGCCATTAACATTGAAACCATAAAAGACCCCACAGCAAAAGAAGTAGCCCACAGGCACTCCTGCGGCCCACCACAGCCTGCTGAGAAGGCCCCCGGACGCCAAGCCTTCTGGAAGAACCACATGTTCCCCACACTCTTCTAGAACAGAAGGACCATATCTTCTCGACACTCTTCTAGAACAGAAGAACCACATCTTCTCCACACTCCTCTAGAACCGAAGAACCACATCTTCTCCACACTCTTCTACAACAGAAGAACCACATCTTCTCCAAACTGTTCTAGAACAGAAGAACCACATGTTCTCCACACTCTTCTAGAACAGAAGATCAGGTGTTTTCCATGCTCTTCTAGAACAGAAATATCAACATGTTCTACACACACTTCTAGATCAGAAGGGCTACATTCCCTGCAGAGACTCTCCTCTCTCCTCAACATCTCGTCTAGACTTATGGAAGACAAACTGTAGAAGATAATAACCACAAGTCCTTCCTAGACTCTTCTAGAGGAAAAGTTAAAAAAACAAACAAAAAAAAACAGAGGGATCACATATCCTGCTATGGATATTCTGTTGTAGTATACCTCTAATAATAATAATAATAAATTGTATTTATAATGCACTTTATATTCAAGAATCTCAAAGTGCTTCAGAGAAAAAAATACCAAAAAAACTATTAAAAAGGGGGAACCTCAAAGAAAGTTTAGCTAAATGCTCTTTTAAAGAGATGGGTTTTGAGGTTCCGTTTAAAAAGAGCTGTAGTCTAGATACCTAGATACCTCTAGTATCTTCCTGGTCCTACAGTCCCAGTACAGGTCCCCCACAAAGCCCCAAATCGTGGGGAAAACATCTGACATGTGACCGAATCGAAAGATTTCAGTGATCAGTTAGCTTGGAGCAATGCGACCAAAGCAGCGTTTTTAAAGGCGTGTAATTGTGCATGAATCAGAGGCCGCGTATGCACGGATGGAAAAAGTATTTTTTTGTTAATGAAGGGTCTTGGGGGAGTTTACGACCACACAGTCGCTGCAGGACATCCTGAACACGTACCCCACTTTATCGACCAGTTTTTCCCGTGAAAGATCCCCACTGGATGTGTTGGCATTCAGAGTTTGTCCGCTTGTGTTTGGTTTCCTAGTAACAGGTGTGTTTGTATAAAACATGAAGGTCACCGATTATAGCACTTGTGTGCTTTCATTTAAGTGCGGGTTGTGTTGGTTTTCTGTGAATGCGTCACCTTAATAGCGTGAATTAATAATTTTTACACGTTTCGAGCACAAGCTTGTTGGCGGTCAACCATCTTGCCTCCAGAACAGAAACTTATCTGCATCCTTATTTATAACCTGGATAAATTAATCATTAATAATATCAGACCCAGAATTAAGCTTTAATCCGCTTCATTGGCCAAGCATGCAGAAACATATGGAATTTCCTCCGGTTTCTGTGCTCTTAACAGTTTACGTGGACAGACAAGAACGACAAGCTAAATGAATATCAAAATGAAGTCCTATGCTTGTGTAACCATCCCATGTCCATGCAGCTCAACCTGTGTACCTCATGCACGAGAACCATCCTAAGGTACAAACAGGTAACAGTGCACGCAGAGCATGTGCATACAAAACTAAAGCTGCCGTTTCTCCCTTCAATTCCTGGGGATTTAACATGTGGTAAGAGGAAGGGCTGCAAGACACTTTGAATCAATAATCGATAGCTATGATCAACCATCAATAACTCACTTCATCCAAATGGTAATATGGACGAAACGTCAAACCAAAATCAAAAGGAAAGGAACCTGTGGTGAAGGTTTGCAAAAACCAGTAAACAAAGGGTTAACTCTTCTAGAGCTGAGGCTTTCCCTCTCCGTTCACAAAACACTAGAGGAGGGCAAGAGAGAGAGCGAGCCAAAGAGAGAAAAACACACACACACACATGCACACACACTTCAAAGCCCTGTCATCTGGCCATGAGGAGAGCTGGTTTGAGTTAAATTTAATTCTCCCTCTCTCTCTTCTTTCCAAGTTCATGGCAAAGGAGGGGGGAGAGGGGGAGGGGGGTGAGAGTGTGAGAGAGCGACACGGACACAGAGTGGGGAGAGAGAGAGTGTGAGAGAGCGACACGGACACAGAGTGGGGAGAGAGAGAGTGTGAGAGAGCGACACGGACACAGAGTGGGGAGAGAGAGAGTGTGAGAGAGCGACACAGACAGAGTGGGGAGAGAGAGAGTGTGAGAGAGCGACACAGACAGAGTGGGGAGAGAGAGAGTGTGAGAGAGCGACACAGAGTGGGGAGAGAGAGAGTGAGTGAGAGCGAGGGACACGAAGCTTCTGGTTTTCATTAGGGCAAATTTTCTTATCTTTTTTCTCTGTGCTTTCTAGAGAATCACGCCTGATTCCCTGTGGATGCAACGTGGCGCAGAGGATGTGGAGAGAGGGGGGTGAGAGAGACGGAAAGGGGGAGAGGGAGAGGGAGAAGAAGAGGAGAGAGAGGGTGAAATGGAGATGGAGAAAGACGTCGGAGAAGACATGCACTTGTGTGTCATGTTATGCTCTCATATTTGTAGCCATTCCAGTGAGGGTGAGGATGATCTGTGTGATTGTGTGCAGCTTTTTTTCTGTGCCTGCACCCAACTTGTAAGCATGACTATCACAGGTGCCCGTCTATTGAGTGTGTGTCTGTATAAGAGCGCTGTATAATTCTATGCATTTTAATTCAACTGGTCCTAGCAACAGTGGGTCAAGATTAAGATAAGATGCATCGTATTGGAGGATATCACATCTCATGAGTAGAACAACAATAAAACATGTTATGTCCAAATGTAGTGGATGCCAATTATAGTGAATGTTTTGTGCGCACGCACGCACGAACGCACACACACACACACACACACTACTTTGGGGTTGGGATTAGCGGGCCTATTTCCTGAGCCAATAACCCTCGGCCTCTCATTTGCCTGTCTGTTGGATCAAGCGTTGAGTTACTATACTCAGCCAGTCAAACAGACACAAACATCCCCGCAGATTAAAGGATGGACCTTCGAACCGAAGGCAGAAGCAACAGACAGAACCGCCTCCCCCTCAGCCCATACGCAAGAAGAACAGTGTTTATCTAAACATGTTGACTTGGATTCAGATATTGTGATACATGTTTATCTTAAAATCCTGGCTACAAACAAAACTACAGTTCTGGACAGTAGGCCGGAAAAGCTTGTAATATCAGTGCATAGACAAATAGATAAATAAGCATTTAAATAAAATAATTCCACACTGGGGGCCCTGATAAAAACATGTTTGGGCCAGTGAGCTAGCCAGCTCCAAGTAAGACATACCAAATTCAATGTATAGTTTAGGATAGTAGGATGTGTATGTCTGTGCCACAAGTGCACATCAGAGAGAAATAACGGTCTGAAGGTGGGGTATGCTGACAGAGTGAGGGACAGGAAGAGGACAGGAAGACACTGGAAAAGGATTACGAAGGAGAGAGATAGGGGAAAAGAGAGCGCAAGAGAGGGAGATAGAAAGGGTGACAGAGAGGGGGAGATGAAGGAGACAGGGAGAAAGAAAGTGAGAGGTTGAGAGAGAGAGACAGGTAAAGAGAGAGAGAGACAGACGGAGAGACAGACCAGGGCAAAGAGAGGCCTGGGGTGCATTAGCCAGGCAGGGTGTGTGTTCGCTGGCTCGCGTGCGGACCGCGGGTTAACATGCGATGTCCTGAGGATTCATAGCGTCTGGAGCAGGCAGACTGGACGGACGGACGGACGGACGGACATACATCACCACCAACTTCAAAGGGCTACTTTTCAGACGATGACGTGCACACGAGTGTGTGTGAGTGTGTGTGTCAGCTGATATATGTGCACATCAGCACCGTGTCTGTTTTACTGGGCTGTGGCTGACATGCCCTGACCTCAGCCATACGCCCGTCCGCCTCACAACCTTTTACGGCCTTACATCGTTGTGAATCTGCATTGTTTTCCTATCAACATGTGCCCTGTAATAGCAGAGTCCCAGTTACCTTACGCACATCGCACCACACCGGGTTATGAGTAGTAGGTTGTGCTTATGGCTATGAATGGCAGTTATTCTGTTTGTATGACCTTTATGAGACCTTTCAAAACTGTTTACAATCTTTTCCTGATCAAGAGAAGCACCATAGATTATCTTTAGCTCATGAGTCAGCAATGTCCCTCTAACCCATCTGCCTGCCAGGCGAACTGACCCCAGTTTTGGGAAACACTGGGTTAGCCTGTGAAAACGCGTTAGCTTCAAGTAAGCCTGCGCTAGCTACAGGTGTGCATACAGCATTGTGTGCAGGATATAAATAGCCCTTGGGCCAGCAGCAGGATGACTAACAGAACCCAGACCTGGCACCAGGATGAGCTAACCAGGCCCAGCTGGCCCCGCTAGTCTACTGTACTGCTGCAAATCACCACCATGCTGGCTAACGCTAGGCAGATACATGGGGAATACATCACACTTCGCACATCACAGTGAGCACTTGCTCTTTGAATTCCTTCTTTATAGCACTGCTGGAGCTATGAGACGCTCTACTGCTAACATTTAGCCACGCTCCCACATAGAAGATAGATGTTACCGCACGATGCATCATGGCGGTGTGATTTTCAATGTCACCGTGGTAACCTGGTGATGAACAATCAGTCACCGGTTGTCATCAACCACTCTTTTGCATTTTTGAGAGGGCGATGACGTCGTAGAGGGAAGTGGTTAGGGAGACAAAATGGGTGGGGGTGGGGGGGGGGGGGAGATACATGCAGGAGGGAGACTAGTAGGATGGAGGTAGGGAGAGAGAAAGGAATGGGAGGAAGGGTTGGAGAGAGGTAGGAGGGAGAGGTGGGGAGACAGTTAGTAGCGAGGTAATGGAAAGAGAGCTAGGAGGGTGACGAGAAGGAGAGGAGGGAGAGACAGGTAGGAGAGGGGCAGGGGGGAGACGAGAGAGAGAGTAGGGTGGGAGGTAGGGGGAGAAACAGGTAGGGGGGGTAGGGGAAGAAAGAAGGGGGGAGACAGTTTGAGGGAGAGAGGAGGGAGAGACAGGCAGGAGGGAGGTAGGGGAGAGACCGGTAGGGGAGGGGTCTTACCTGAAGGCAGCCAGGTAGTCGGCGTCGCCCATGGGAGGCTCCAGTCCTCCAGTGAACGCCATGTTGACGTTGAAGCCAACCCCTGCTCCTGTGCCCACCTACAACACACACACACACACACACACACACACACACACACACACACACACACACACACACACACACACACACACACACACACACACACACACACACACACACACACACACACACACAATATAACCATCAATATGACATGTGATCCCATACAGCCTCCCATACATTATTACACATGCATCAGGTGCACTTCGACTCAAAATAATAGGAAAATAAGGTCCAGGTTGAAAAATGGCAGTTTTCCATTTACTACCAGAGACGGGTAGCTGAAGGTTCTCCGGGCCTGCTGGCAAGCTCTCTGTATCTAACTCCAGCAGAGAAGATTCCCAGTGAAGGCTGCCAGTTAAAAAAAAACTCAAATCTCATTTGTCAAGACTTTTTTTGTTTCCTTTCATGTGTGAGTGTGCGTGCATGCCTGAGTGCATGTGTATGCGTGCATAGAGAGTTGGCTTCTCGATCAACTTGGGTTTGGTTGGAGAGTTTAACCGTTTTTGATTCTCTCAAGATCTTCCCAACATTGAGACAGACCGACAGACCGACAGACAGACTGAGTTCCATTCCCGCCCTCACCTCGTCTGGCGCCCCGCTGCCAGGGAAGAAGTTGCCGTCGTCGTAGCGATGGAGGGACAGATAGAGGACGTTGGGGTCGCTGTAGAATGCCTGCTGAGTACCGTTACCATGGTGAACGTCCTACACAGGAGAGGCAAGGGTTAAAATCGGAAAGGACCGTCCCTGAATGAGTCCAGATCGGACGCACGGGGCTGGGCTGCCGTTGCTGGCCGCCTTGGGGCCTAAGGCGATGTCAAGTGGGTCGCTGTGGCTTTCGCAGAGGAAACTCTGTACCTCGGGCCAAGCTAACAACACAAACACTGATTTACCCGTGCGGCTAGGGGAACGCGAGCTCATAATGCCGACGGTCCAACAAGTGACCGTATCGTTCATCAGCTCTGGAGGAGCGCTCTGTAATTACCTCTCGGGTCAGTCCTTTACGAGACGTTCACTGTAAACAGCATGATGTGTGTTTCACGCCAGGCAGTGAGGGAAAATGGAAAGATAACTCAATCAAGAGCGTAACCCCTACTGACAGCAGAACGACAGCAGAGCACAGATTTGAGAACGCTCAAATGATGGAAAACAGACAGCTGTAGACGTTTACGCTAGCTGTTTTAGAGTTCACAGAGAACAGAGTTGTATGTAACACAAGTTTAAATATAAGGGAAGGGCTTCACAGTTCATTTTGAATGATTCAACCACCCTGGTCAGATCCTAATCCGGCCCACGGTATCTGTATCCCAAGAATTTGGACAAACAACAGCCCAGAAAAAGGTCGCTGAGGGCCCGCGGGTTATATTGAGTGTCCCCGCGCCATGGCGTGACAAGCCAGGAGCCGCTGTGCTCCCATCATGCACCAGTGTGACAGACGGACAGGAAATGAAAGGGCTCTTCAAAGGGATTTTCAGGGGGGGGCGAGCATGACCGGCCGGGGACAGAAACCTCCTCCCTGGTGCCCCGTTAAAGACGCTGGTCCGGCTCATTATAAAAAACAAGACACACGACTCTGTCTGCGTCCCGTGACAAACACGTCCGCGCCAGACTGCTCCGCCGTTTGAATTGCTTTTATTTGTTTAAATGTCTGGGATTTAGCTCTGCTTCTACGGATGTATTTCTGTACATTTTCGGGGATTGAAGTAAATCCAAGCCATGGCTGAATGCAGTCTTTGGGCTGATAATAAAAACCTATACCGTGGGACATAAACGGCGGGTCGCTTTTATAGCTTCGCAATTTTCGGAAGATTCAGAAGGTTATTAATATGAATAATAGCAGAAGTTCCAGAGAGATGGACTCTTTATATGTTAGACGGATACATATGTCTCACATGGGCCTGCACCTCACACTGCTCTACCCGTGAGGGCAGAACTCACCCAGTCCACGATGAGGATCTTGCTGACACTCAGCCTCTGCTGGAGAAGTTTGGCAGCGATGGCAACCGAGTTGAAGTAACAGAAACCCCTAGGAAGAGCAACAGATGAATAGAGAGAGAGAGAGAGAGAGAGAGAGAGAGAGAGAGAGAGAGAGAGAGAGAGAGAGAGAGAGAGAGAGAGAGAGAGAGAGAGAGAGAAAAAAGAGGAAGATCCACGTCATTAAGGAGCAGGTAGGGAATAGGGCATCTTGCTCAAGGTTGGCTACAGGTAAGACAATAGGGCAAAAACAATAACCCCGACACACACTAGACCCCCCCAGACGGGCTTGATGGTCTCCCCAGGTCACTCACATGGGCGTGCTCTCCTCCGCGTGGTGGCCCGGGGGTCGTACCACGGCGAACCCGTTCTGTCATCCAAGACAAGGACAGTTATTGGTCTACAGCAATGCAGTGGAAGCTGAGGTATTCTATCAAATGTTCAATGTTTTAGGCTCAAAGAGAAACACATTCACTTCCAAAAAAACACGTAAGCAAGCAGACAAACTAAAGTTCATCCTCATAGAACGCTCTCATCCACCTTAGCAGACGACATGAGGAGCATGAGGTCAAACTTTCTCGGATGTCTTCGTAACTTTGTCCTTCAGGAATGACTTGATTCTTACGAAATACAACTAAGCACCTTGCTTCCAAGCACGCACACATACACACACCGCGCCCCCCCCCCCCCCCACACACACACACACACACCATCTGTTTCTTTTGGGTTCTAGACATTACTGGGGACCCTGGATAGATTTGAGAGCCAATCCAGAGTGAGTGCAGCTTTAATCAATCGAGTCAGCTGCTGTAGATTATTCTGGAAGCAACTACCTCAGCTGGTGTGTGTGTGTGTGTGTGTGTGTGTGTGTGTGTGTGTGTGTGTGTGTGTGTGTGTGTGTGTGTGTGTGTGTGTGTGTGTGTGTGTGTGTGTGGACAAGGACACAAAGCAGACACAGGAAGTTAAGGATGAAAGGAATTTGAGAAAGTGAAAAAAGGCACGTGTACGACCCAGAGGGATTGACGGAATTCCAGAGAGATGTACTTCGTAATATCGCTGGTGCAGGTGGAAGACTGTCACTGAACTGCAATGTTTCCGTGTGTGTGTGTATGTGTGTGTGCGCGTATGTGTGTATGTGTGTGTAAGGTTAATAGAAGGACAAGGCACGTCCGGCAAACAATTAATCTCTTTCTTTCTTTGAGGCCAATATCCATTTGTTCTAAATCAAAAATGTACTTTACAATGACTTAATAGGAAAAAAATCTGCAGCCAATTATATATAAACAAGCAATGTCGCTAGACAGAGCTCATAGCTTAACGGCGCGTGGATGTTGGCATAGCGGATTACCATGGGCGAAGTATATCATTAGCCAGTGGTGTGTGTGTGTGTGTGTGTGTGTGTGTGTGTGTGTGTGTGTGTGTGTGTGTGTGTGTGTGTGTGTGTGTGTGTGTGTGTGTGTGTGTGTGTGTGTCAGCACTAGGCTACCTCCTCTGCGTTGCAGGTGGCTGTGGTGTGAAGCTAATAAAGCCTAGCCGCTAGCAGGAAAGTGTCAGCACACCCCACTGGGTTCAAAACGCGAACCCAGACGCTGGCAGGCAGGGGAGCAGACACACGCTATGTGGTGGTGGGGGGAGATTGGTTGGGGGTAGGCTGGGAGTGGCAGGGGTTCTGTTTGAGATTGAAATGAGAGAGAGAGAGAGAGAGAGAGAGAGAGAGAGAGAGAGAGAGAGAGGGAGAGAGAGAGAGAGAGAGAGAGAGAGAGAGAGCGAGAGCGAGAGAGCGCGGATGCGAGAGAGAGAGAGAACCAGAGAGAGAGCAAGCGAGAGGGAGAGAGAGAGGGAGAGCGAGAAAGAAAACGCGAGAGCGAGGGAGACAAAGAACAGTTTTTCTCATCCTCTTCTCCCTCTGTGCATCCAGAGCGAGGCTTATATTTAGCAAGACGTGAGCCCTTCCAGAAATACCCGGGCCAACAGCATGGTAAAATCCTGTGTCTCGGCGAGCGGTGGTTGGGAGGAACTAATCAGGGCTCTTCCGCAGCCTGCGGGGGGGGGGGGGGACGGACGACCCACCTTGATCTCTCCGGATGCGACCTTGAACACCAGCTCCACCACCGAGCCCACCGCCAGGCGGGCCGCGCTCGACGAGTGCACGTCGTTCCAAATGGTGTCACTGTCCACCTGCACACACACACACACGCACACGCACAAGTGGAAACATTAGCAGGGTATTTTTCATTCAAGTCACCACAT
Source organism: Gadus chalcogrammus (assembly GCF_026213295.1). Classification (NCBI taxonomy): domain Eukaryota; kingdom Metazoa; phylum Chordata; class Actinopteri; order Gadiformes; family Gadidae; genus Gadus; species Gadus chalcogrammus. Next base: position 14,843,523 of record NC_079431.1, read on the forward strand.
TTAAAGAAGCACAGCACTGCTTGATCATTATGAGAAGGGATAATTGTAATGGTAGTTTTACTCCCAAATAAAGTTTTTTTGGAAGTTTGTTGTCTTTTGCTGTGATTTGTGTGTCTTTGAAAGTAGAACATTAAAGAGGACAACCTGACCTCATCCAATACGCATGGACTTCATCAAATCCACCCTTACATCATTGCATTATGGCCTTCAAAAGCGCATGGATTTAGCGGTGTTTGGAACTAAGACTAGTGAGCTGGGGTTACACAAGATGCAGTGTAAATAACATTAACAGTGACTAAATACTCCTCGGTGTTTATTTTAGCATACTTCTCTGGAGAGGGAATTATTTTACAACCGAAGAGAGATGTTAAAATAGAAGCTTGCAAGAGTTTTGAAAAGGTTTAACAGCTTGAGAAAAGAAAATCTGTTTAAACAATGGTCCCATGTGACCAAAATCCTGGCAAAAAAACACTGAAACGGTACCATAAAAAAACGGATACGGAATCAAGCATTTAAAGTTGGACGAGGAGAGGAAAAGTTGAAGAGTTGAGCCATCGAGAGATCGGCAAAGAATGTTCAGCCTTACTTTAGTTAGGGGAAAGCCAGCTTGACCTGTGTCACTCTCTCTCCACTCGCTCTGTTTAAGTGTGTGTGTGTCTCTGTGTGTGTGTGTGTGTGTGTGTGTGTGTGTGTGTGTGTGTGTGTGTGTGTGTGTGTGTGTGTGTGTGTGTGTTCTTCAGACAGAGCTCAGCTATTTAGCAGTCAGGTCTGATTAATGCTGAGGCATGCCTGGTTGTAGGCTCCAATCACACACACACACACACACACACACACACACACACACACACACACACACACACACACACACACACACACACACACACACACACACACACACACACACACACACACACACACACTTATTGATCACAACATAGAATAATTATAAGCAAAGCCACTCGGATGACGTGTATATATAAGTGCATGTGTGCACTTGCAGAAACAGTTACCCTGTCCACGTTTTCCATTTCACTACCATGTGTGTCGCTAGTATTTTAACTATAATTATTTTAACTATTTTAGTTAGAAAGTGGGGGGCTGTTGAACATGTAAATATGCTTCTATGACCTCCAATGGTCAAGACAAAAGACAGAAGCGTTCAAAAGCATCAAAAGGGAGGGGTGTGTGGCGATGCATAAGTCTGTGTGTGTGTTGTTAAAACGAGCGGGAAAGTGTTGGCATGAGAGAGTGATGGTTCTCCTCTAGCCGACAGCCTAATTTCACCTCCTCCTGTTTGTATGCCTGCATGCTCTTTATGAGTGTGTATGTATGTGTGTCTGTATGTTTTCTTTTGCCTTTGAGTGTATGTCTAAGTGCGCGTCTGTGAGTTTGCGTGTCTTTGTGTGCTCGCTTTCTTGAAAGTGAGTGTATCCAAGTGTGCATTTTTGTGATCGAGTGTGAGTCTGTTGCAACTGTGGACGTGTGTGTATATGTGTGTGTGTGTGTGTGTGTCCATGTGCGTGTGTGTAAGACAGGAAAACAACAATTTAGAGCCATTGGCCATTATAAAGAGCAGAACTACAGCCCTGCTGTTTCCCACCAAACTAACCCTCAGGGAGAGAGAGAGAGGTAGAGAGAGAGTGCAGAAAAGAGAGAATAGAGAGAGAAAAGAGAATGGGGAAGCCGTATAGATAGACAGACAGACAATAGAGACAGACAGACAGAAATAGGGGGAGAGCAAGTGAGAGAGATAGAGAGAGAGCTAAAGAGAGCTAGCACGAGAGATGAGAGAGCGAGGGGAATAAAATTACATTAAATATTCTAATAATAATATTCTTTTCCCATGAAGAGTATTGTTAAAGATCTTCCTCTTCACCTGCTGGTTGGAATTAGGCTACACACCATCACACAACACAGTCATAGAGAGAGGAAGATAGATAAACCGAGTCAGAGGTAGTGATATAGAACGATAGAACGAGTAGGAGATAAAATGAGAGACATGCATGCAAACATACATACACACACACGCGTATGAATATGTATACACCGGTTTGCCCACCTCCATCATTGACCTGTACACCCATATACACACTTGTTGTAACACACACACACACACACACACACACACACACACACACACACACACACACACACACACACACACACACACACACACACACACACACACACACACACACACACACACACACATTATAAAACACACACAGCTTGTTTAGTGGAAACATCTGGATATGATTACCAGCTCCACAGAAAGCAGAGCAGCAGCTTTTGTTGCCTCTGGTGTGTGTGTGCGCGTGTGGGTTTGTGTGCGTGTGTGTGTTAGTTGAGAACAAATAGCACCATTATTTTGACAGGGGAGAGGAAGAAACAGAGTGAGAGGGAGGGAGAGAGAAGAGAAAGGGAAACTAGCTTGCTTATGTTGGATATGAAAAGGGTTATTTTTAACAGATTGATGTCACTAACATTAACACACTGAACCTCCAGCATTGTGAACAGCAGCTAGGCTAATGGAGGTAATGTCGTTGGCGTTGCCAACATCCCCTATATATCAGGCGTTTGTGAGATTAATAAATAGCTGTGCTATTAAAATGAAATAGTCTTATGATAAATAGTTCATCTTCAAGAGTAGTTACAACAGTAACTTACCCCGATTCCTCCACAAGGCAGTCGCACAAACATGGGGTTCACAGCACCTGGGTGAGAGATAAAGACAAACAGTTAGAGAGAGAGAGGGAGAGAGAGAGAATAAGCTCAATATATCAGTGTTGAAGAGGCAGTCTTGTAGAGCCTCAGGGTGTGATTACCGGTATGACCTATGACCCCGAAAGGGTTTGGGTGCACAACATAGGGTAAACACACATTGTATCCTTTTTATCCCAGTTATATTTTAATGTTATAAATCTATTATGCTTTTGACACATAACTTAATCAGTTCAATCAGAAATCTGCAATGATTTGATAATTCCATCCATTGACTGCACACGCCTCTGTTGAGTTGTTTGTATACCAACTATCTTTTGATGCGTTGAATTATTTATATTTAAACAAACTCAAATGTTATCATCATCATACAAGAACAGCCATCCATATAATATACAATAATGGTCTGTCAGAAAAGGCTATGGAGAATTCACGTTTAAACTCTAAAATCTCTTTATTCTCTTTATTGATTGGCGACAAAACAAGAATAATATATTCCGTGTTTAGCCAGCATGTATTTCTGATCAAGACTGCGGCTGTTTTCTCTGTCCATATCTCTAAGGGATATATATAGCTCTCCTTCTGCTTTGTTGATGTTCAACAGATGGTTTAGTCATCTCTGGACTCATCGCTTCCCCCGGTGGTGGCTGCTGCACCTGCACCCTAGCAGCTGGTGAACACACTAGTAACACTAGAACAAGAGGTCACATCTCCACTGGAAGGGAAGCAGAGAGTTTAAATACGCTCTCCTGGCCCTTTGCTCTGTTGCTCTGTGTTGATCAATGTTATTCTGCCCTTAAACTCGTCGCCCTGGACCGACTATTGTGTCCTTAGGTTCTTGATGTGAGCCGCGATGTAGAGCACTTTTCTATCGCGCTGTTGGTGTATATACGTTTTCGGAATCTGAAACCTTTACACAACAAGCTAGCTAGCGTGTAGTACAGCTATGCTATAATGAGTGAAGCCTGTAGCGTGGCTAGCAGCCAGATCAGCCAGAATGAATGAATGAGCTAAGCGGATGTTTGTAGGTGGTGGTTCAAAATATCTTGGAACAAAGTTTCTGTGTGTGTGTGTGTGTGTGTGTGTGTGTGTGTGTGTGTGTGTGTGTGTGTGTGTGTGTGTGTGTGTGTGTGTGTGTGTGTGTGTGTGTGTGTGTGTGTGTGTGTGTGTGTGTGTAAATAACAAATTGATGGGATGATGTCATGGAAAATGTGTGTACATGTGTGGGTCCTTTTATGCGTTCTTGTTTCCCATTTGCATCTTCATGTTCGTTTTATTTGTGTTTATACGTGTGTGTGTGTGTTAATGTATCTGTGTCCCTTTGCTCTGCGTTTGGCTCTGTGTATGCAAGGTGATAGCCTGTCTCTGGGTGTGTGCCGATACATGCATTTTTGTGTGCAGAATAGTGCATGCGTGTTTTTGTGGATATTTTTGTTCATGCATACATGTGTGAATATATTAGCGTTTGTGTGTTTGTGTCTGTGTGTGTGTATGTGTGCATAGAAATATAATAGTGTGCGCTTATGTGTGGGCAATAGTGTGTGTGTCTTACAGTCCAGTTTCTGCCGTAGAGGGTTGGTTCCGTACAGCAGGACGTGTGCTTCAGAGTGGACAGTCTGGAGCTCCTCCAAACTAGCCTTCCTCCCCCGGATACACTGCGCACGCACACACACACACACACACACACACACACACACACACACACACACACACACACACACACACACACACACACACACACACACACACACACACACACACACACACACACACACACACACACACACAGCATTAGTTTTCTATTTATTTTTCACGTGCTTACAAAAAAGAGAAAGAAAGAGACTGGTTGATTACAGTCAATCCCATCTGTAGAAGAACCACAGGTGTCCTAATTCAAGGCCTTACTGCTATTAGACGATGTTAAATCCTTCTATACGGAGGCTTCTTACAACCACATCCTACCAGATGCCACAAATACATGAGGACATGAACAGAGAGAGACTTAAGGAAAGAGAAGGAGCGTCAGGAGATAGATGTCCAGAAAGATGCTCAGACTGCTTGAGGGACGAGGTTGTACTTATCTCAATCCACACATGCAAATGCATGCATGCAAACACACACACACAGACATACACACACGCACACAATAAAGGTCATCTACTTTGTTCCCGAGCAGTCAAAGCCGTCAGCCAGCCTATTTGTTCTGCTCACGTGCGGGTCTTGAACACGAGCAACAACAAAGCACACGTGCACTGCCCAGATAAGAGGCAGCGCTTGGTTCCAATCAGCTGAAAACACCCCAATCAAAATGAGCTTTTACAGCCCACGGCATCTGATACGCAGTTGGAAAAACATCAGATCAGATCCCTCCATAAGGATAGAAACTGTTCAGAAGCCGGCTAGAATCTTTATTTCAGAATATGGTCATCTTGGACTCAGAAGTTGTGCAGGATTCTTTTTATCAAGAAATCTGTAATCAGATTTCTGGCAACCTAGTGCCCCCCTGTGGACACAAAAGGCACCTCAAAAACAATCTAACATTGTTATTATTCTGATTTTGCATCCTTCATAGTGACATCCAGCTATCCCCCCACTGCGTCTCCTGCTTTCATCTCCCCCTCCACCATTCACCCGCTTTCTCTCCTTCCCTGCTGGACGATGGAAGGGCCTAACCCAGGGACTGACCCAGAGACTGACCCAGGGATCCCTCCCCAAGCGGTCTGACGCAGGGATCCATTCCCCGGGGGTATGACCGGGGGCTCCTACCTCACAGTGCGCCCGCAGGCCTCTTTCCTGCAGCCTGGACCAGATGCTTTGGATGCGGCCAGCGTGCTCCGGGTGGCTGGTGCTGTTACCACAGATGCACTGGTGCTTCTGCATCAGAGAGTCGTACACCAGACCTGGGAGGGACACATGCGCACCATGAAGGAACTCCTACTTCTACTAGTGCCTGGCACTTTGGTCCACAGTGAAGAACGAGGCGGGCGACATAAAGGCTTAGGATTCATATTGGAGCAGCTACCAAAGTGTCCCGCGTTAAAGATTTAAAAGAAAGCGTAAGTCTTGATGCGATAATAATAATGAAATAGAGTACAGAGTAGCTACAAATAGGAGGGGTTGGGAATATTTATATATTGAAGTATGTTTTTACTGAAGTTTTGGAAACAACATTTGTATCCATCATTTGAATCACTACTTGAACGACTTAATTGCTCCAACACCTGCATGTCCCTATGGCAGTGGATCTCAATTATTTTCCGTCTTTCCCCCCCTAGGAGACTTTTCGCCCCGCCCCCTGATTTGAAATACTATTTAGAACCTGCTAATATTTATTTATTTATCTGCACAAAACCACTGTTTGAGTTGATGTCACCAGCATTCTGCATACAATCACCTTATTATCAAAATAGATTAATACAATTTAGCTGAAATAACATCTGCAACGACTTAAAACAATTTCCAAGTTCAGTTTATTAGCTCAAGTTCTGCAAAAACTTCTGACCCTTGGTATTATGTTTATTCAAAAAAAGAAAAAAAAAGACACAAAGTCCCCCCTGCCGCTCGTGCGTGGGGCGCGCCCCACCGTTTGAGAAGCCCTATGGGATGAATAGTCTAATATTAAGAACGAGAAACAAGTGTTGTGATTTTTATGTTAACGGTGCTCATCCCTGACCAACCTGTGGTGAAGCGTGGCTTGGAGGGCGGGTCTTGGACCACCAATGGGAAGGAGGCGGAGGCGGGTGATGATTGGGCCCTCGACAAGGGGCGGTGCCCGGCGAAGCTGATGGAGAGGCCAGCCGCCTCCATGGAGGCCTGGTAGTTCCTCAGCTGGTGGATCCTCTGCTGCTCCAACAGCAGAGCCTGCTGCTGGTACAGACAGACATACGTACACACGGATAGACATACACACAGGCAGACCCGCGTACACACACAGGCAGTTGCATGCACGCACACAGGCAGTTGCACACACACACACACACACACACACACACACACACACACACACACACACACACACACACACACACACACACACACACACACACACACACACACACACACACACACACACACACAAACGTTACATTGCTTGCATTGGCTTCTCTATGCCACCAGATGGTGGTATACTCACACATAACAATGAGTCATAGGTAAGCATCGTCCAAAGACATTCATTCAAGCAAATTAAATGTATTTCTCTTAAAGTCACTTACACAATATTAACTTAAGTCAAGGCAGATTCAGGATCGTATTAAACTCTACTTAGCAACCCTGCTATCAGAGGTTGAAATCAAATAACATTCAAGGCTGAACAGGCTACAGGGCATATGCAAATGTGATTGTTCTGGTGTGCAGACTGCTGCAAGTCAGGAATATTCAGTCTAAAGCTCCCACGAGCTGTTGAGGCTTCAGGACAGGTGCGGTTTGAGACACGCAGCACCACCACAGCGGGACAGAGGACAGCTATTTAAAATAAAGTCATTCTGCATTTGCATGAAATTAGCTTTTATCCCCCTGACCCTTTATTAATTGTATCTCCTGTGTGTTGACATTTAAACCTCAAATTATTGGGCATTGAATTGGAAAAATCATAAAAGATTTAATAGGGAATCACAAAAGTAATCCCGGTCCAAATGTAAGTGAGCACATTTGAGTAATGTATGCAAATCCTCCTCAACACGCAGTTACTGAGGAGTGACTGTAGCACGTTTTGGGCCTCTCAGCTGTTAGTGTTGGCACTGCGGCAACCGGGACACGCTGACTCGATTAGCTGATGGAGAGGCAGAGACCGGAGACATTGATTGTGTGTGGGACTGCACAAGAGTGTCACGGAAGGAGGAAAAGATGTGCCTTTAGATGCAGGTGTGTGTGTGTGTGTGTGTGTGTGTGTGTGAGTGTGAGTGTGAGTGTGTGTGTGTGTGCGCGGGTGTGTGCAGCTAACCTGCCCATGGCCATTCACAGAAATACAGCAGAGAAGGAGTAGGAGGGAGAGGAGGAATGATAAAGAGAGCACGGAGAGAGAGAGAGAGAGAGAGAGAGAGAGACCAGTGTGATAGATGTAGCGTATGGTGGAGTGTGTTTTTGGGAGTTGCATCCCAGGGTTTTTGTAAGTTAAAAATAGCTTCTATATCACCGATGGCAGAGAGACAGAAAGACAGCGAGATTGAGAGGCAGACAGACATGCAGGCAAGCAGGCATGCGGGCGGACAGACAGAGATGGAGACAGACAGACAGGGGGACAGAAGGTGCTGTGTAGTATTACAGTCAGTCCATCTGTTGCCACTGCCCTGGCACATTAGGCTATAAGTGCATTCTCACACTCGTGCTTGAGAGAAGCATGCCGTGGTTAATGCTTTAGCCTAGCATGAAAGCATCTGTACATACGCACACACAACACGCGAATGTCATGAAGGCATTGAGACTAGTATTAGTAAAAACATGGAGTCCAGCCAATGTTGGTCCTCCATTCGGAGCTTAATACACAAATTAGATGACAGCAGAGATTAAACGGTTGTAGATTTGAGGTTTGATGGGACATCGCTATGACGATAATGAAATGAAATTTGATATGATTGCATGATTTACTGCGGGAGCTACAAGCAGATGGCACATTCATAGTTTTTATATCTGGGAGCAGAGGAGGGTATATATAACTGGAAATGATTTGGCAACACAGAACTCCACCTCACTCTCTCTCTCCACCACCTTCTCCCCATTTGTTCTCCCTTTTTAGACTTTCCTATCCCCTGCTTCTGCATACTTCCTCCCCTCCGATCCCCTCTTCCATCTCCCCTCGCTCTGCCTCTCATCTCGCTCTCATCCAAATTATTTCTGCTCATAATCACATGGCCTACTCCACTCCTACTCTCCCGCCTCCAACGACCCGTTTCCACCTCCTCCTCATCTGCTACTTCCTCCACCTTGTCACCCTGACCCCCCCCCCCCCCCTTCCTCACGACTCCCCCTCCCCCCCCGGCTTCCTCATAAACCCCGACCCCACCCGCCGTCTCCTCAACCATCACCTCCTCCACTCCTCCATCACCACCTCCCGCTCCCCCTACCTGTCTGAAGAGCAGCTCCTCGGTCTGCCGCTCCCGCTCCTCCTGCTCCTCCTGGGGGTCAAGGGGCTCCTGCTTGATGACCAGGCCCCGCTGCTCCTGCTGGCCCGAGGCCAGGGAGGCGGCGCTGCTGTGGAGGTGGTGGTGGTTGGTCGGAGGCGAGGAGGAGGAGCTGGCGGGCGAGACCGAGGAGAGCCCCTGGTGCTCCCGGAGCTCCTCCTCCGTCTCCTCGGGATGGCTCTGGTGCTGGCGGGAGGAGGAGGAGGAGGAGGAGGAGGAAGAGGGCTGCTCGCTGGGCTTGGTCATCATCTGGAGGAGGAGGAGGAGGAGGAGGAGGAGGAGGAGAAGAGGAGAAGAGGTCAGAGGAGAGATGTGTGCATCCTATGGATGGTAGGATGGTTCGTGGATTAACACTGAGGGCTTGTTATAGTGCATGTGGTGCCCTGACACTGCAGGGCACCACATGCACTTTTCTTGAGACAGACATTGAGCATCAGAACAGCTAACCGACCAGAGCAGGAACACCCCTTATCCATTTGGGTTCGGTGAACTTGACTTCATAAGCAATCCTTCAGGCATAATAAATAGCATTGGGAAATTTTAGTTTTAACCACAAGTAAGGAAACTTGACCTCCTAACAAGAGTAAATATCTTCTTATGAGAGCAGGCCAGCTCTTTTAAAGAGAAGAAATATGAATAATATGAAACATCAAGATAAGAGCAGAGGCAAAATTAAAACATGAAGGTAGATACTTCCTGAGATACCAGCAGTGAGGGAGAGAGGTAGGGGTGTGTGTGTGTGTGTGTGTGTGTGTGTGTGTGTGTGTGTGTGTGTGTGTGTGTGTGTGTGTGTGTGTGTGTGTGTGTGTGTGTGTAGGGAGGCTTATTACAGGAATTCTGTTGTGGCAGTGGGTAGTCTTTATCGCCACGGCAATGACCGGAGAAACACACACACACATACACACACACACACACACACACACACACACACACACACACAACCTTGGTGTCTAAGGTCATCGATGTAGTGGCCGCTGTTTGCAGATGGGGCTCACACATACGCACACCTCAAACACCGACCGAAACACACTCACACAAACTGGCAAAGAGAGACACACACACACAAGCGAGCTAAAATACACGTGCCAACACGCAAACACACACACACACACACACAAACTGAGACATTTACACACACATCCACATAAAACACACACACACACACACACACACACACACACACACACAGAGCTGTCTGGCAGGTGGCCCAGAGAAGCGTGCATTGACGTCAGAGAGCAGACTCTCGCCTCATTCCTGTCCTTCTTCAAACAAACCCTCCCTCCCCACCCTCCACCTCTTTCTCTCATTTGCTTTTCTTCCTTTCTGCTCTGTCCATCTCCCCTTTTCTCACAGAGGAAATACTTTCTGGGACATAAAGCGTGGGAAGAGAGACACTCAAGACGTATCTGTTTTGGTAGAGAGAGAGAGAGAGAGAGAGAGAGAGAGAGAGAGAGAGAGAGAGAGAGAGAGAGAGAGAGAGAGAGAGAGAGAGAGAGAGAGAGAGAGAGAGAGCGAGAGAGCGAGAGAGATGCAGTGTAAACAAACATATTCCGTTTCTAGTGCTTGTCACTCTGTCTTCTTATTGTTAAAGCTTTTCAGACACACACACGCACACACACTTCGAAGGCCGTTTTTCAAATGGAAAGGAGGACGTTTTAAAGTGTAAGGGGAACACTAACGTTTCACTTTAACTGCACCTTTCCACTGCTGCTTAAAAATGATCTTGGGATTATAAAAACAGGACCATACAAGCCTTCTCTTCAGATTTATGATCGCTGGTTCCCACAACGTTGGCACAGTATAACACAGCCCCAGTCCGTTTTCCTAACCTCGCTGGCATCCAGGGTCAGAACTGAAGTCAGTCAGTTTGATCGTGCTTCTCCTTCGGAAGCCAGCAAGTCCTTAACACTCTGGAAATGGCCAAGAAGCCAAAACAGAGGCTTCATATTTACTGGTAACTGTGGTTACCTCTAAATAACAACAACTAACCCAATATATAAATAATAGCATTATATGTTGAAAATACGTGATACTTTATTCAAGTTGGACTGTGTGGCCAAAATTAACTTAACCATGAAACCATCAACTATAACTGCACAAGCGCATGCACCTCATCCTTCAAATTTAATTATATTTCTTGTTCTCTTTTCTGCATTACCACCAATATGCATTTTGTGTTCTTATAGTTCTTGGATTACCCTTGCCTCGGTTAAGGATTTCCACAGAATTCACAGAATCCCCGTTTCGTACGGCACATCCGATACTAAAATAGCCTTTAGACTGAAATCCAACGGGTTTACGACAACACTTTCAAGGCTGGTGGCCTTTGGCCTTTTTCTGTCCCTCTCCAAACAAACAGCGTATAACCGAGCGGTAGAAGATAGCGTCGAACTCAATCTATAGATAGACACACACATCGGACACACACATAGACACACACATGTACTTACAACAGATGTAACTACCTAAATTGTAGTGCATATCGTGTGGACATTTGACATATTTAGTTGTTTGTGTTGTTACCAAGGATCTGCAGTCTAGCATGCAGATGTGGGGCTAAAGCCCGGGAGCATTAGGTCATAACCAGAGATGTTCAGGGGATTATTCCAGATTATCCAGACCAGCTCTGGTGTAATCTCATAGAGAATGACACGCCATCCCGCGCCCACCGCTGTGCTTTTATAGAATGGATCTTTCTGTACCACCGCACATGATGGCCGTTAGCAAACCCATAGGAAACTGTATTTTTGACCTTTTATCTTTTTTTTTTTTATTATATCCTGTAATGTTGATTTCCTGCATTTCCATATTTTGTACACCACAACAAATTACTTAAGTTGAAGTAATATGTTAAAGCTCTTTGGGAGATAAAACCCTTTTGGATTTTTGAAAGACATCATCGCCATAATGAAGGCCATAAAGACAGTTGACAAGAACTCCCTCATTCCCAGGGACGTTAACATTTAAAGCAAAATGAAACGTTGTTCTGCACTTAAACTCAAAACAAAAACCATAAAATATAACCTAAGATGTGCTTTTTCAGTGGTTAAACAGAAGTACCTCTGAAATAATTTTGAGGCTTAAGCTTTGGACAAAAAAATACTTGAGTGGTGAAATATCCTCACAATCCACTATGACACTAACTGAGTCTTATCCAGATGAAATGTCACCGGATACGTGCACGCTCCTGAAGCCCAGTGACGCCATGCACACTATATATTCCCCCGCTTGTCAATTATCGTCTATTGCTGCGCATCGTCCCTAATGATCCAACACTCCGGCACACACCGTCATGCTTCCTGTGTGGCCATATAAGGAGTGAGCTTCCTCCACTGTGTCGTTGCCGAGGCGACAAGGAACACACAGCCACGCACGCACAGACAAACACACACAGGTTTCTCAGAAATAGACAAAGTGGATTCTCTCTCTCTCTCTCTCTCTCTCTCTCTCTCTCTCTCTCTCTCTCTCTCTCTCTCTCTCTCTCTCTCTCTCTATTTGTACGCACGCACAGTCAAATATACAATTATTTCAACCCACTTGCCCATACATATACGTTCTCACAGCCTCGTCCCTCCAACCTACACACAGATAAACGTAGACTCTCCCACACACACACGCACACCTAAGGACCCACGCACAAGCATACGCACACACACAGCCCCAGCCATCCACCCACAGCCACCGTAGCCCACCTTGTTGATGATGTGTTGCTGCTGGAACTGCTGCTTGTGTTTCTCCAGGAACTGTTGGTGCTGCTGCTGGACCACCAGCTGCTGCAGGGCCTGGGCCGGCCCGGCCTGCTGCTGGGGCAGGGGGGCCGACTGGGTGCGTCCCAGGGGCCGGTGGCCCCGTGCCAGCTTGGACACGGAGGGCGAGGGCAGGGGGAGTCCTGGGGGATGGGGATGGGAAGGGGTGCCAGACACAGGGGTGTTAATTAGCAGCTGGAGGTGGTGACTGTTTACAAAAAGAGGTGAGGAAAAGTACTGTTTACTATTAATATCCGATGTAATTTGGCGGAGCATACAATCTTAATTGGAGTAGAGCTTCTCTCGCCTCGGGAGACCATCCGGATATTCAAGTTTGCGTTCTGCAATGAATATCAGTCTGACCTCGGCTGGCCAGCTATTGATTTCCAAATATGGACGCGGGCGGCCTTGCATTGTTAAAAAAGCGCAGCCAATCAGATGGAATAACTAAAGTGATGCTCTTTCTCCCCTTTGCTCTGGCCGGCAGATTTGTTTTCCCTGCGTTGGTTAGTTCCGAGTACGAATGCAACTGTGAGAGGAACTATAATTGGCCCTGAAAATATCGCTCAACAAAAGGTTTTCTTATTGTGGTGTGTTGTGTGGGGGGGTGACAGTGTGTCTGGGTGCCCTGACGGGTTGGGTGGTCGGGCGAGCAGGTCGGCCAGATGGCCAGCCCAGCAGATGACAGGAGAGGCTGCTGGTTGTGTAACGATGACGCACAGGCCAAAGACGACCAGAAAAGTTATTTAAAAAAAAAGAGAGGTCACAGACTCAAACCTAAACTCCTCAAACAAACTTGAGTTTGACAGAAAACAAATTCACTCAAGCCTCAATCGAATCTTCAACGTTTATTTATCATTTATATCATGCAAAGCTATCGCAGGAAACTCATTGTTTAGAATCAAATGGATTTGCTGTATTATAATCAATGGCATGTGGTTGTTAATAAGGTTCTCAGTATAAGTCTGAGCATAATTACTTTCGCTTGACTAACATTAGAAAGGGAAAACGTTACGTTTAACCATAACGTGCTACATAAACTACGAGTTTGTGGCACAAAGGTTAAGCTTATGCAACAGAGGCTAGTTTAACAAAGGCTAATGTAACAGAGGCTAATGAAATAGGAGCTATTGGAAGCTAACGTAAAATGAGCAAGTGTAACTTTAGCTATTGTAACAGAAGTTAATGTAACGACTGTAAAGACTAGTTACTAAAATGCCAATGTAACAGATGCTACTGAAACAGGTTAGCTTAACAGGTGCTAGTCTAACAGAGGTTTCTATAACCAGTCTAGGTAAACGGATGCTAATGCTACAGATGCTACTTTAATCAGGCTAGTCATGCAAGAGGCTAGTTGAAACAGACTAGTGGAACAGACGGTGGAAGTGGATTTCTCCATCACTGAATGTACTGACCTAGTGGGTTGTGGGCCTGCTCCAGTAGGACCATGTGTTGGAGGAGGGGGTTGTGGGAGCCCCCAGGCACCCCAGCCCCCTCCAGGTAGGCCGGCAAGTGAGTGCCGGGCCGGAACGGCGGGGACAACGGGATCCCGTGCTGTAACCCTTGCAACGCCAGCCGGCTCTCTCCGTCCTGACGGACTGACAGTAACTGGGGGGGGGGGACAGGGAGAGGATTAGCAACACATGGAAAGATGTCTACAATATTAAAGAGCAAACCCACTCTTCTCAACACATTTGGACATTTCATAAAAGAAAAAAAGAAAAGTTTTCCTAGGAAACGTGAAAAAATAATGTTCTTCGCTGCAATGTACCACTCTTTATCGTACATGCACATATCACTTGTCAACCCCCAATATCAAATATTTTTGAGAATGCTCGGGCAAAATGTATCGGGCGACCCTTGACAGAGATATTCCCGGGCCCCAATCAATGCTTTGGTGCCACATGTTGAGAACCCCCCTGCTGAAGCAGGCAGTGTGTTTACATGGGATAGCTTGATAGGATTAAGCCATGTACCGACTCGCCACTCGAACGGACAGCGGTCACTTGTCTGAGTATATATGCCGATCAGAGAAATCGAATAAAAGGCCGGAGCATGGCTTATTCCGCTACGCTATGTGGCCCTGTACCCCTTTGAACAAGTAGTTATAGAGCCACTTCTGGTTGACCTATACCTCACAGCAACAACAAACTATCTGGCGGCGTTCAACTTATTGTTTAATTCACTAGCACTTGTTTAAGCATGAACCGGGTCTCCGCGCCCCTCCAGAAGGGAGTTGTTGATTTCGACGAAACCTTGTGTCGTTCCGGCAACAACACTACTGGCTATTATGTGGTCTCCTTCCAACGGAAGTTCTCGAGGATATGCAGAACGTGAAATCCAATTCCGATACGATGGCTTGGTTTAAATGCAGACTATGAACAATTTATCTAGGTTTTCTTTTTCTCAGATTATGAGATGTCCGTTATGGTCCGATTTTGGTCCGATGTCGGTCGAACTAATATGTTTACACGCATTTTCAAAATCCAAATTTGAATATCCAGCTCAAGCAGGGGCATCAGCAGTGTTGTGGATGATGAACTCACGCTGCTGGCCGGGCCGGTGGCTGGCAGGCCCAGGGTGATGTTGGGCAGTGAGGGTGAGGTGTACAGAGACAGCTGGCTCACAGAGCCATCTCTGGCCGCCAGCCTCTGGAGCAGGGATACCTGGGAGTCAAACACAGAGCGCAGATGAGGATGCACCTCTTTAGTGAGCGATGTGCCCATCCATCAATCTCCACACACTTAAGAGTGAGACGTGTGTATAGGAGGTTTGGCGAGACCACTGTTCGATATATCGTGCTATTATGCCCCGACACACACACACACACACACACACACACACACACATAGACAGACACACACACACACACACAGACACACACCGACACAAACACGGTTCGAAGAGGAGGGTTAGCAGGCCGGTTCGATTTCAGAGGACACGAGCGGGGAAGACTGAAGTATGTTCCACCTCCAGTCTATACAAGGACGTCAATAACCCGCTCAATAGGCGGACTCCTCTATAGTGTGGCCTATGCTCCACTCGTGGTCGGCACACATTAACACAAGAGCACACAAACATCTCCCTTCATCCATCAGGTCACGTTCGTCAGTTGCACTACCGTTTTTTCTTTCCACCCTATCCATGAACAATAACACTCCGTGTTTTTTAGAGGAGACGGTTTTATTATGATTGTAATGCGGTTTTGTAAACCACTTTTCAAGCAACTTGTATCTTCTTTGAAACTGTTTTAATGGGAAAGTGCTATTCAAATATACGTTTTATTTATATATTATGAATACACACACACACACACACACACACACACACACACACACACACACACACACACACACACACACACACACACACACACACACACACACACACACACACACACACACACACACACACACACTTCTGTTGGTGGTTACCTCACACGGGCTGCTAGAAATGGGCAATCCGTTCTCGTGGGGGATGTTACTGGAGCTGTTGTTGGGGGAGGAAGGTCCGGATCCAGGGGCGCTGTTACACACAGATTCTAGGAGGAGAGGAGAATGATCTGTTACACACAGATTCTAGGAGGAGAGGAGAATGATCTGTTACACACAGATTCTAGGAGGAGAGGAGAATGATCTGTTACACACAGATTCTAGGAGGAGAGGAGAATGATCTGCAGGAAACGGATACTACAAGAGAAGAAGAAAGATCTGTTACTCGTTTGTTTAAAGGAGAAGAAAGAGAATGATGTGTTACAAACAGATACTACAGGAGAAGAAGAAAGCTCTTTCAAACTGTTTCTCTACATCGGAAGAAGAGAATGATCTGTTAAACCCTGATTCTACAGGAGAAGAAGAATTAATATTTGATCTGTTGCATGCTGATTCTACAAGAGAAGAAGATCTGTGCCTAATTTGTGCGGAAGCTTCCCTGACACGTGCTAATGAAGATAATATTGCGCTGTAGGGCTGTCCTAGTCTGGAAACATCCCCACTAGGTAGACGGGTTTAGCAGCCGCTCAAGGAAGCTCAGATCATCAGTTGTCCGCCTGGTTCTTAAATAAACCTCAGGTAGGGTGCCCCATCTCACCGGCCATGTCCAGGGAGCGCTTCTTGGCGGTGGTGATGGCGCCGTCCTTCCTGCGGAGCAGAGGGCTGCTGCGCCGCTCCGTCACCTTCTGCTTCAACCGGGACCGCAGCTTCAGGTTGGGCTCCGACGCTGAGCAGGAGAAGGAAGGATCATTATAAAAAAGATATATTAATGTAGAATATATAAATACAAATATATATATATAGACCACAGCTTCAGGTTGGGCTCCGACGCTGAGGAGAAGAGGGAAGGATCATTCATAAAAAAGATATATTAATGTAAAATATATGTATATAATATGTATGTATATATGTATATATATATATATATATATAGACCACAGCTTCAGGTTGTGCTCCGACGCTGAGCAGGAGAGAAAGATCATTCATAAAAAATATAAATTAATGTAAAATATATAAATACAAATATATATATATATATATATATATATATATATAGACCACAGCTTCAGGTTGGGCACCGACGCAAAGGAGGTGATATAAAATAAATAATTAATATAAAATATATCTATAATTATAGGCACACATCAGTCTCATGTTGGGCTAAAATGCTGAGGAACACAAGGAGACCTAGAATACATAAAATATACAATATATTTTCCCAGACTATAATATAAAATTTCATGCTGCTATATAAACATAGAGTAGGCTTGGCTTACAGGATAAGGTAGCTACCCAGAATGCACCAGTCAGGGGTTTACTGTAAAATGTATTCCTTAGCGAAGATCAAACGTTATTATTATGTCCTAATAGACATAATGTCCACATTATGTCCTCCAATATATTATGTCCTCGTTATGTCCTCCAATACATTTTGTCCACATTAAGTCTTCCGATACATTTTGTCCTGATTAATTCCTCTGATACATTATGTCCTCATTAAGTCCTCCAATACATTTTGTCCTCATTATGTCCTCCGATACAATATGCCCTGATTAAGTGCTCCAATACATTTTGTCCTCATTATGTCTTCCGATACATTTTGTTCTCCCAAACTCACACAACGCTGCAATGCACATCTGACAAACAAGCCCCCCCCCCCTCCCTCTAGCTGACACATACACCTGATTAAAACCAATCAACATGTTGAAAAGCGTGTTCTCTCGCGTGACACTGCTCCTTGTGCTGTGGTGGACGCAGAGGGTGCCCGACCATGACTGTATCTGTGATCATGTCGCCCGGTCCCGGCCAGCTGGCAGCTGCGATTGGACGACCTGCGGGTTAATGACACCGCCACCACCGCAGTCCAATAACGAAGCCGCAATTAGAAAATAAATCGGTGTGCCTGTTCTGTGTGTGTTTGTGTTGCAGTCTATACTTGTTGGTGTTGGGGTACAAACAAACAAGTCTGTTATCGATGTCCAAGAATAGAGGTGGCAGGGAGGGCAGGGGAACATTGGGCGGTGGAGAGAGGAGAGGAGGGGGAGGGAGCAGAGAGTTGGATAGCAGAGCGCTGGAGGAGGCAGAAGAGAATGATGAGGAGGAGAGCGAGAGGAGGAAGAACAGGCGAGAAGAAAGAGTCGAGGAGGGGGAAGCGGAGGAGGAGAAAGATGAGGAGGAGGGGGAAGAGGAGGAGGGGAAAGATGAGGAGGAGGGGGAAGAGGAGGAGGAGGAAGATGAGGAGGAGGGGGAAGAGGAGGAGGAGAAAGATGTGGAGGAGGGGGAAGAGGAGGAGGAGGAGAAAGATGAGGAGGAGGGGGAAGAGGAGGAGGAGAAAGATGAGGAGGAGGGGGGAAAAGAGAAAAGGAGGGGTGGGGTGAAAGAGAGGAGGACGAGGCGAAGGAGATTAGGAGGGCCATGCTCTGGGAACCTCCTCAGGTCAGGCAGAGGACCACAGCCCCCACCCCACCCACCATTGAGAATGCCACAGACACAAACAGCTCTTATTCTCTCACATGCTTCCGGTGTCAGACACTTTTTCCTTGCTAGCTAGCTCGGGATGAACTGCGCGTGACCCTAACACTGGATTCACATGCTCAGGTCGGAGCGCGGCTCACGCTAACCTCATTAGCCGCCGCCGCGGTTGAGGAAAATATTTGTCCACAGCCCAAAAACTCAGCTAGCCTCACGTACCACTGAATGCTAATCAGGCGAATGCCATGCCTGGCTTCATGCACTCCAGCAACACACTACCGTTTATTTTATTGCTACTCTCCTGTACTTGATGCTGTTGTTACACCAGCATTTCCTTTCCGGGATTCGAAAAGTATAATCTTAATGGTGGCTTGGAAGTGGTTATCATGCCTTTTGTCATTGGAAATATCTGTAATGTTGAAGCAAGAGGAATTCCCAATGAGAACACCCTAATGTCCAGTCAGGTAACCTACCAGCCATAGACTGCGCTAAACTCACTCCTGTATGCTTGAGAGTGCTGACTGATAAGTCAACAACCCCTGATGTCAACTATATGAAGTTGGCATAGGGGATGACATTTAGCTCTATATAATGTTCCCAAGGCCAAGGGATCACAGTTTATTTGCTAAATAAATCAGAGTGTGTGTGTGTGTGTTTTAGCCACAGGGCTGTTCACCTTGGACTGTGACTTTGACAGGTGTTAACTGTATCCAGGCAGAGAAATGACAAGCCGGTACACACACACACACACACACACACACACACACACACACACACACACACACACACACACACACACACACACACACACACACACACACACACACACACACACACACACACACACACACACACACACAGCGGAGGCCACAGGCTGGTGTTTTGCTGACACTGGTCGTTTTAGTTTAGCTCTCTCCTTCTCTCACCTCCACCCTCCTACCGTCTATCCAATTTACCACTTCTTCCTCTGCCCTGCCGCTCCCCTCTCCGTCCACACCTCCTCTCGCTCTCTTCACGCTCCACTGCCCTCCCTCTTCCAAGCCTCCCCCCCACTCGCTCCTCTGAAGCATCTCTCAGTCTCTCTCTCTCCCATTCTTGCCCGCTTATCCCTCACTTTCCATCCCCCCTCATCTCTCTCTCTGTCTCTCACCCCCCTGTCCCCTCTCTCTCTGCTTACTCTCCTCCCAAGGAGCGCAGCAGGTGAGCCCCACCCCATTACGACCCGTGAGTCCTGGTTCTGTACGTCTGTTATCCTCACCCAGCATACCCTGGTCTACATCAACAGGGCCAAGCTGTAGCTGTGTCTACCACTCATAGACCCTAAAGACGTGCTCACTTATCGCAGTTCAATTCCTCTCTGCCGGTTTAGAACTTAAATGGGAATTATTTGTTGGTTACTTGCTCCCTCTCTTCTATCCATCTCTCTCTCGATCTATTTTAAGTCTCTCTCAATCTCTCTCGCTCTGTCTATTTATCTCCAGCTATCCATCTGTCTATCCATATAGCTCCCCCTCCCTCGCTCCGTCTCTCTCTCAATCTTATTACATGACCAAGCGTGTTGTGTCCATCCGTACGCTTGCTATCCACAATAGCCAACCGCTAGCAATTAGCTAGCGTGCTCGGTCCTGATTAGGGCCACTAAAGAGCCGCTTAATATTTCAGAGTGAGGACGTTCAGGAAGTGTTTCGTCCAATCTAAAACACATCGATCAGCTGCTCGCACCCGCTGATGGATGTGCAGCGGTCAAGAGACATACAAAGAGAGAGAGAGAGAGAGAGAGAGAGAGAGAGAGAGAGAGAGAGAGAGAGAGAGAGAGAGAGAGAGAGAGAGAGAGAGGGAGTGAAGGGGAGCATGAGAGGGGGAGGGAGGGAGAGAGGGAGGGAGAAGAGAGATTCATGGGAATCAATAGAGTAGTTTGTTGAAGCTCATCGGCAGCAAGCCTTGGCTTCCCAGAAACGACATGTCCGGATGAATCTTTTATGTTCCTTTATGGACCGACTACACCGAATAGGACAACCGATAATAACCAAACACAAGCACCACTCCCATAGACGCAGCCAGCCATGAGGTAACCCAGATGAGTGCATCCTTAATTCAGTTTAGACTTGCTCCCCTGTGTGTCCGCCGTGTGGGACATCTGCTGGTGTCACACACGGACCCCGCACCGCACTACTTCCCTGGCTACAGCCCTAACCACACCGTATAGAATAACAGATGATAATCTAAACACAAACACACAGACAGTACTTGAAGAAAGCAGATGGATGGATTTCTGGACAGACCATACTTGAGGAGAAGAGCGTTTGTGCTCGGTTGTTCTATTATAAAGAGGCCAACGGTAAGAGGTCTGGACACAGAGTTGAACTCATTTATGATTAATTTGACTGTACTCAACTTTGAAATGTAGAAGATGCTTTAGGCGATGATAATTATGCATTGCATTTCCATATTGTATTTGATCAGACCAATATAACGTCTGGATTTGCATCTCTTGATTTGCCTCTGTTATTCACAGAAATAGAAGTAGAGGAAAATGAGCGATCGTAGAGTGACTTCAAGCTAAACTGTAAGCAGTCAATTGGGATGTAATGGATGCCTATATTCATCTGAAACATAATCTTTATGGACGGGTGAGTGAAACGCCACGATGAATTAAAGATAAGGAAAGAACAATTGAAAAACGTCCATCCCTTTCTGCAAGTGTGAGTGTGTGAATCTGTGTGTGTGTGAGAGAGACCAAGAGAGGCAGCGACAGAGAGAACAAATGTACTTTAAATGTGAATGTGTGGGAGTGTGTGTAAGTGAGTGGGCGAGTGACTGAGTGCATGCTGGTGTGTCTGTACATGCGTGCCGTGTGTGTGCGTGCGTGCCTGTGCAGGCGGGCGTGCTTGACAGACAGACAGACAGATAGACAGACAGACGGAGGGAGCGTGGTGGCGTACGTCATCTGGGCTCCGTCCACTTCCTGTGTCGGTATTAAAGTGTCCCTCTGTGCTCCGGCATCACAAAGCCTCTTTGAGCGGGACAAGGAAACTGTGTTGGAGCGCCGCCACGGCCCGGCAGTCCACACAAGAGGCCGATTAACCCCATGGATCCACGTACGACTCGGGGACCCACGCAGCGGGTCACCGGGACAAAGAGAGCCACGTCAACCGTGACGACAACGGTCGCCGCGGTAAGGGCCATGCTGTAAGATCACCGGCCTACCCAACTAACGGATCCTGATCTCTAACTTCATTACGCGTGGCTCGCTGTGCATGCATGCCCCCCCCCCCCCACACCAATCAACATCATCATCATCATCATCACTTTCAAATCCAGTCGCCAGGAGGGTGTGTATGTGTGTGTGTGTTGAGCAGTAGTATGCGACTTTGGATTTTAATGTGTGTGTGGTCACATTTGTGTGGGACTCGGTGTGTGTGTGTGTGTGTGTGTGTGTGTGTGTGTGTGTGTGTGTGTTGTGTGTGTGTGTGTGTGTGTGTGTGTGTGTGTGTGTGTGTGTGTGTGGGTGTGTGTGTGTGTGTGTGTGTGTGTGTGCGAGATGAGTTTTACAAGTATGCAGGAGTCTACGCCTGTGTGTGTGTCTGTGTGTGACCGTGTGTCTGTCTGTGCGCGTACGTGGTGACCAAATCAATGTGTATGCAAATCTCCCCAGCAATCCTCCTTATCTCCCCGCTCCACAAAACTTATCGAGCACAAGGCTTTTAGCTCTGCATGCAAACTCTCAGGCTACACCGGCTGCTTATCCAGACAAATGAACATGGAATCACATTTAATGGTCACATTTACAACGTGTTCAGGGATGGTGTGTGCAGTCAAACAGAGCAGCAAACCCCATCTCCACGTAGACATGGCGCTGAAATGTACAACGTTCCACCGTAAGACATAATATCACTGAGTTCCTCAGTGATGTTGTGGGGCTTTTGGACAAATCTAACCAATAGTTGCTTTTAATGCAGGCGTGAAAGGAAATATAGATATTAAACAATGTACTGAACGCTCCATTTGAGGTACACTGGTATTGTGGCCATTTTCACCAAATTCAAATTAATTGAAAAAGTCCTTGGGGGGGAATGTTTCAAGCATTAAAATAAAAAAGTTTTTTCCAGGATATCCCAGGCGGCCATTTAAACCCCTTAAAGCCCCCCCACCCTGATTAATCACCGCTTGAGTCCCAACCACGGTGTTAAAATACATTTAACAACCCGGCCCCTGAGGTAATGATAGTAAAGCGGTTGCCATGGTGAGTGAGGTTACCTGTCTTGCGCAGGGGGAAGTCGTCCCGCGAGTCGTACATCCCCAGCATCGAGTGGTTGTAGGCCGAGAGGGCGGTCTGCGGCGGCGAGCTCTGGTCCAGAGAACTGTGCTGAGTTTTCCTGTTGCAGAAGAAGAAATACAACCGAAATCAGCGCCGTCTAAAGACCCAATACAAAGTGGTTTCGGTGAGGCCGTTACCTGGTTTTGGCAGAATAACATTTAGGTTCGAAGTACTCCATACGTAATGGAGCCTCCCACAATGGACCCCTCCCCTAGAGTTCTAACCCCTGATACGTCTTATGTAATGGAACCTCCAAGCAGGGAATTTTGATTTTCTTGTTCAGACTTTCGAACCCTCCCACGTCACACTGCTTAGACACTGCTCCGACAAAGCCTAAACAAACTCATGGGGCCAGGTGCCGTACCCGTGGGTGGTTGTTGCTGGCGGTTGCCGGTAGACTATTCTTGTTCTTCACTCCAGCCAACATTCTACAGTTGGGTGTTGCGGTCGCATTCTACCTGTGTGTTGGAACACTGTGCGAGCACATTTGGACCTCTCGAAGAGGGGGTTCCAAAGCTCTGGGTTCCATTCCAGGAGCTCCATTCCATAATGAGAAGGTCCCAGTGGGAGGAATCTACCGTGACTCAAACCAGAGTAAAGGTCCTGATCAGAGAGAGCGCGTTTCAGCAGCTGGGGGCAGCTTTTTGGAACCGTTTTCAATGAGAGTGAAATGTTTTCCTCGCTGCTTTTGCATTGTGGAGTGCCTCCCCTTTTCTCCACTCTATGCACCGCATATTTTTTTGCATAGTTTAAAATTTTTCTAATCTTCTTATTTTTTCTTTCGTCCAATCAGATTAATTGGAAGGCGGGCCTTCTGTGGTGGGGACGCAACAAGTGTTAACCACATGGAGGAAGGAGAAACCAGTGCTGGCTGTTGCTGCATCCCGGGGCTATATGCTTATACAATGTTTAGATAGAGGATAAATGTTTAAATAGCGGTTAGGATAAGAACAGTGATTCGGCGGTTGCCTAGTTAAAATAAACAAAAGACACAGCAGGCTGCCATTTCTTTTAAACCATAGGTCCTAACAAAAATAGCAGTGCCGGCCTCGCGCTTTGCAGGAAGCAGAACGCCCCCGGTCTGATCGACGGGATAAGCTGGCTTGGTCCATCTACCACTCCAAACCTAAAACAACTTAATAGACGTCTAGATATTCTATTCCCTCACCCACTCCAGGACTTTCTCTTGAATAGGACCAGCAGAGAACACTTTAACTGCATCATCAGTGGACATTCAGGGAGCTGACATCAAGGGAAGAAATGCCCCTGAAACCAGGACTTTCTTTCGGAGAACACAGTCGACGCTAATGGAAAAAACCCTGCTAAGGTGTGAACGGCAAGCCCCACATGACAAGAGGAGTTGACAGAGAGGGGAGATGGAGCTTTCAAAGAGGCAGAGGAACACAGAGGCATCGAAAAAAAGAGTGCAACTGATTTACTCATTCTCTTGTGCTGCTACTCTGATCTTCAGCTTTGACTTTGAGCCAGCGGAGTTCCGTCCGTCTGAATTATCAAATAAATGAATGTATGAAGGACAGCTGAAGAAAGGGGGGACGGGAGAGAGGGGAGGGGAGGAGTGAAAGAATGGAGAGTCAAGATTAAGAAAATGAAGAGACTGCCAATGTGTGACTTGAGGAAAAGCCAACACTGCACGCCTAGCTCTCTGAATGAGATGACGCTGAGTAAAGCACAGCAGAGCACAACAGAGACATGGGGGGTGGGGGGGGGGGTGGGGGGGGGGGGGGGGGGAAGAGAGAGAGAGAGGGGAGAGAGGAGAGAGAGAGAGAGATAGAGAGAGAGAGAGAGAGAGAGAGAGAGAGAGAGAGAGAGAGAGAGAATACATGGAATGATAAATCCCCCTTTTTTTTGTTTCCCATGAAGGATAATGATAAACTACCACTTCACATGCTGGTCTGATTAGGGAACACACATAGAGTGACATAGAAAGATATTTTTTTAAAAACAGTGATACAGACAGACAGACAGACAGACAGTGAGAGATGTTTCATGTTGAATTATAATGAGATATTATACATCTGTGTTAAACAGCTGACATAGCTACCCCCTGGGTCTCTACACCCACGATTGTGTTTATCATTCGACTTCCCGATGGCTAGTTATAGTTTTGGAGAGGTACTAGTAAGCTACGGCGACGGCAGGATTTGGCCTTTGGTACAGTAATATTACGCCCATGTGACACAGTCACACGCAGACCAAAGAAACCCTTCAACACATACAAAGCCTTAACTGACAGGGAGGGAGGGAAAGAGAGAGACTCACCCATACCAGTAGCGTGGGTCGCTGGGCAGGCAGTGGTTCAGGCTCCTGTGGGCCAACGCCTTCTTCTTGTTCAGGACAAACTCCTGCAGGCGCATCTTCACCTCTGTGCTTGCTACCGCACCTAGTGGACAGGAGGAGGAAAGGGATGGAGAGAGGAGCAGAGAGGGGGAGGAGAGGGGATGAGAGGAAAGGGGAGGGGAGAGGGAGGAGGGGGAGAGGGGAGGGGAGAGGAGAGAGGGAGGGAGAGGAGAGGGGAGAGGGGGAAGAGAAGTAGGGAAAGAGGATGAGAGGAAAGGGGAGTGGAGAGAGGGAGGAGGGGGAGAGGAGGGAGGCGGAGGGAGAGGATGGGAAGATTAGAGGAGGAGAGGGGATGAAAAGAGGGGACAGGGGGAAGAGGGGTTTAGGGAAGGAGATGCAGAGGAGGGAAGAGAAGATAAGGCAATGAGGAGTGAGAGATGAGCAGAGAGAGGAGAAGGTGATAAGAGAGAAAGAGGAGTGAAACAGATGACAAGATTAAAGATGGAAGAACAGATAGAAAGACATGTAAGGAGACAAGAAGAGGAAGAAAAGAAAAGAGACAGGAGATAATCTTAGGACCATGTTGGTATTTTACTTGTTTACTTAAAGCCGTCTTTGATATTAGGGTACAGATGGCAACAGGATCCTGGTTATATCCGGAAGGATTACAACGTCAGAGTACATCCGGGCTCGAACGCGACAGACAGTCAATTACCGGAACCCCAGCGAGACGGGAGTCATTTAGAAAACAAGAAAGTGACAAGCGCTAAAACAGCCACTCTAAATCACACTGACACTGGAATTGCTGACATTCCAATATGTGCTCCATGCCACTGAGGCAAATTGGCTTTGATGAGATTCCCTTCCAGGCAATTTACTGCAGCACTTAACAAAGCTTCCCCTGTTTATGAGCCCTGTGTCCAGGGCTGGGATCACACAGAGGGACACCTGAAGATTGGCGTAGAGAGTGTCATGTACGGGCAGATGGCAGCTTGATATACCACTAATCCAACCATTACCAGCACTATTACTGTTTAATCATTTGTTCACAGTTAGCCAATACACAGAGTAGAGATTAGGCCATATTGCTCTGGGATTCCTTAAATGTGAGGCGTCAGACAAGGGGTTCGAACCCAGAGCCTTTCGACTGGGAGCGTTGCCGCGGCGATCAAGTGATATCTGCTGACGCAACGAGGCGTGATCATTTCGATCTCCCTTCACTCGGATTGGAGCGCAACCCGTGTTGCTTTGGTCACTAGTTTTTACGCTTCTGTCGCATGTCCCTCCAATGGGAACACACACAAGGTTCCTCCTTTAGCGGCTAGCTCAGGCGTTGTGACTGATCGCGTTGTTAAAATGTGTTAAATGTTGTTAAAGGTGTGTTAACGGCGATGTAACACAATCATGTGAATGTCATGTGAATGTTACCATGACGACGTAACAATAACGTGATCATGACGTCATAACTTCACTGTGATGTAGTGTGCATGTGATCGCAAGGATTTACTGTGATGGGATGTGAATCCGACCATAACAACGTAATGTTATGTGATCACAACCCTGTACTGTGATTGGATATGAACGTGATCCTAACAATGTGATGTTAATCTGAATCCGGGGATTTACTATGATGGGATGTGAACGTGACCATAACAACGTCATTTTAATGTGATTGTGACCATGGTCGACATAATGTAAATGTGACCATAACAATGTAATGTTAACGTGATTACAACAATGCTGTGTCAACGTGCACGCGTCCGTCCTGATGTACGCGCGACGTCCTCGCTGCAGGGGACTCACTCTCCTGGCCCCGCTCCTTGTTCTTGAGCTGCTGCAGCTTGTGCTCCCGCTGCTGCTTCTCCACCTCCTGCTCCAGGCGGTGGCGCTCCATCTTCCTCTGGTGCTCCAGCAGCTCCTGCTGGTGCTTCAGGGCCAGCAGATCCTGCTGGTGCTGTGTGGGAGAGGAGGAGGAAAGACGTATCGTTGAGACCAGAGAGAGGAGTGGAGGAGTTAACGGACACGGAGAGAAGAGGAGAAATCATGATGAGTTGCTAGGAATAACTCTTATTACTCTAATATCTATTTCCTGAGTTTGTTTATACTGCAAAAGGCTTAACAATATTGACAAAATGGATATTAAGTTTGAACAAAGCTCTTCCCTTTGGCCATTTGAGATGCCATGTTTTGCTCTTAACTACACCTCAATCATTCACCAGGCATTGCGGAAAAATAAATAAAATAACCAATCGTTGATAGGTTGACCACAATGATGAGGAGGATGAGGAAGAAAGGTAGCGTCTACTGCACCATCTGGTACAACCACACGCATCCGCTCAATACACACACTCACACACACACACACTCCACGGAAGGACGGATTATAGTCTGTGCAGCACAATCAGTCCAACCTCAACGAGACAGTGACAAAATGCATTTAACACTTAACCACAGTCTACACAGGACAAAGAGGTGCTACCTTAAAGGCTATGTTTGTATTGTGCAGGCTGACGAGTGAAGCTAACGGGACGTGAGCCCACCTTAACAAACTGACATCATCCGGAGCCAAGAGCCAGCAAGAGCCTAGAAACCAGGCAAGCTCTATGATTGGTCAATACGGGCCAGGGTTATTTTTAGCTTCTGTTGCTTCTTGCCGATTGGCTGACTGTGTGGTCGCGGCAGAGCCAGTGGGGCCTTTATAGCAGAATGGCTTCAATATACTTAACTAACTAGGAAACACGTTGTGTGTGTGTACGTGTGTTTGACGTTCCCATGGCGACCGTGTAACGTAGCAGAATAATATTGCTAACAGATCAATTTACACTAGCAGGCTTGCGTCACATAAGAGCAAACATACACACACACAGAGCACCCTCTCCTGCTGCTAGGTCACACACACACACACACACACACACACACACACACACACACACACACACACACACACACACACACACACACACACACACACACACACACACACACACAAAATAGATGAGGAAAGAAGAAAGGAGAAACAGGGAGAGAAGAGGAAAGTAGAGAACATGAGAAATTAATCCGTTTTCAGAGGAAGAGGAGAAGGCCCCAGAGGAAAGGGGAGGAGAGGAGATGAGAGGACGGAGGCTCCTTACCTTGATGTGTTCCTGTAGCTGCACCTCGTGCTGCCTGGACAGTTGTTCATGCTGCCTCTGGAACTCTGCGATCAGCAGCTGTCTCTGGACCTGCTGCTTGTGCTTCAGAGACAGGAGCTCCTCCTGTAGCTGCTGTTCCCCACCCCCTGAACACAACCACACACACACACACAGCTCCTTAACCACACACAGCTCCTTAACCAAACACACAGACAGCTCCTTAACCATACACACACACACACACACACACACACACACACACAGCTGCTTAACGACACACAACCCCACAGCTCCTTAACCTCACACACACATTCTGGCCTCCAACATACACACACACACACACCTTAACACAACTCCTTAACCAGGTAATAAACCGCCTGATCCACAACCCCCACTACAGACTCACCTGGTACCTGACCAGCCCCAGGGTCAGAGGAGGTGGGGGAGGTGGTGGAGGCGGGGGGCGCGGGGGGTCCCAGGCCGAAGTGGGGGGCCTGGGCTTGGTGCTGCTGCTGATGGGCCTGATGGATGTGGTGGTGGTGGGGGTGGTGGTGGTGATGGTGGTGGTCCACGATGCGGAGGTCCATGGGGAGAATGTTGGGGGTGGTAGGGGGCACCTGCATGGGGAGCACCGCCGCCGTGCTCACGTCCACTAGAAGAGAGAGAGAGAGAGATTCAACTTTATTAGTCAAGCCCCTTAGTCACAGCAACAGTCTCAAAGGGTTTCACAGAGCCCCATTATATGATGCCCCATAAGCACTGTAAAAGGACTTTAAGGGAAGAAATCCCCAAACCCAGGGGGCAGGAAACCTGACAAGGACCCTTGCCAAGGATCGCTCCTTCCAGAGGCGGTCAGCGGTGCCGGAACCATGGCGCCAACACACGCACAACAAGCTCAGTTAGTAAGAAGTAGTTTAGCCATGAGTTAAATATCGATCGCTAAAATGTTTATACGGCACACTAGAATAGCAATCCGAATCAGTTGCCGTCGGTTAATGGAGGAGAGGAAAGGAAAGGAGATATTAGGAGATGGGCTTAGAGATGAGTCCTCTTCCGCAGTTGAAATTAGGCTATAAAATACGAAAATAAAGTTTGCAATAAAAGCAGAGGGGGTTGCCCTGGCAGATCTCCACACTGAAAGCCTGTGAACACACGGAGGAACATTAATATATATTATTATCCAAAGCTTTTAAAGTCAAGGCATTTATCTGTGGCATTTTGTGTTTTAAAAGCTTTTTGCTTAGAAAATATCGTCACAACATCGTTGTGAACACAACTGAGCAAACAAATATACATACATGTGTATATTCACAGTGACAACACACACACACACACACATCTTTTTAACACAAGGTCGCTGCAGAGTGTGGTGCGTGGGGGAAGAAGTTCTTCGTTTGTGTGGGCAGATGTTTTGTAGAAGAATTTGCTACATGCGTGGGTAACCGATGAATGAGTGTGTGTGTGTGTGTGTTGTGTGTTTGTGTATCAGTCTCTGCGTGTGCGTGTCAGTGAGTGTGCTTAAAACAAGACTGATCTGGTGTGAAGGTGTTACCAATGCCTGCTTTTACAACCACCTGTACCCTCAGTATCACACACACACACACACACACACACACACACACACACTCACACACACACACACACACACACACACACACACACACACACACACACACACACACACACACACTCTTATGAATGCACATGGGGTGATGTGCAAGGCCTTTTATAATAACCCGCGTATCGGATCATATGTTTGTGCGTGCGCCGTGCGCTTGGTAGTATGTTATTTAGCCGCCCGACCGCACAGCGGTTCCCCTGGGGGGCAGGCAGTTCAGCACAACAGAACTGAGCAGAGGATGTTTTTAATATGTCTAGCACCACATGCTGTACAACCACACTAACTTACTCCAGACGAGAGGACACAGACAACGCTCCGCCAGACGTCAAGGCTAGCTAAGCACCGTGAGGCTCAACATTTCATTCCTTAAGAGTCGGTCGGCCTCCTGGTTTTTGGCTGAATGGGTAGAGTGTCTGGGTGCGAAGCAAACGTGGTGAGAGCGCCTTCAGTCATTATGCAGCCATTAGCTGGAACACAGTCTTCCTGAGAGTGTGAGACTAGCCCTGACTATAGCCACTTAAAGCCTTGGCGGAGAACCTCTTTTCACTAACTGTGGGTTTCCGTTAAGGCCTGCCTCTATCTCTATATCTTTATATCTCTCTATATCTATATTTATACACAGACACATTATTTTCACATTTACAATTATGTTGTGCATATTCTGATGTAAAGCCCAATGGCGATAAAAATAAACGGGCCTATTGGCAGGCTAAACATCTAAACCCACTCCACTGATGCACACATTTGTTAAGTAAGAGGCTTAAGATAAGAGCATTAGCAGTATGAAACATTAAATATAGTCCAACATGCATGCATGCTCAGCACACAAGCACACGCACACTTGTGCACGCACACACATTCACACACATATGTATAAACTGTATGAGTGCACACACACAAACAGACACCTACAGAGACACACACACGTCTGATCAAGGATAAAGTTTCTATTCAACTATGTGACGAGAGACACTTTTTTAACCTTAAGCATACAGTCTATGGTATGAGCATACAGTCACACACACAGTCACAGATTTGCATCCCTGATAGAACACCCACGTCACTCAGCTAGCTTGATGATGATGATACACCAGCGCCCACACACACACACACACACACACACACGCACACACACAGTGCCATAAACTCACCTCACACCAATACACATGAACACTTACAGTACGTACCGTACACCCACACACATGCTGTCCAAAAAAACAAGAATACACTTCCTGCAGATTCTCTCACACACACACACACACCACACACCACACACACACACACACACACACACACACACACATGATGCAACATGGCAACAGGGCAAAAACAATCCCTTTGCTACGGCAGGGATTTACCGGCCCGCGTCATCACAAAAAACACCTCCACTATTCAATCTGCAATACCTCCCGCATATCATGAGCAAGTGATAGCCCTCTACTCCATCCTCGTACATCACTACTTTGTGCTTTACAAACACAGACCAAACACACAAGCATGCCAACAACAATCTGCTGTCGACATCATCTCTACCGGGGAGGGGTGGGTTGGAACAACGAAACGAAACCAAACCCAAAGCATTAGTGGACTTGGAGATTAGGGTTGTGTAAAAACGGCCCATAAAGTACATCTTGTGGTACACACACACACACCGGAGTAATCCTACAGCAGATGACACCAAATACTGGCTCAGTCTACTACTACACCCCCCATCCCTCGTCCCAC
The DNA here is from genome assembly GCF_026213295.1 of Gadus chalcogrammus. Lineage (NCBI taxonomy): Eukaryota > Metazoa > Chordata > Actinopteri > Gadiformes > Gadidae > Gadus > Gadus chalcogrammus. The sequence goes on from NC_079431.1 coordinate 14,875,165, forward strand.
CCCCACCCCACCCCCCAGGGGTGAAATATCTACAGTCCAATAATGCTGTTATTAAAAAGCCCTGAGGGGTTTTTCATCTATGCAACACAAACAGATGCTTGGCCGACAAAACCATCGGCGAGGCATTCTTCAGAATATGCCCCGGCGGTTTATTGCGTACCGAACCAAGGACGAGGCAAAAAGACGGCATTGGCCAACGCATTACGATATTGAATCGCCTCACAGCCTTTCTTGGGCTCTGTAATACTTTTCAAATCAGGCAGCAGCTGTGCAGTAGACGCGGCAGTTTTAGTGATTTACTGGGCGGAACGAAAATGGTTCAATTGATGACGCACATAATGAACGGGCACAGCGTGTTAGGGCTGGAAAACGCTTCAGTGCATAATGTCATAATATCCAATGTTGAAAATAATATTAAAACTTCCTGTGCATGCAAACGCTTTTCTGATTGTGATTCCTGGCTCAGAATAAACATGACCTCACCTCTACTAGAGCACCGCGCGCGGGCCCGGCGGGATGGCACCGTGCCCATACATGCTCCAATACCATTATTGATACCCGAGAAACCGGAGGAGTGCATGTCCGACCAATCACAGACGGCGTTGGTCCCGCCGCCGTCCAATGGGAAGGTGGTGAAGTGGTAGTAACTGTCTGGCACAGCCAATGGGAGGTCTGGTACAGGGCAGGAGGAAACCCAACACCCTCCTCTGGGGGATGAAGGGTGTGGTCCGACCAGACAGACTGGAGCTGCAGAGTGTGTGTGTGTGTGTGTGTGTGTGTGTGTGTGTGTGTGTGTGTGTGTGTGTGTGTGTGTGTGTGTGTGTGTGTGCTTTTAAAATGACCATCCCCTATCTTTATTCTGAAGGCTTGACAACATCAAGGTTCGCAATACATTAGTGATACTGCTAAATTGCCATTATTACATTACCGATAGATATGGCATACATATTGCATTACCAATTGATGAAATATTTAGTACCGGCCTCGATTTGTCAGCAGCAGCTTTTGTGTGCATATATAATGAGCTGTTACAGGCAAACACTTCCAAACTAGTGCCCTGTCTTTAAACTGATGCTATGGACATAGATTGGACATGTGGATGGTCTCGGTCAAGTAGTTTTAAAAGGCAGTTATTACTGCTTGATTGTGCGAGACAATGCCCACTCATTGTGTAAGGGCTGATGTCTGACTGCTAATCAGCAGCATGACAGACTGTGGCTCATCCCAAACGTAAGCATCTCGCTTATCTCTCCGTCGTTTCTGAGCTTCATACGATGGATGTGATCGCCACTGTCAGTAAGGGGACCACGGCACCCCCAGAGTAGGGACTGGGTCTGGGACTTGAGCTACGGTGCCAGCCGGGTTTGAGGAAGAGGAGGAGACGGGGGGGATGAGGGGCGGGGCCGGGGACTCAACCATTGGTCATGATATGAGAGTTTTTGATTGGATTACATAAAGTGTCGATTCAGTTCCTTAAGTGAGTAATAGACTGTGGTTCCGGGAAGAGGCAATCAGTGACCATGAAATCGTCTCTCTGACCAATACGATGATTCACAGAATATGTTGCATTAAAAACAAGAACACTTACCAAATAAAAGCTTCATTTTTACAATTTCCTAAATGTTATTTTCCAATGTTCAATTATTACACAAGTAGACAGGATATTTCTTTCTATAATATTAGATATATTAAACTGTCTGAATGCAATTTGGTTTGACACACACACCCTTACTGTCAATGAAAACGTTATTGTGCACACACAGTACACAAATACGTCAGTAACACAAATGCAACTTTGGCTGTCAACAGTTTCTAGAAAAAACAAAACAAACAAAAACAACACGCACAAACAAAAACAAAGACCGCCCACCCACCCAGAAGTAATCTGATGTTTCCAAACAGACAACACATCCACACAACAACAACAGGCCAGCAGTATGGTGGACTGAATCAAATGCATGGTTTTGTCAGGGCCAGAGGTCAGCGTGGGGTGGCACTCAACACATTGGCCTCTTTCAGGTCGCCTCCAGCCTCGCCGAGACACGCATGAACTTGGCCTCAATTAGCGTCCCCTCCGCTCACCACTTTCCCATAGGCTGCTGGGAATAGAATGGGGCCCCCCGGCCCTCTGATGCCCAGTAGGCACGCATGCACGCACCCCGACACACACACCCAGGCACCAACTTGCATTGATCCTGATATATACACACACCACACGCATGAATGCGTGCAAAGACCACACACACACACACACACACACACACACACACACACACACACACACACACACACACACACACACACACACACACACACACACACACACACACACACACACACACACACACACACAGACAAACGTGCAAAAGTATTGCATACACACAAACAAATATATCACGCACACACACAAATGTATCACACACACACACAGCTAGCTGTCGCACAGGCTGACTAACTGGAGCCCCAGTGTGTACGGAGGAGAGATACTGCCAGGCTGGCTGTGGCCATAGCCCTCTAACCTGCCCACAGGGACTGCCCCCCCTGGCCCCCAATATAACCACTTCCTGGTGCCTTATAATGAATTCAGACACTGGTCAGCTTGACCGGAAGTCCAACACCCTTACCCAAGACATGATCTTTTAGACAAGGAAACGATCCAAAAAAATCCCTCATTTCAGGGGAAAATGTCAGCACGACAAACCTGCTCACTCACACAGACTATTTATAGACTGAACAACGGGACATGTTTTGCAATCACAGAAACATTCTTGCGTAATGCTGTATCTATATCCTCTACATATCCTTAATATGAATACAATACAGCAATTCATCTCCATGAACAATGCATTCATACGAAACTTAAAAGGACACCACTTTAATTAGACAAGATCCAATGCAGATCACTGTCATCACTGTGAACACTATTCCACATGGGATTGTGGCATGAGGACATGCTCTTGGTGCAAACCCTGAATACACCTTGTGTACGCTGGCTAGCGTGCATCATATCGATGCTCCACTAACAAAAGGAACTGCTAACTGATCAATGACAGGAGAGGATGCCGAGGCGAGCCGGAGAACATGACCACATACAGCCTTCTGCAGACACAGACCGAGACAGAGAAAGAGATGAGTGGGAGGGAGAGATTATTGGAGAAAGGCACAATCCGAAAGGGCAACCGAAATAGAGAGAATGAAAGATTCAATTGAGAGAGAAAATGGAGTAGAAAAGGAAAGCAGGGGCGAGGGAGCGAGAGAGATAGAGGAACTAGAGGGAGGACCCTGACCAGAGAACCAACGCAGCCAACACACACCCACCCACTCCATCATCCATAGTGCTGGGGTCCACCAGTCTCTTGGTAAACCATCTCACATCCAGACTGTACGGACTGTATGTTAAGCAGCAGAGGGCAACATGAGGCCTCCGATTAGAAGTCAACACACCAATCACATCTTCAGTTCTAGGGGGGACGTCCAGTTCCGGGGTACGGAATAATCCAGCGGTTAAGGTGCTTGATTCCCAGATGAAAAGGTTCTTGGTTTGAACTCCAATAGCCGAAGCTTCTCTGTAGGCATCCTAAAGCAAGAGGCCCTCCACCCCCCCCCCCCCTGCTCATTAAGGGCATGGACCAGAATAATTGAATATTAAAGTCATCCAGGGGGTTGGATTTGGTTTGAAGGGGAGGGGTACTGCTTTTTTTTTTATATATCTTTCCCCCCCCCGATTTCTCCGTTTCATTGCAAACATTTGTGGTGTTTATTGCTTGGGAGGGCATTGTTGATGATGACTCATGCAGCACACGCTGCATTCTTTCATAAAGGAACTACTGCAGAACAGAAAAGTCTGAAGGCCAAAGAGAAAGGCAACTTTAACCTTAGACATAAGGAAGAAAGAAAGTAGCAATAGTCGATTATTTCCTTAAAACTTGAATTAAAAAAAAATACTTGAAAAAAGTATTTAAATAATTTAAAACGGCGAAAGTGTAGGCTTTTATGTTGAACAGAGAACAGCATGAAGACATGGTATAGCTCTCCTTTCAACAGACCTCATCTAGCTGTTCTGTGCGATTCCCAGACTCCTGAGATGTGTACATTCAGAGGACCCTAGCTAGCGTTCAATCAAACCGTTTCTATTCCACGACCGATCCAAGCGGTTCAATAATCAATGGAAGGAGCGAGGATCCACAATCCGTCAACATGGCTTTAATTAAAGTGTTTAATCGCTCTGTCACACCATAGTTTCCCCTCTTTTTAATCTCTCATAACCCCCCTCCCCCCGGCCCCTCCCCTCCAACTCTCTCTCCATCTCTCTGTACCTCGCCCGCCCCAGGCTAGCGTCATGGATCAAACGGCTATTTATAGAACAGGATTTCCCTCTGGGAAAGACCCAGTCCCACCAGACAAGTGCGCGCACACACACACACACACACACACACACACACACACACACACACACACACACACAGTAGCAGTAAATGTGCTTCCTGACATTGCAGTGTTGAGTGTCATGGTTTGGGTAGCATGGCGGTGGTCCCAGGGGACAGCGCGGGGTGCCATGGTGACCGGTGGGATTAGTAGCACCGGTTGGCCGGGGTGATGGAGAGGGGTGTGGCCTCGGGCTGAGCACGGACCAATGAGCACCAAACAGCAAAAAAAACTGCGAGACCAGCACATGGCTGGACTGTGAGCACCTCAGCACTATCTGGCTGCGTGTGGTGCAGGTGGAAGACGGTGACTGAACTGCAGTGTGTGTGTGTGTGTGTGTGTGTGTGTGTGTGTGTGTGTGTGTGTGTGTGTGTGTGTGTGTGTGTGTGTGTGTGTGTGTGTGTGTCCCACCCTCCCTCCCACTCTTTTGTCTACCCACCCACAAACTCAACTCTCCTTCCTCCTCTTTTCACTCGACTCCTGGAGTCTTTGGTCCCTTACATCATTGTTTCCCCCACCCACCACCCAAACCCCCCCCCTCACTAGCCCTGTTGTCATGGCTGCACACACGTGCGTGCGTGCATGCATGCGGGCCGTCACCACTTGTGTGCACTAAAAGGGAACCTGTTTCCCGTAAACAATCTTTACAGTGAGCCTTGTGGAAACAGGGTGCCAATGGGCTGGCAGGGCACCGGGCCGGACACAGAACCACGCTGGAACACAGCAGCGAGTGACGTCAGGAGGCACCACGGTGGGGTGGGAGCGAGCGCAGGATGAGTCAGACTCGACACAACGTTACAGGCAGCAGCCGACGAGGGTTTGAACGGTCGCACATCCGGTCCGTCGCCATGGGGACCGCATCCCTGTCCTTGACTGATGAGACGCGAGCATGTCGGTCCTCACTTTGAGGACATACCACGCGATTCTTCGGCTCGCCAACAGAAAAGCTACACTTGCATGCCGCACCGTGCAATACAGCCACCGACATAGGTTCACACACACGTACACACAAACAGACACTAAACACACACACACACACACACACAAAGTGTAAGTGAACATATTTAAATGTGGTGTAAAGAAGAACACAACCCAGCATCATCACATGCCCCAGCATTGAATACAATTTTGTCAGTTTGCTGAGTTGAGAGAAAATACAGTGAATAGATCCTCGAAAGTAGAGTGTGTACAAACTGTCTAGTGTAAAATCTTTTCAAAGAGGCATACATTTTATTTTGTTAAAACATAAGCTGTTTTAGTGAAACGGCTTTCATTTAGTTGCAACACACACACACACACACACACACACACACACACACACACACACACACACACACACACACACACACACACACACACACACACACACACACACACACACACACACACACACACACACACACACACACACACACACACACACGGTCAGGACCAGCCAGTGCCATCTGTTTCATCAAACTACAGCAAGTGTTGCTTTGGCTTAAACTCTGAACATCACACAAACATTCATTTAACACTGTTAATACTCTCACACACACCCACGCACAGACTTGCATACACCCACACCCAAACAAACGCAGGCACACACACACACCCACACCATGTAAATATATCCCTTCAACAAAACCGTAACATGTCATAGCACGCACGTACACACAATCACACACACAATTCAGCTCTTACCCATTGGTGGTGTGGTCCGTAGAGGTTTTGTTTACGTGCGTGTGTGTGTGTGCGCAGGAGAGCTCCGCGGGAAAGAACTAGAGATGTAAAGTCCACTGCAGGGCAGAACTCAGCCAAAAAAACTGCCTGTGTCTATCGCCTAGGGAACCGCTCCCTCTGCCCCTCTCTCCCTCTCTCTCTCTCTCTCGCTCTCCTTCTCTTGGTCGGTCTCGCTCTATCGCTGCTCCCTCTGCGCTGCTCACTCCGCCACTGACGGCAGCACTCTGCTCTGCCCGAGCAAACTCTGCTTTCCCTCTCTCCCTCTGCGCCTACTGTCCCCTCCCACTCCCGCTCCCTCGCTCTCTGCCTCTCTCTCAGTCCTCCTCCCTCCCTCCCTCCCTCCTGATGGTGACATCACAGACCTCGGCGCTTTGTACATTTTTAGCTGTCTATGTTTATGGGTCTCTCTGCAGGCTATAGTACAACATCATGTAATCTACCTCCTTGTTGACACGGGACTCGTACGTGCGTGTTTCCAAAGCAGTAAAAAGTATGTAACCAAAACTTGAATTGGAATTGAACAGAAAGTGTGAACATTTCAGTTAAGGCTACATCCCTCCCTCCCTCCCTCCCTTCCTAGGGGTGAGATGTTTATAGGGGAGGGGCTTCATTGAATGGTCAGCTGGGGTGATTAGCCATGCAGATAGATGAGCCGATGGAGTGACAACGAAGCCAACCAATGACTGCCATTTTATATCTTACGGTCATATTGCACGCACACGCACGCACACACACACACAAACACACACAGAGAGACCGATCTGACTAACATGAACTAAAGTCAACAAGTAGGGGGCGGGCCTGTGTTTATGTGTATGTGTGTGTGTTTAAGTACTTGCGAGGCCATTCCTTTGTCAGCCCAACATAAAGGCCAACCTCAGGTAAAGGGAATTCTTATTGGGCGTGGGCGGACCTAAAAAGTGTTGTGTTTGCATGACAAAGGATTACCATATAGATCAATGGTGCAACTCAATCAATTAATAAATAATAGATCACTGGGTAATGTTTGAGAACTATTCATCTTCTTTCGCTCAGTCTATTTTTAGCTTGAAAAATTCATCAAATCAAATCAATTAATTTGAGTTTATTTTTGTCAAATCACGAGCAAATCATCATATCTAGGCTAACAACTCCACACTTTCTCACTTCCTGGATTTTTTTATGCAATAAAAATTATATATTTTTTTGTATAAATACTAAAAAAAATAAAGGTTTGGCTCCACTGGATTGGAAGAAGGACAGAAAATAAGTATTCTGAATCTCGCATTGTCCATGTGTTAAAGAAAGCCATTATTTTTAGACTCCGCAGAGCCACAGCGATCCATTAAGCAGAGGATTAGAACTAACCGCCTCAAAGCAGTTATCTCTTCTCCCACCGCCACAGAGGACCAAAGGGAGAGCACCCCCCCTTTGCTACTGATAATATATGCTATTAAAAAAAAAAGGCACGCTTGAACTTCCAAGTTGTCGATGTAGACCATAGACGGGAACGCCGGAAAAGACAGGGAGAACTGGCTTCCTTGTTTGATCTCTGCTGTTTATCACTAGATTGTGTTAGTGTGTTAGTGTGCGTGTGTGTGTGTGTGTGTCAACAGTGGCTATTTTTGAAGTATTCAGCAAGCAGCGTTGTTTGCTCAGACCACACACACACACACACACACACACACACACACACACACACACACACACACACACACACACACACACACACACACACACACACACACACACACACACACACACACACACACACACACACACACCAGAGATAAGGTGTCTGTCATCAGTGTGTTGACGTCAGAGTTGAGTTGAGTTTTCCGGGGTAAACAAAGCGCGGCCGACGAGCATGGCTTTGGGCGAGCGAGCGAGCGCCAGCAAGCTCTGTCGTGTGAGCGAGGCCAGTGAACGAAGAGGCAGAGTGATCCTAACTCTACGTGAGGTACAGCGCTGGGTGGCAGTGCTGTTCATCAATGCACTGGGGCCATTTGGGAATGGATTCACTGAATGCACCACTGATCCATGACAACAACATTTATTTGTGAGGAGTGACCATTTTACAGCCATGAACCAGCAGCACGTCTGTGGAGATCCAGAGGCTGTGTTGCTCTTGTCAAAATGTTATTTTATTATCTTTTGCTAGCGAGTGATGGAATGTTCAGGGAGTGAGTGAGTGAGTGATGTGGTGTTGAGGGAGTGAGTGTGCGAGCAGTCTACGGTAGCCAGAAGATACTTTGTTTCTTTAGGCAAACTGCAGAGTGTCAACAACTACCCCCCCCCCCCCCCCCCCCAACCCCCTCTAGGAAAGCCTTTTTTGTGCAATGTGTTAGGAGCGATGATAAAATGTGACTGGGGAAAGTGACAGACAGATCATAATAGTTGATAATAGAAAATGATTCCCCCCTCTCCCTCTCTCACAACCTGCAGATCCTCGGCTCCTACTACTACTACGGACGCACCTTCGAAGGGGATACATCTTGGTTTTATGGCGCTGTATAGCGTAAAGAGACAAATAATCTGTTGAAGAGGGCCTCGGGGGGGGGGGGGGCTGTGTGTGTGTGTGTGTGTGTGTGTGTGTGTGTGTGTGTGTGTGTGTGTGTGTGTGTGTGTGTGTGTGTGTGTGTGTTAAATACAAAGAAAACAATTAAAAAAAAAAGAGCGACTTAGTCTGTGTGTCTGTGTTTAATACACGAGGGCCTGTGCGTATGTTTTTATACAATTCGGATGTGTGTGTACATACACGTGTGTATATATGTATATTTATATATATCCATCTATAAATCTGTGTATATATAATTGATAGAGTGTGTGTGTGTGTGTGTGTGTGTGTGTGTGTGTGTGTGTGTGTGTGTGTGTGTTAAATATTACATGTGGCGTAATGATTGTGAGCGTGCAGGAGTACAGTCCCTGGCAGCCAGGCAGACGGAGAGATGAATAAATAATGACCATCGTCCGCCACACGGAAAATCACGCACACACATGTGCACCCACGCACACACGAAAAGAGCCTCCAGAAACATCCTCCGCCCCTCATCTGCTATCCGCAGCTGGTGTGTGTGCGTGTGCGTGTATGTGTGTAGGGGGGAGGGGCTGCCTTTTATCCATCCCTCTTGAGGATTTCAGGCCGACTCCAAATATATGAGATACGATGTCATTTATTATTGATTAGGGTTATTTATAATACACACACACACTCTCTCTCCAACCCTCTTTCGGTTTTCCCTTTCAACCTCCCTATGGTGCGTGTGTGTGTGTGGGTGTGTGCCTACATGCATTAACTGTACATATGTGTGTGTTTCAGACTCTGAAACAAATAGTTTATTTTTGTTTGATGACCTCCTTTCCTCTTTTAGACTCTTCCCCCCCCCCCCCCCTCCCCCCATAGAAGACGTTATCACCTACAACTGCTGGCTCAGCCCAGATCAACATGGAAGCCAAACAAAGGCGCACTCTTAGAAATGTTAACCAACCCTGGTGCCTTTCCGAGAAATTTAACCCATGTTGCACCAACATATACTGTACACACTATACAATCAACACAAAGAAAACAAAACAAAAACACTTAGGCACTGGACAATGGAATAGTCAGTCTGTAAGTGTGTCTACTTCCGGCCCTATGCATCAGCGAACACACACACACAGTTTTTTTTACATTGATAGATACATGAAATAAAAAATATATACACAAACCTAAAATCACGCTAGAAGCTGTAGTGTCTGAATGCATGTGTGCGACATATTTTATGTTATTGCTATCAAGTGCTAGTCTGGCTAACGCAAGACCTCATCTCAATCTACATTGAGATGAGGTATGGGAACCACACATTCATTTTCTCGTATTTGAGGCGTGGTTTACGATTGCCCGGAGCCGTTTATTGGGCGCTACGAATGTCTATCATACGAGTCTGACTCTGTACGTAGCTCATAGCCAATCAAAGCCTGTTGGTAGCAGGGCAAAGACATCCTTCTTGGTAATGAAAGAGTTTTAACGCCGAAAGTTGCTCTTTTTTCAAAACAAACTTGGGTTCTAAACTGCTTAGAACACTATCTAAGGCTGCATCGAACGGTAACGCGTATGGGCAGCATGGGTACCAGGCTAATCGAGTGCCAATAAGCCAAAACAAAAAGTAGAAAAAAAACATACCAATCGTTTTATCAAATGATAAAAACTCGAAAGTAATAAAAAATCTCTGAATGCAAGACAACAAAGGACAACACATCTCTCTATCTATCTGTCCAGAGCCCTGGGGGAGCTGCGGTCATGTATTTTTTACTCCCTGTCTGGATGCTAATGTTTCCCTGCACAGCCACTCCTACGGCAGACAGGGAACCATTAGCTCCCGTGGCTACGCTACACACAGCTCAAACTAGCACCCCCTGTGCACTCAGAACCCCCAGGTCGGACTGGTGGCCCTGCAGGACACACACACACACACACACACACACACACACACACTTCAGGATAGTTAATCATATGTATAGTTGCAGGCTGTCGGTCGATAATAAAGACCCTTTCGTCATTCATCATTCGCCGCTTTTACTACTTCTATCCTGAGTACTGAGCGTGCCATTGGCTCAAGAGGCAGGTCACAAAGGAGGTAGGGGTTAGGACCATCTTGCTCAAGGTGGTGGTGATGGTGCAGCTAGTTATGGTTGTGGTGGTGATGGTGGTGGTGAAGTTGTAGATGGTCGAGGTGGATGGAGGTGGGGGCCGACGAGGTGGAGGTAGTGGTGCTGGAGGAGTTGGTGGAGCCTGAAAGGAGGGGGCAACGTCCGGACCATGGAGTGTTCATCTATTATATATGGTTCCAAAAGCCCCCCTCCACCCATAGAGCAAAGATGCAGCTTTTAAGAGCCTTCACAACAACGCGCAATTATGTGTGTGTGTTCATACGCGTGTGTGCGCGTGGAGAAATAGGCCTACAGACCTGTCAATATACTGAATGTGATGCAGACAGACAGACAGAAAGACAAACAGACAGACAGACAGACAGACAAATCAAGAAAGAAACCAAAAATAAAAAATAAATAAATCAAGCCGTTCACTCCAGAATAAACATTGGAGGCAGCGAAGTGGAAAAACAAACTGGAAAAACACCCCATCACTTTGATTTCAAGGACCATACATCTGTGCACACATGCACCGTGCCCTTGCACACACTCAAATGCACTTACACACACAAAAGCATCTACCACACACACACACACATGCAAAATTAATAACTTGGAAAAATGAAAAAATGAAATCACACACACACACACACACACACACACACACACACACACACACACACACACACACACACACACACACACACACACACACACACACACACACACACACACACACACACACACACATACACACTTTCCACCATTAGGTGTGTGCTGAGGATAGTAATGGCTACCATACTCTTGTAGTACATACAGAGCTCGTCACATCCAAGATGGTAACATATACCAACTCAACTCTACTGTATGAGGCTGAACCTGTGGCTGAGGGACCGGATTCTAGCAGGGGTTTGTGTTAGTCTCTTCTTCTCTCCGTCTACCCCGCTCTCCCCCTCTCACTCTCACCTCTCTCCCCCTCCTACACACATCCAGCCCAGACCAGACATTTCAAGCAAATCAAAAATACAGACTGGTCCTTATACAAAATTCATAAGTGGGAAGCATGAAAAAAGGATGTCCAACCCCTTCAGACTCAGACGGAGGAACCAGACTGCACTCTGGCATATATTCTAGTGCTATAAATATATACAGATATTTTTAACATTAATTATAACTTAATAGGACCTGTTGAGTGGTTTTAGCAGTCCCAAATGCACCTGTGAATGCAGCACTCCTAATCTAACCTAACCTAGTTGTATGAAGAGTTATACAATAAAAATAAAGGCTTTCTATTTTATTCAGGCATTAAGACCAAACAACCTGCAAAAAGGCAGACCAGGTCCGCCTGTCTGTCGGTCTTGTTCTTCTTGAACTCCCAAATCTAGCTAGTTTAACTCAATCCAGGCTCTTTAAGTGTGTTACTCACTTTCTAAATGTGGCTTTCTATACGTGAGCTTTTCTTTCTATTTTTATGCGTGTGTAGTGAGAGTAGTGCGAAGCGTGCAGTGTGTGTGTGTGTGTGTGCGCGCTCACCCGAGGCTATGTCTGGACTGATATAATTAGTAAGCGGGGCACTCCATTTTACTCCTCTATTCCCTGTCTTCTCTTAAATCAGACTTTTCTGGTTATACTTCTCTCTGCTTTATCACGTCCCACAGACCGGCAACCTTGCATCATTACACTCCTCTTATCTTCCTCTTCTCCTCTTCCCCCTTTCCTCTCCATCTCCTCATTGCCCATCCTCAACCCCTCTCTCACTCTCATCCATCCCTTCCTCTGGTCTCTCCCCCTCTTCTCTCCTCCTCTCCCCCCTCTCCTCCTCCCCCCCTTCCTCTGGTCTCTCCCCCTCTTCTCTCCTCCTCTCCCCCCTCTCCTCCTCCACCCCTTCCTCTGGTCTCTCCCCCTCTTCTCTCCTCCTCTCCCCCCTCTCCTCCTCCACCCCTTCCTCTGGTCTCTCCCCCTCTTCTCTCCTCCTCTCCCCCCTCTCCTCCACCCCTTCCTCTGGTCTCTCCCCCTCTTCTCTCCTCCTCTCCCCCCTCTCCTCCTCCCCCCCTTCCTCAGGTCCCTCCCCCTCTTCTCTTCTCCTCTCCCCCCTCTCCTCCATTCCTTCCTCTGGTCTCCCCTCCTCTCTCCTCTCTCCTCTCTCCTCACAGAACAGACAACAGCTCCTGCAGGCCCTGGTTCTAGGCCAGGGGGAGCGCCTGGGGGGTTCGGTGCCTGTCTAGCCCATGTAGGAGACCCTGGCATGGGAGGTAGAGTGGACCCAGACGACCCCGCCCCCCCACACTAAACTGAAAACAATGTGGCCCAAGGGTTGGATACAAGGTGGAGTAGTGAGAAATATAGGTCACATGTATTGATACATAATGTAAGTGTAGAAATGCAGATGAAGGCAATGGCTGCAGGCGATTGATTGCTTCCCCGGTTTTCATTCATAAATTACACTGATAATATTCCGCTTTGGAGTGGAGAAACGCACTCGACGGAGAAGGCAGTTCACCCAGAGTTCATGGTTTGTATGATACGCGTGTGCCCATTAAAAATGGGTTAACAACAAACCCTTTTTGTTTTTGCCTTGAATATGTTGTAGCCTTGAATCCACTGCTGCTCCTACCTCTACCACTCTTCCTCCTCCTCCTCCTCCTCCTCCTCCTCCTCATCTCTCCTAAGCTCCCTGCTCCTCTCTCTTCCTCCCAGCTCCTCTCTCCTTAACAGCTCCTCTTCTCCCTGCTCCTCTCTCCCCCTTGACTGGCACCTGGCACCCAGAACCACTGTCCATGCCAGGGCCATGGGGAGGAGGTGGAGTGGGAGGAGGTGGAGAGGAGAGGAGGGGGAGGAGGTGGAGAGGAGGGGGAGCCAGGATCCATGCAGGCCATCTGGGAGACTGGCACTAGTGTCCGGGGTGACACAGAACCAGCGCCAACACACACGCACACGCACACACACACGCACACACAGACAGACAGACACACACACGAGACAGACAGACACACACACACACACAAGACAGACTGACAGACAGACAGACAGACAGACAGACAGACAGACAGACAGACAGACAGACAGACAGACAGACAGACAGAGACGGACGGACGGACGGACGGACGGACGGAACCTGGTGAGCACCCAGCTCTCATCCAGTGGTAAAAGGTCAAGGACACCTAGAGAACATGACCTCTGGTTCTCTCTCTCACTCTCTCAGACAACACACAGTGAATTGTTACATTACTCCTCGTTTGTTATCCATCATCCAATCTAGCTCTTCCTTCTGTCTTCCTCCCATCCTTCACACACACACACACACACACACACAGCGTCTGGTGTTGGACAGCCATGTGTGTGTGTGGGCTGCAGCTAATTTGTGCAGAGCAAGAATAGAAATCTGCTTGGCTGGAGGAGAATCAGCTCGGTTTAGCTCACAGTGCACTACACGGGCAACACACTCACACACACGCACACACAGACACACACACAAACCTTTCTGTAGTTGTTTTTCAAACTCATTTTCAAGCAAATACACTAGGAAACATGGAGCATAGTTTGGTCTGAATTTTGCAGCATAGCCAACTTACGCTTGGCTGAAATAAAAATTCAAAGAAGTGGTTATGAACCGGAAGTGTAAGCTTCAGTACAACTTTGTCAGCAAAGCAATTTCAATCAATCTTTTCTATTGTGGGTAAAAATGCAATGATGGAGTGGTGGTTTACAAGATGTGAATGGAGGTGAATGGAGAGCAAAGAAGTGAGGGGAGAGAAGGGGAGAGGCCAGAGCAGTTTAGGTGAGGAGGGGAGGAGAGGAGAAAGTGAAGAGGACTCTTGGTTAGGAGAGGAGAGATCTGAAGGGAGGTGTGGAGAGGAGAGATGTTTAGGGAGGTGTGGAGAGGAGGAGTCTTGTTTAGGCAAGGAGAGGATTGAAGGGAGGAGTTGAGGTAAGAGGAGTCTTGGTTAGGAGAGGAGATGAGAAAAGTGAAGGGAGGAGTGGGGCTAAGAAGGGGGGTTAAAACACACCTTTTCTAAGGGATAACATGGGAGTATATTAAGAGTGTAGCTTGTGTTATTATTTTACAAAAAGTACCATGGTTACAGGTTAGTAACAAATATTTAAAACAGACAATTTGCAGCCAAGATTTATATGCAACCCGAGAGCAGCAGTTTCCAAACCACTTCCTCAGGCAAACAGGTTTAAATAAGGGCAAACAGCCAAACAATAAAATAAAACATTTGACTGGTAGTAACGTTCCACTAAGGAGGAACCAAAACACATAAACATGGACTTCTACTGGCAAAAAAAGAAAACTATGTTGACTTACAAATTAAACCAACCACCCACACACACAGTGCCTTACACACACAGTGCCTTACACACACACACACACACACACACACACACACACACACACACACACACACACACACACACACACACACACACACACACACACACACACACACACACACACACACACACACACACAGTCTTGGCAAGCCATGGGAACAAACTTAACACGTTTGATAAGCGTGTTAATAGAACATTGCATTTCCTGCGCGGAACAAATGTCGCCATTTATTTTTGGGGGGCTGCATCAAGAAAACAGATCGGATTGATTGAGAGGAAGTGTTATGATTTGTTATAATTTGTCTATCCAGGGCCAGATCTTGTTTTAGAGGAACGTCAGAGCTTAACAGCGGCACAATACACCCCATCATTAGGTGTGGACAAGGAGCCTGCTGTCACAAGTTATTACTGTTATTACTGCGAATGGTGGGCTCTGGAGGCAATGCCACACTGGCCAAATCTGTTTATTACTGCAGTTATATATATATATATATATATATATATAATTATTTATTTTGTTACCGCATACATATTCTATCTATCTATCTATCTATCTATCTATCTATCTATCTATCTATCTATCTATCTATCTATCTATCTATCTATCTATCTCTATATCTATCTATCAATCTATCTATCTCTATATATATATATATATATATAGGGGAAAGAAGGGTATAGTATAGTTTGGCTCACAGCCGGCCGTACTTGGTTTGTACCTCATTGTCCCTAGCTGCTCGTGAGTAGCATGCATCTAGAATACACTGCAAGTCGCCTTAGGTCATATTTATTGTAGTTTCAATGCTTCCACATGCTTTGGAAAACAGGGGACACACAGATGTATGTTTATATGAGTACCAATCATGTTTGTGAAATGCAGGTAGAAGGCTAGGTTAGAATTCGTTCAAATATCCCGGTGAAATCCCAGAGATAATTACAAGAAAATATATTGTAAGGAAAAGAAAAGCCAGAAAGCCTTCCAATTCAAAGTTGCAGTCGAGGTTATGGTAGCCGTCATTTTATTGGCCTGGCCAAACATGGGATCATTAAATGATCCTCCGTACATTTTGGATTTGGATATTATATAACATAATTGGAATTTTTCGGTAGCACCGAAATATTTGATAAACATAAATACAGCAGTTAGCAATGTTATATTTTTCCATTTGCTTTGCTGATGGGATATGGATTGGTGACTTACTGAACGGTTCAGTAAGTGACACCATGTTAGCAATAGTCTGTGAGAGCTCATGTCAACGCGTGTGTGTTAGCATGCGTTTGTGCGTGTTGCCAAACCTAAACCTGTGTTAGCATGTGTAAGAATGCATTAGCGAATGTTTACGTCTCTTAGCATGTGCAAGCGTGGTTTTGCGTGCATCAAAACGTTAACCCGCGATAGCATGTGTCAGAATGCATTAGCGAACGTTAGTGTGAGTTAGCAAGCATTAGCAGACATTAGCACCTGTTAGCACGCATAAGCGTGAATGCGCCTCTTTTGGCGGGGCTTAAAGGCCGTGTAACCCTCAGCGGAGCCACGGCAGACCTCGCCAGCAGGGTTCTTAGCCGACATGTGTCATACCCCGCGACAGCATCGATCCTCCGCCACATGGGGATGACATGCTGGAGGTGGGCTGACAGCTCGCTGTCACCGCGTGAACTTCCCACGTTCCTGTCAACCACAGTGAGAGAGAGAGAGGGCGAAGCTCGATTGACACATCCCTCTCTCTCTGTCCCTCTCTCACCCTCTCTCTCGGTCTTCACGAGCACAAACACTCACACTCTTCAACCTGACCCGGAGCGCGTCGGAGATGAATGCATCATGGCCTATGCTAAAACCATAGTGTGACACTACAGCTTTGGGGAGGTGATTACGGGCTCACGGAGTCATTACAAGATCACGCCATCATACGCAACACACATGGGAGCAAAACACTACGAAAACCCGCACACACTAAAAGCCAAAAGGAAAACACACCCCTCCGAAATCACACGCATACAAATAACACACACATACGTACGTAAACAAGTGTACAGTATTCCTAGGTCAGAGCACCAAACGGCAAGTCAGCAGGCCGGGCCAGTAATCCCAGCGACACCAGTAAGCACCAGTTCAGCCAGAGTGACGTTACCCATTCCAGATGTCAGCTGGAATACATGTCACCACCCCATCCACGCAGCCACACCGCAAACCATCAACAACAGCTGAAAACCAGTATTACATTACATTTACATTACATCTATTTTGATGAGCCTTTAATCCAAAGAGACTTACAAAGTGAGTACAGCAAAAAACTCCAACAAGCAGAACGCTACAAGTGCTACGTTTAAAAAATAAATAAAAAATTCTTCTGAAGAGAACAAATATATTTTTAATCTGCGACGA
Organism: Gadus chalcogrammus; assembly: GCF_026213295.1. Lineage (NCBI taxonomy): Eukaryota > Metazoa > Chordata > Actinopteri > Gadiformes > Gadidae > Gadus > Gadus chalcogrammus. The sequence continues at coordinate 14,892,638 of NC_079431.1, forward strand.
GATAGCAAGTTATGCACCCGTCACACCTGTTGTCCAACATGCCCTATTTGCAGGACTTACGGAAGCAGTCAACTAGGAAGCTTTTCTACAGTATGTAGAAGTATGTTGCAACCCTACACACACAAAAAAAAAGACACACACACACACACACACACACACAACCTACCAGTCTGGAAGTGGTTCATGGTGGATGCCTTCAGCAGCTCCAGAGGCTGCTCGGTGTGGGTTAGACAGCCTGGAGAGAGAGAGAGCGAGAGAGAGAGACTATAGGTGAGACATCAAACCAGAGAACAAACCATGAAAACAACCATCACAACAACCTTCATCTTCCACCCAGCAACTATAGAGCTCATAATGAGCCCAGGTGTGGAGCGAGGTCTCTGGTTCCCTGGGTAGAAGAGCCATCCATAACTCAACAGATGCAATGAGTGCATGTGAATGCGTAATACATGATCATTAGAGTGGGAGTGGGAATACAGTAACTGAATAAAGAAGCATGCGATAGCAGGCTATATATAGCCACACACACACACACACACACACACACACACACACACACACACACACACACACACACACACACACACACACACACACACACACACACACACACACACACACACACACACACACACACACACACACACACACAATTATTACAATCAATACCTTTGACAAAACAACAGTCTCTTTACAAACCCAAGAAATATCTCTCAAAGATGCATGTTCATCTAAATAGCAAAACACAGTAGCTGATTTACTGTTTCCCGAGTAAAAAGGAGGCATTGCTTTCTTCAGACTCGTGTCGTCTAGACAGAGGGTACAACTGGGATCAGCATCGCATATAAATACCTCCTGGGTATCCCCTGGCGCTCAAACCATGTTGACTATATGCCTTGTAGTGGGGACCGGGTTCCATTCCCCACCTGCTACTGAAACATCCCTCGGGCTTTCAAGCCACAAAATATACACAAAAAGCAACAAATAAAGGCTTTGGAGAATATATTCCATCCAATACTAGCATCTGACCATCGCCTAGGGGGGGAGGCAGAGATGGAAGGAGAGGGGTGAATGAGAAAGAGAGGTTTTTTTAAGACCATGTGCTCGGTTAAGTACTTGCACATGACAATCACGTCTACAGTGTGTGTGTGTGTGTGTGTGTGTGTGTGTGTGTGTGTGTGTGTGTGTGTGTGTGTGTGTGTGTGTGTGTGTGTGTGTGTGTGTGTGTGTGTGTGTGTGTGTGTGTGTGTGTGTGTGTGTTGCCTGCTTCTATTTTGAGCCACAGCATACTGTCTCAATGATTAATAAATGATGCGGGGCTAAATTAATCATTCATATATATATATATATATATCTTTCACACACACTCGCATCAGATGAAAACAAATACTTAGCCGGTCATCAGAAACAACATATTTACTCACAATCCATCGAAGAAATCCCATTGTCTCCGTTTCATTCACAGTAAACAGGCTTACCAAATGCAAAGAGCAAACCACTTAATAAACAAAATGGAAAATAAAATAGTTGTTCAGCTGTAATCTGCAGTCCTATGGTCTACTCAGCCTTGCAGATAAACATCCATCATGATTGGCTGGGGAATAGGTGAACACACACACGCACACGCACACACAAACACACACCTTACATAAGTACTTAAGTCATTTGGCAGACGCCTTTTACCAAGGTGACTCAGTCAATTCAGATGCAGGACACTAAGGAGCAGGTAGCAGTTGAGGGGCATCTCATACACTAAGACTTCGGGGATGAAACCCAGGACCTTTTGCATTTGTCACACAACCTAACCCCAACACTATGATGGCAGCAGACGGACAGACTTGCAGGCAGGCAGGCAGACCGTCACAGACACAGACAGGCAGTCAGTGGCTTCTGTTTTTGTGAAGGCCCTTTGAGGAAGTAGCGTGCGCTAACGTGTGTGTCTACAGAATTTGGTCGCCATGGGAAAGCAGCTGGTGCCGGCGTTTGGTTGATGTCTTTTTTTTCAGGGGACTGGGCAGATGACTGATCTTTGAACCCTGCCGAGGAAAAAGCGGCCGTGGGCTCTCTCTCGGGTCTTCCCGTATATCGAGAAATCGTGCGGGACGGATGCTGCCATGTTTACGTTGGTTACATGGTAACCAGCATAAACAAATAACGCCAGCGAGCAAGGCGCGAGGCTGGCACGCATGTTTTCCGTTACCATGCTGGGATTACAACAAACCGTTTTATAGTTACACCCTTCAGTATACTACGTCAAGCATTGCTCAATGAAGGACCCAATATATGCCCAAAAAATATTGGGTTATTATGTTCTGAATATGTCATATACAGGGTTCACTTGATTTCTGAAACGTTGTAATAGAGGCCCATTGGGATTGTTTAATACATCTGACCTTGCATTTGTGATTCCTATGACTACGCAGCACTCTGTCCAGGCAGCCTTTGGGTAAAAGCTTCTGCTAAGTGCCTTAATGAAAAGGTAAACACCTAATAAAGCTCATTCAGACCATTGTCGTCATAGTGTTGTCTGCCGCAAACCAAAAACTGATATCACGGTCCTCATACCTTTGATCACACATAGAACACAATATCATTTGTTACTTTATGCACAACAAACAAGGTTGAGAGGAAAGCTAACCCACGTCTAGACTAAGACTTCAGTTCCACATCTTCCTCTTTATCTGTCTCTCTCTATATATAAAGGGACATGGATAGGCTTTCACGACGGATAACAATTGCTTCAGAGACTCTTGAGTATTTGTCCACCAGACACACTGGTCTAATTGACCCTGTCTGGGAGGCAAAATGTTATGTTTGAGTGTGTGTGCATGGATTTGCGCGCGCACACCCGTGTCCATCCACTAAGCACAGAATTACATCAAGGCTCTCATCCATCCACTTTAGCCGCTCTGCCCTGGACCACTGCTGAGCACAGTAGCAGACCGACCACAACGCAGCCACGCTCTATTACGGTGCTCCGGTACAATACCATCTGCTGTTCCAGTGCTAGATAGAAGAATTACCTCATATCCCACACAAGGAAAAAAAGGAGATTTGAGAGACCTGCCAAGAGTCTAGTGAGCTACAGAGACAGAGAGGTAGAGGGTGGTGAATAGACTGTGGAGAGAGAGAGAGAGACGGAGCGAGAGAGAGACTGTAGAGAGAGAGAGACTGCAGAGAGAGATAGAGATGGCTGTTCAACATATGTGGCGAGTCCTACCCTCCAGGACTAGCGTGTGTCTGGACATACGTGTCCCGTCCCCCCCCACCGCACCCCGCTCCTCATGGCGATAGGAAGCAGGTGCTCGCCAAACCAACCGTGTTCCTGGCGCCGGGACAAGTTGCCATGGCGCTGGATACAGGAAGCTGCTGAGGCTGCTTCAGTAGACACCAGACCGACACCTGGGCTACCCAGAGGACTGCTCCCCCCCCCCCCCTCCCACCTCCCACCTCCCCCGTCTGGTGACATCCTCACATCCATGTGCCTGAGGCAAAAGAGAGTTAACCTGCTCTGGTGCACTTGTCCTACACAATACACACACTGTCCCAAGCAATGCATGCACAACACATTTAACACACACATACACAACCCCGATCGACGTGCACACCATGTGTGGTTTGTACCATGCAAACCACACGTGCATCAAACCCATACACTTCAACGCACGCACGCACGCACGCACGCACGCACGCACGCACGCACGCACGCACGCACGCACGCACGCAGGGGGCCAGGATGGTCACACCAGGGTGCCCTCACCTCAGGGTGCCCTCACCTCCACCTCACCGCTCTGAGCAGTGGAGGGAGAAGGAGGGAGGGAGGGAGGGAGGAAGGGGGGAGGAGGAGGAGAATAAGGGAGGAGGAGGAGAAGGAGGCGGAGGAAGGAGCAGTATGCCTGACCTGATGCCTCTTCCCCAACCACCAGCCCTAGTGGAGCTGTCAGCGCTGACTGCCAACTGCACCATCCTGTCTGCCCCGCCTCTCGCCCCCCATTCCCTCCCCCCAAGCACCGGCCGTCTGCTCCAGGGATGGGGGGGGACGGGGGGGAGTTAGTCTGAGATTCAGGGTGAACCTGCCACTGGCCCTGCTAACCAGGTGACACACAGCAGCTGGACCGGCCAAAACTGGTTCACAACACAGATGGACACAGCTACACAACAGACATAAAGACCCGCACACACACACTTCACTTCCAAACTAATTGTTGCACTCCGGATAGAAAGCATGCCGCAGAGTCGCAGACATTGGCTCCATCACAAAATCTAAAATTTAAATAATACATTCTGAGAACGTTCCTGCTTCAGCTCTGTTTCTGAATCAGTTGTCAAACATAATGAGACGTATCAACGCCTAAATGACCTAATATGAATAACTGAATAAACCCTAGGTTGTATAATTAAAGCAATCACTTAAAAGAAATTCCCTTTTGGGGTAGATGGTGTTAAATTGTCTCTGGGTTTGGCCATGAAGTCAAACAACCTGCAAGCTACAACGACAACGTAATCCATTTATTTTGAACGTTTTTAACTACAATGAAAACTTTGATAGAGGACTGAACACAAGCTACCCAAAACGAAAAACAAAATACAAAAAAAAAAATATATATATATATATATATATAATAATATATATATATATATAATATATATTTTTTTTTAATAACTGGAAGAGGTTGAAGAGGTTGAAGCCTGGAAGGCTGACAGAGGCCTTAAAGTTCTCCGTCTCTCGATCATCTAAGGCTGCTGCAAACAGAAACCGAGTGTGTTGTGAACCTCACCAGAACTGGTCGGCACAGCTTCCCCTAAACCACTGTGTTTATGCTGCGGCCATGTTTACTGGTTACCCAGCACTTCCTGTGGGCATCCTGAGATGGGAAGGCCAACAGCGCCACACAGACGTGCATGTGTGATGGTACCTTTATGAGGGTACCAGAAACAGTGTATGTATGTGCGATCGTTACAAGGGTTAAGGGGTAGTGATAGTTAGTCTTTATGAGGGGGTTAGGGTAAGTGATGGTTAGTCTATATGAGGGGGTTAGGGTAAGTGACGGTTAGTCTTTATGTGGGGTTAGGGTAAGTGATAGTCTTTATGTGGGATATGGGTTAGTGATAGTCTTTATGAGGGATATGGGTTAGTGTTTGTCTTTCTGAGGGGGTTAGGGTTAGTGATAGTCTTTATGAGGGGATTAGGGTTAGTGATATTTAGTCTTTATGAGGGGGTTAGGGTTAGTGATAGTCTTTCTGAGGGGGTTAGGGTTAGTGATGGTCTTTATGAGGGGGGTTACCTTTGCTGATAGTGAGTCTTTACGAGAGAGTTAGGGTTAGTGATAGCTAGTCTTTATGAGGGGTTAGTGATGGTCTTTATGAGGGGGTTAGGGTTAGTGATGGTCTTTGTGAGGAGGTTACGGTTGCTGATAGTGAGTCTTTACGAAGGGAGTTAGGGTTAGTGATAGCTAGTCTTTATGAGGGGTTAGTGATGGTCTTTATGAGGGGGTTAGGGTTAGTGATAGTTAGTCTTTATGAGGGGGTTAGGGTTGGTGATAGTCTTTATGGGGGGGTTAGGGTTAGTGATAGTTAGTCTTTATGAGGGGGTTAGGGTTAGTGATGGTCTTTATGGGGGGGTTAGGGTTAGTGATAGTTAGTCTTTATGAGGGGGTTATGGTTAGTGATAGTCTTTATGAGGGGGTTAGGGTTAGTGATGGTCTTTATGGGGGGGTTAGGGTTAGTGATAGTTAGTCTTTATGAGGGGGTTAGGGCAGTGTTTCCCCTAGAATTTTTTTTAGGCCTGGTGGTAAGAGCTGATGGTGTGATTTTTTTAAACATTTTTCACGGGATGCTAGAGTATTTGTTGGTTATTTCCATGTAAAACACTTGCTTAGCCATCACAAGTTGATAATGATTCAATAAACACGTTATTAACAATAAACTAATTTTATTTACAATACCATTTTTGGTGGTGCTGTCACACTAAATTTGTACCGGCTGCCAAATTTGTACCGGGCGCGTCATCCATATGTAATCCATTCCAAACCTGCCTGCAACAGATGATCGCGTCGTCCGTTGCCGGGCAGGTTTCCAAAAACATTCGCGCTCATTTTGCCAAAGACGAAATAACATAGTACAGTTAACGGATCGCTAGATAACACTTGTTTTTACTTTATATTTGTATTGTATTTCATTTTTTAATCAAATTTAGCTAGTAAACTGAGTGTTTTAAGCGGGTTTCAAAAAACATTTGCGCTCATGTTGCCAAAGACGAAATAACATAATACAGAAAACGGATCGCTAGATAACACTTGTTTTTACTTTATATTTGTATTGTATTTCATTGTTTAATCAAATTTAGCAAGTAAACTGAGTGTTTAAAGCAGGTCAAGGACGAAATAGCACAATACAGATAACGGATCGCTAGATAGAAGGTTTGCGAATGTTCGTGAACCTTTCACGTCATTCGAAAGGTTCTAATCATCTGATCATCTGTTGCCGGGCAGGTTTGGAATGGATTACGTATTGATGACGCGCCCGGTACAAATTTGTCAGCCGGTACAAATTTAGTGTGACAGTGCCATGCTAATGATGATATAACTTAATGCTGTCAGATTGTCCGTTATGATGGGGCATAATCTGCGCACGCGCGACACCGCATTATTATTATTTTTTTAATTTTTTCTTTTTTTTTGGCCTGGCGGGGGCGCTCGTTGGCCTGGCGGCCCGCCAGGCCTGAACAATGGTAGGGGAAACACTGGGTTAGGGTTAGTGATGGTCTTTATGTGGGGTGGGCAGCCATGTGTAGTGGCAGAAGGCTGGCTTCAGGGGAGAGGTCCACAGGGAGACACAAGAGATCACACTGATACCTGAGAAGGAGTGAGTGTCTACGAGAGAGAGAGAGAGAGTGAGTCTGTGATAGTGAGCGAGAGAGTGAGTGAGTCAGTGAGTGAGTCTGTGAGAGTGTGTGTGGGAGTGAGCAAGTGTTTCTGCATTCAAGCATCTTTGCAGTCCTAGACACGGAAACCCAGAGTGGAGCAGAGGGGTCATTGGGTGGAGAGAAGGGCCCCTTTGTCTCTCGGACCCGGTCCCCATGAGGTTTTACAAACCATCGCGCATATGGTTATCACATGGCAGATCAGGTCTAGAAATACACTAAGTGCATGCATCTGAACAACGTCCCCACAAGTAAAACACAGAGTGTGTGTGTGCGTGCGTGCTTGCGTTCAAATGGCAGATCAGGACTACGGGTTGCCGCATTCCTCAGAGGAACGTCCTCGTACATAGATCACAGAGCAGAACATCTGTGTGTCAGACGTCTGTCACCTCCAAAATAAACGGAGGTCTTTCTCGCTGCATTTCTGAGTCAGGGTTCAATCCAGTGCTATAATTAAGGCGCCTCGCTGCCATTTGGGAAGCTAAGCCAATACATGGTAGGTGCACACGCTTTTTTCCGTGCCGTAAATAATTGGTTGTTCCAGCTCTTTGCCCCTGATTGGTGTGGAACGAGCGACCCGACCACAACTCATAAGTAAGATAGACTCGGGGAAACAAATAAATAAATAGTGCGCCTTTATCCATTTTAAGTTGTGGAATGAGAGTTAAACCAGATTCTAAACACGAGGGCATTTTACAGAGCCCAGCTTTCAGATCTACTGAACAATGCATTCACCTCCTCCACAGCAGGCAATCCAAGACGGGGGACATGTCTCTTTAAAACACACCCTGGTTGTTTTACCTCTCTCCTCCTGAGCTTACTCATCTCGGATCGGCTCAAACCACCATGTTGACGCGGCGGCCATGTTTATTGGTCACTCAGCACACTTCCTGTGGGTGTCCTCAACCAACCAGAGTAATACTAGCAGGGGTTATTTATGTAGAAAAAAGTTAATTAAAGATACTGTGTGTGGTAATAAATATGGTTTTGATGGTTTCCAGGAGAGAGGGTGAGGGTGAGAGATAGAGATGGAGAGATAGAGAGCACAGAGTGAGATGGGGAGGGAAGTATAGAGACTATTGAGGTAGGGAGAGAGGTAAAAGACTAAGGCAGGCTGAGACCAACACAGGATTGACCTCAACCCAATATCCTACAACGTACGTGTGTCTCTCTCTCCTATTGTCTATCTGCCTTTCTCTCTGCCAGAAATGACTCCTAAAATGACAATCAAACCAAAGCAATTGAGAAAACGACAAGAAAAGGATCAAGACATGTCAACTTCTCAACCTAGAAACAACATCAACAGTCTATCAGATTTTATCGTACAATCGTGCATTGTGGTTTCAGGATCCTAAATAACCTTCAATCATTCAAATTCACACACATTCTGTGATGAGTTATGGCGGCTATTCCTTCATCCTTCTTCTTCATCTCTTCATCCTCTCACAGCCTCCACCCCACTCGGCTTAAAAAAGGCATGGGGAGGGGGGGGGGGGTGAAATGTTGCCTCAAAGGCATTCCTCCATCTGATACTGGAGCCCCTGCAAATCCCTGTCTTTCCTCTAAAATCCCCTTTCCAACACGTTTAGTACCCCACTCACCCAGCCCCCCACACACACACCCACGCACCCATAACCCTCCGACATACACACAAACTATCCAACCAACAAACACACAAAATTCTGTGTTTGCCCTATATTATTTAACTTTTACAAAATTAAAACACACAAACACACACACACACACACACGGACATTGGACTGAGTTAAAGTTTCCTTACTTTGCTAAATAGTAGTGCAGCTAAATTAACTAAATAGTGGACCCATTTTCATAGTTATTCATACCATGCAGATTTTGATAGCACAGTGCTATAAGTGTAGCTAGCAAAACATATCTAGTATGAGGAGACAAAGTGCTGTTGGGCAGAGCTTGGAGAGAGCAGATTGCACAGTGCTAGTTAGGACAGAGAGTGCTATAGAGTAGACAGCACTAGCAAGGACAGAGCTATGTCAGAGTAGCCTAAACAGCACTAGCTTGGACAGAGCTATGAGAATGTTACAAGGGCAGTTCTATAGCAAGGTGCTAAAAGAGAGTAGCACAGCGCTATAAGACAGAGCGAGGATAGGGTAGCTATTAGCTAGGACAGCAAAACTAGGACCAGCAGGTCAGCAGAAAGAATCCAAACACGCCAGCCAGCCTCTGTAAACAAGGAAGCCCTCCTGAAGAATGTATACAAACTCAGGAGTAAGGCTGTGTGTGCGTTTGTGTATTTATACGGGTGTGCGTGCGAGTAAGTGTGCGTGCGAGTTGTAGCACACTCGAGTGAGTGTGCATGCATACATGTGTGCGGGTGTGCAAGTGCATGCCTGCTATTTCTTGTGTGAAAACAATCTTCTTTACACTTTTTTTCAGTCGGTACAAAAGTACCATGGAAAGAAAGGAGAGGAAGCAATGGAAAGAAGATGAAGGCACGAGGGAGTAAATGAGGAAAGGAGAAAAAGCGGTGAAAGCAGAGAGTTGAAGGAGAGGCGAAATCCCGCAGGTAGCCAGACGACGGATCATAACAAAGAGCTGACTTTTGTGCAGTGAAGGCAAACGGGGAACTTTTTTTTTTCTTGCACAATAAGCCAGCACATTCTGGGTAATTAGGGAGGTATTTCTTACATGTGGCTCCCTCTGACGTCAATGCAGTACCTTCCCAGGGCTGGCTCTCTCTGGCTGGGCGTGGGGAATGTTTAGCGTACGGCTGCTCTTGGCTCAGCTCCTGGCTCTGGGTGTAAGGGAGTGCTGGGGGGGGTGGGATGGGGGGATGGGGGCTCTCTGCTTGTTTAAAAAAGCCAGGCGGACATGATCACACACACACCAACACGCACAATCTGAATGCGTCTATTCTATGTCTATACAAACACTTTTGGGCTCTCTTTTGGGCTCACACACCTAATACGCCTACGCTTATTAGGTGTGCATTGCCACACACACACACACACACACACACACACACACACACACACACACACACACACACACACACACACACACACACACACACACACACACACACACACACACACACACACACACACACCTGAGAGGGAGCTATACTTCCTCATATAAGTATACAAGCAGTATGTTAAAAAGAACAATCAGGTCCTGATTGCACACGTGTTGTGCTCGCAGGTGGAGGAAAACATTTGAGGAGCGATGGAAACCTATTAAATTATTCAACATGGGTTGACTGTTCACAAGAGCCCTCTTGTCATGAAGCCCTGAGGAGCTCCAGATAAAGAAGATCTCTGATCAAACAGGACATGATGGATAGGCCTGGCATACCGTCAATTCCAGCAGCACAGAGATAGCGTTAGGCCCTGGCAATATTCAAATGATTATCTTCAACTTCAAAGCACTTCAAGCCAGCGTTTGCTGTTAATCCTTATTGCTGATGGTGAACCTTGTCTGATCGAGCACATTGACACTCTATTCAATATCAAACACTTGTCAGAAGGCATTTTACTAGAAATACGAACTGAACTTTATCCAATACATAAGAACTAGGCTTGAAATACCCCCTTCATGGGAAGATTAAATCAAATCATAAAGTAATTTGGCGGTTCTAAGCTCCGACTCCTAACAGAGTGTTTCTGAACAGAGCTTGGGTACACACAGTCCATCTGCAGCTCGCTATACTCACTGGGTAACTGTTAAGACACACATGTTAGACACACACATTAGTTTCAACGCAAAAGAACACTATTAACCGTTGGCACTGACACGTTAGCTTCGATGCTAATGCCACGCCACGCCATGTGTCCCTCTTTTCATCAAAAGAAAAACAAAGGGGCGACGAGACAGAGACACAGAAAGAGACAGATGCAGAGAGCAAGACAGAAGGGGCAAAGAGATAGCAAGAAGAAAGAACAAGTGGAGTGAGACAGACAAAGAAGACGAGAGGAAGAGAAAGTGAGTGAGACAAAGTCTGACAAACTGCAACACCAGTGGCATGTAAACCAGCGGTCAGGGGATTATGCGTGGTAATGCCCAGTCTCCTCGGCATTAGCAGTAGTTTGCACTAGGATTACCTGGCCATCTGATGCACAGAGAATCGTTCTGTTATTATCATCACAGCCCTCCTCCTACGTCAACGCTGCCATTTGGATCCTTTTCACAGAGGGCCTTGTTTACATGGAAAGCCTTGAACAGACTGTGCGCGCAGCAAGGCCGAGCAAAGAGACCCCGTTAATAACCAGAGGTTGGGTTCATAATAATATGATAATGAATCCTCTAAATAATAGATTTGTATCATCTGCATTCAACAGACAGCGAGACTGGAAGCCAAACAACTCAGACAGGATTAAACCGCTATATAAGAGCATATATTTACTTTAATATCTACTCGCCTCTACACATATTTCTCAGAAGAAAAGATGAACATAGGCAGACAAATTACCAAAAAATGAACATGAAATAAGTAGCTTTATATTAATAATATATGACACACAAGAAATTCATAGCAGCGTGGCCGCAGAAACGAACCCCTAACCCTGGTGGTATCAACGCCATGCTCTGCCATGAGGAGCTAAATGGGACCACAACTATGAACTACCTGCTAAGCAATAATTAATCAGGATTGATGTACTCCATGGGTGATGTACACCGGTATCGGTTATAATTGCTATCAACCGTCCCGTGCTCGTAACATGTCCTTCTCTCTCTTCCATACGCTAAGAACAATGTACATAGAGTTCATTTCATTGTACATTGCATTGAGATTAGGACACCAGAGAGGAGACGAGGAGGGTCCTTAGAGGAGTGTAATGGTGCCAAGGAGAACAAAGGGAGGAGGAGGAAGAGGAAGAAGCCACAAGGTCAGCTCTCTCTCCATTAACAGAGATGGATGGTGGGCTAGCTCCCATGAAGAGGTGCATTAGGAGGCTCAACTTTCCCTAAAAACAGGGCTATTTAGGAACGCACTTGGAGCTGGGTGGAGGGGTATGGTGGTAGGGGGTAGCAGAGGGGTAGTTCTGGGAAGATAGGAGTGTCAGCACAGGGCTCTTGACACGGCCACCGCGGCTGGCTCCATGCGAGGCGATGGGTTAATTATAAGATTTGGTTTCTAATACCGAGCCTGAGAGAGGATGCTGGAGAGCTTAAACCGGTAATTAGCCACGTATCATCTGACTGACTGAGAGTGTGTGTGTGTGTGTGTGTGTGTGTGTGTGTGTGTGTGTGTGTGTGTGTGTGTGTGTGTGTGTGTGTGTGTGTGTGTGTGTGTGTGTGTGTGTGTGTGTGTGTGTGTGTGTGTGTGTGTGTGTGTGTCAAGAAAGCAGATACATCTCGTATCCGATTTCATTAAACCACCGCTAGAACACAATGTAGCGGTACAATTCTTTCCCCAGTATAAACAATGATCATAAAAACGAAAGAAAATCAAAAACCACATTGTATCACTTTGCCTAGTAACAACAAAGAACATGAGAATGATCATCAACAATGTTTTGAGGGACTATTCCACACATGATACAAGTAGCCTACGCTTGCACACACACCAAAGTGCACATTAAAAAAGATTAAGATGCCTAAAAGGCATTCTTATTCTCCATCATTACACTCAGTTGAAATCATTCCATCGTTTCAGAGCAACATAGGCCAAGTCAAAGTTGGGACATTTTACGTATGTTCTCAGTAGCTAGCTATAATCAAGTTACTGCCAACAATTCAAAAGCAAGGAATTGGTATTAATAGTATATTCCTTTGTTCAATACTTTATAATTGACTACCAAGTAGTACTGCGATTAATAAAATACTGTCTTGCCTCGTTTTTTTTTTGCACCTGATGGCATACGGGCTAGTTATAATATTAACTAGGCTCCCCTAGCATACTCTGCATATGAGCTGGGTAACGGATGATGTTTGCGGTCGTTTTCCGGACGAAAGGCAGATCTAGCTTCCAACACTGCTGGGGTCGCAATGGGAATTAAGAGCAGGTGAAAGCTCTAATGTACTCTGGTGACAGAGAGATGAGAGAGAGCCCACAACAGAAGGTCGTCGTGAGAGGTGAGCTTAACTACATGGGAGAACACACACACACACACACACACACACACACACACACACAGACACACACACACAGAGCTTCATATCATCGGATCGACCTCCAATTAACCACCTCTAATTGCAATTACAGCCAAATAACCAAAGTTTGCTTCCGTGCACCCTAACAAACCACAGGCTCAAACAAGCACAGAACGTTTTGTTTGTTTGTTGTTGCTTGGCTGGCAATAAGCCTTTGCCCACCCTGTCCTCATCCCTCCCTCTGTCTGAGCAGTCGCAGTCCATCAACGCGCTGCTAAGGAAACTCCTACTTTCCTAGTCCCCCCATCCAGTCACACTGTGCACCAAAAGGAACGGTTTATTTATTAATAGAGCCCAAAAACCATGCAGGCGCTGTAGCTTGAGATGCTAAACCGGGCGTAAACCACTGCTTTGAACCGCCCTCTGGCCCCACCAGGTTAAACCAAAGGGAGAACATGAATAACCTCCAAGTAATGACAATAAATCTGACTGTCCAAATCATCAGAGGCCTGTTGAACAGTACAGCCTAACCATGGCCTTTGCTGGAGAACGCTGGGAAGTTTGGACATGATTTGGAAATGTTTGGAAACAACAAGTTGCAGTGTTTTTGACCAACGAACCATATGATATAGTAAGTGGTTACACATCCAACCATCAAGCCAATTTTTTTTAATTAATTGGCAAAATTTTGCCAACCAAAAGCTGATCCATTTTTGCCTGACTAGCTCTCAACGTTGGCCTCGTGAAGCTAAAGAAAGCCTACTCTGGTGGACACAGATGGACGGTAACACGTTCAGTGCATTCAGAGCAGCAACTAAAGCAAACCCAAAGCAACGCAGAGAGACAGCGGGCTATCAGGACAGCAGACTAGCGGTTAATACACAACACCAGCAGCAGGTGTAATCCCGTACCCATTGTCAGTCTCATCTCACCACAGGGCTTTTGCTTCATTAGATGTCCTGATCCTGATCCTCTGGGTGTGATGCTAAGCTTGTAGCATCAATGGGCAGATCTTGCATGACGACCTCGGCTTAGCAGGTAAAGTCAACCAACTTGGGGTGTAGGATGGTCTCTAGGGGTGTGGATGTCAGGACTGCCAGACCAAAGGTTCTGGGTTTGATCCCGACAGTGCAAGATGCCCAACACCTACCTGCTGTGACATGCATGAAATTTCATCTTAAATGGCTATATTACTTTAATTGTGCATTATCACATGAGAGGGAGGGATGTTGACCGAATATCAGCATGGCTCTGGTTCATCATCACAGCGGTGTCGTTGTTTAGTATAAGATCACAACATGGAGCAGGATATCGCTTTTATACAACAGTTCTACAAGCTACATGTTCATTTATCTGTAGATCTCCATTTGTTGTGCGAAGGATGAAATAAGTGCTTTCCCTTTGGCGGCGTGTGATCCCGGTGAGTGAGCAGCTTGTGCAGACAGGACGTTGCCACAGAGCTGCTGCTTCTTCTTTCCTCCCCTTTGCCCTCTCCTGAATGCCATTCATAATTTAGCGCAATTGGTGTTTGTGGAGATATGTTTGTCTCTTTGGTGCAAAGTTTGTTCCAATCGAAGAAGGATAACCATGGTAAATCGTATTAACAGTTATGAGATCACTTGTACAGCGTAGTGATAGATGCGTAGTTAAAAGTCCAAGTGCCGTTATACGCTATCAACGCTGCCTCTTGTCCAATCAAATTACTTGATCGGAACGAACGGTTATATAATAAATACACTTTCATACAACAGAGTTGAAACCCCAAATTTCCCATCTGCTATTAATTAGTTCCCCCTTATCTTATCTTAAACGGCTTGCTTTAAAGCCCTGGTTAATCTATGGTGGCGTTCATACATAAATCTACTGGGATGGGCAGAGCTGAACCCAGCAAAGAGACAATGCCTCTTCTGTGCGAGCAGCCAGTAGCTTTAAGTGGTGAATTTATGTATGAGCGAAGGAAGAGATGGAGGGGATAATGGAAAGTGTTTGTTTCTATAAATAGATCACAAGTAAACCCACCCACCCGGCTTCCTGTGCCCCTGCTCACTAATCCTCACCAGAGCTCTGGGTGGAAACCTAATGGTGATTATAGCCCGCCAGGCTCATCTGCACCAACAACGGCACATTATACCCACCGCTAAATATGACATTGTTCAAATTAAAATACTGGGAAAAGTACACAGGATTTATGGATTTTTTTATATTTTTTGCAGTTATCCGATGTTATTTCGATATGCAACACATGTCTCAAAGCATTTGTCGTGGAGCAATGCATCGTAAGTCGGAAATCATGATTTGAAGCGGAAACCCAAGCATGTTTTTAAACCTTTTTGTACAGAAAATGCTTGTCACAATGGCTGGTGCCTATTCCAATGTTGCTATTTATTAGGCATCAGTTACAAGCATGATACAGAATACAGAATACAAATTGCGTGTACTTCATTAGGCTACTATACATTAGTGACTTTGTTTTTCTTCCATACAGCATGCATAGTTTCTTTGCCACATCATTCATTAGCATATACGCTGGAAATGGCAGACCGTGCCATCACCATTATGAACTACTTCATCCAGCTAGCTTAGCAACACAAACACATTGGCCTGGCACCAAAGCGCCAGCATGTATACAATCATCGAATACGGCATTCATTAATATTTCTATCAAAAAATGATGCTTTATATAAATAGAGGCGGACGACATTCAAAGCATCAAAGTCTGAGCCGCTAAAAAATACTCTTTAGGAAACAGAACACAATATAATAATTTAGCAGGAAGCTAAAAAAACAAAAACCCATGCCAGGGGTCCTCTTAACTGCGAGCCGGGCTCCGGAGCATCGCCTCGTGTATAAGTCGGCGCACGCCACACCGCGACCTGCGCGACCCCGGCAGATTGCGTGTTAGATCACGTAAACATGCGGCGGTAAAAGAATGGAGCTTGCGTGTCTCGAGAAACCTCGCATGTTGGCCGCACTTTCCATGAGAGTAGAAAATGTTTTGCTATGCCAAGTGCTGATTGGATGGATGCTCATTAGGAGGGGCCGGGGGGGCCCCTGGAGGCCTTTGTGGGAGGATGACATGGAGACACTGACCGACTCTTACAAAAGGAGTCAGACGCTCAGCGGAAAGCTTGAGGCGAGGAGGCAGGGAGTGCAGGGCAGAGCCGGCCGGGGAAGGGAAGAAGAGCCAAGGCAAGCTGGCCTGTATACCGTTTCAATTAGCAGACATAATTTGGGAATTGTCGTTATCCCCTCCTCTAATCTCGCATCAATCTGCACGCTGCCATTCAAAGGCTCAACAGGTTTCCTTGGTTTTAATTAACCTCAGAGAAAAATGACACAGAAAGAGCAAAAGGGGGTAATGTTTCTTGTCAGCATGTTGACTCCCTCGCACACTACTGTAACCTGTCGAGCCACGGGAACAACCATCAGAACCCAATTACCGCAGAAAAAATAATTTGCTGCAACTCATTCATACTCCCGCCTGTCACCGTTCACTCATTCATTTATCAGGACGCAGAGCGACGGCTCATTACTGACATTAAACTTCAGCAAACAAGCTCAGGAGAACCTCACCGCCCTGAGCTACGTTTTTCATTTAACTATGCACGAGCGTTCCCCACAAGCTCATTTATCTACGAGCCATGCTGCCCGTGCCTTCTCCATTCATCTCCAGGCCTACTTTATAGGCAACAGCCGCTGATGGCTGGAGAAAATGGGCGCCCGGGTTTATGCTAATGCCTGACATAGGGGTGGTGATTGCAAAATGTAGGGGGGTGACAAAGGCTGGCGGATGACAAGTGTAGATGAACTCGATGCTCTTTTACACGCCTACGTTTCCCAGGGCTGTATTCGCCAGGACAATCAAGTTGAGGACAGACGTGGGGTTTGAATGGTCGCGATACTTCACCACAGCGCTAATAACCATCGTTTTAGTAAGGGGGCCGAGATGAAACCTTGGGGTAATATGTGTTATTACACTAAATACGTATAAATACATGACCGTACAAATTTACAAATATAACTACTATTTTCTCAATGGACACCGTCAGTTGTATGCTTTTTATTTTTTACCCTTTTCAGTATCAAAGGGAAAAAGATCCAGAGACATCATGTGAACATCTGTCCCTCCCCTGTATCGCACCAGCTCTGCGCTTTGCACTTAAAAAGGGGGCATGCATGACAGGCCATGCATGACTGCATCCTACCGTTCGGGACCAGCTGAATGGGGGGCCACTACCACAGCCATGTCCACAGCCAAATAGCCACCACACATTTACCATCCAATTATATACAAGCACACAAACACACACAAGGAGATGAGGACGGCGCACACAAAAACATGTTTGTATAAAAACAGGGCTTGACCGAATTAAAACAAAACACATTGGAGTCACTGGTGATAGCCGATGTGGTACAAAATGCACTTTAAACATGTCATTATTAATCATGGCTAGATGGTTTACATACACAGACCCTCAATAATCCATTTACTTTCCTCAAAGTCTGTCTTAAATTAAATTAACTGTAAAGTAGGTCCAAATATTTACTCCTCAGAAAGCTTTGTATGGGAAATAGGAATATCTAAATACACTTGCCACACAGTAAACAACTGGTGGATTTGATTTGAATTGAGCTTGGTAAATACACAAATTCCAGGCTCTAGGCACATATTTTGCTCCCATACCTTTACTATGGTGCATAATAGTGTGACTGCACCCCTAATGCATGTGCATGTGTGTGCGTGCGTTTGCGTATGTAATGCACATCGGGACGGAAACAGGATGGATGACGGAGACAACACTGAATGACAAACCAGTCATTCATTGTTGTCCTCTTCTGCAGCGCTTGACGTTGTTATAATTGGATCAAAGTTCACTTTCCTAACAAGGGCTCCAAATGCACCATGCGAACCAGCATGTGTGCGTGAGTAATGTATTGAGAACAGCTTACGATCACAAACGTATCCAACACTTTTGGATGTACAGCCATTCCAATGCTCTATAAATAGGGATGGGGATCATTAATATTTATTGATATCGATACCATTTTCGATACTCCCTAACGATCCGAGTCTTTATCAATACCACTATGGATACTTTTCTATTAATTGGTGGAAATACGAAGCGTTTTTAGTGATGAGGAAAATATTTAGGAAATAAATTGCATTTTAAATTGAATATGTAATTCTTAATAAATATTGACATCAGTAGTTTTAGTTATATAAACTAAAATGATTAGAGTACTATACAACTGTATTAGTAATACAGAAAGATGAGTAATACAGTATTACTCATGTTACTCACCAAAAACTAAATTTGCCGTTTCTTTATGTACATTTGAACGCATCATGATAACCTAACAGTCGTTTTACTGAGCCAACCTCAACACATCATCACGCAGCACGTCTGAAACTTTATTTACTTTTTATGATAACTAGCTTGTATGCTGCTGATTACAACACCGATTTCACAATTGGATTACCATTTTTAACTGACGGGACTAGCAACAATGTCTGTGTGTGTGCGATTACCGCTCGTAGTTTGAGTGGATGATTAAAGGTTGGGTATGCGATTTGCGAAACGCCAGCAGATTTTGAAAATACACAACTCAAATGGTCCTACCCCCTCTCCTTCAACGCTGACTCTGACTCCACCCATTCCAAGTACCTGGACGCGCAATCATGCACGAGCGCGAACAGAGATGCACGAGAGCGAGCCAGGCTAGCGTAGGTTTTCGTTTAACAACATGGCACTACATTCAGCTGTAAGTTGCACCCAGTACCACGGGAAGTAGGGGTTTTGGGGGTGCTGCAACACCCCCTGTCCGAGGCCCTGTCTTATCACAGAAAACGATCATTTCTAAAAACTCCGGCCAAAGTGGAGATTTCTGAAAACGCCGGAAATGTGTTGTCGTGTCAACGGGGAGAAACGGGATTTTAGGTTCTGAAGCATCACATTATGCACCAGGAAATGCTTAACGTCATGTAGGCGCCCGCTGTACCGTATTGGTCCGAATATAAACACAAACCCCATTGTAAGACGACCTATATTTGGAAAAAAGATTTGAAGACCAGATCTTGTTTTTATGAATAAATAAATTGTATTAATTGAAATAATATACGAAAATAAAAAGGCATAGAATAAAACACTGCATTGCCACTAAACAGTAGTGAAAATAGGCCGTACTGATGTGTACACCAAAGACTATTCCTGACACTCCTCTGCCCCGCTGTGTTCGCTCTGGCTGTGGTCGCTCCGAACTGTTTCGGCCCGTGGCAAAGCGAGTCATCCTCGCTGCTGTCCAAGGCATTTTGAGACGCAGCATTTATTTAATGCTCATATGACCTAGTGCTGAAAAAAGGTTATATGAAAAAGTGTGAGGGTAGCGGTGGTGCGCTAAACTTGTTCTGTGAGCAGCTGGATGTGAACCATGGTGTGAAGGAAGTGAACACAACGATCGATTTTCAACTGTGCGCGAATGCACTGGTGTAATTGAGCTGCGCTGCTATATATCTTTTTTATCAATGTAACGAGTTGCGAGTCTAGTGCAGGCTGAGTTTTTTTTTTCCAGCACCCCCTGCTGAGAATACGTTCTCGCGGCTATGGTTGCACCAGATGTTATAAACATTAAACGGTCACATAAATCATTACTATTTTTAGAAAATGTATGTTTGTTTCATATAATTGTATTGGAAGTCCTGGTTTTCACTAGGGTTGCTGCGGTGTGGACATTTTCACAACGAGTAATACACTCGTCTCAACACCGGTATTACCGAGTATAAACGGTATAAACTTTGAAACTAGGTCAACCGCCACACAAGCATCGGTTTTTAGACCCTTCTCGTCCTTCAGTGGCCGCCAACGTTCGAAAGCAGCGCCTAGGATTATGCTTGATTTCAGTTTTTCTCTTTCAGCGTTTTTATTATCAATTACTCTCTGAAAAAGAGTTTTCCTTCTCTTTGCTGGTGGTGGTGGTGGGGA
The DNA here is from genome assembly GCF_026213295.1 of Gadus chalcogrammus. Classification (NCBI taxonomy): domain Eukaryota; kingdom Metazoa; phylum Chordata; class Actinopteri; order Gadiformes; family Gadidae; genus Gadus; species Gadus chalcogrammus. The sequence continues at coordinate 14,912,609 of NC_079431.1, forward strand.
TGGTGGCGTCTTGTCTGCCATGGAAATTGTCTTCTACTGCTAGGTCCAAATGTGGATTAACTAGTTCCAGTAGCTACCGCAGGATAACAACAAACAGGAGCTTGCTCTGGGTCACGAGCTCTGGGTCACGAGTACTGCACGAAGGGGTCGCGCCGCGCGCGGGGCGCGGGGGAGGGGGAGTGCAGTACGACCGTTGATTGACGTACTTACTGTCCAATGCAACGAGGTGGCAATCCAAATGATTGGCTGGAGTTTTTCGAGCCCTGCCCGTTCCACAGATGATTGACTTGTTTAATTTTCATGTCAGTACTTCTAACTCAGTGGCTTTAAGCAGGTTATGATAAGGATTTCAAGTAATTTTGCAAAAATGGCCAAAAAAGCAAATTCCATACCCAACCTTTAAGACGGGCCCGTCTTCTGTGGTGCGACAGGAGAAGGAGAAGACAGTCTTTTCAACTCGGAGACAGTCGAAGGTACTGCATTTTGTCTTTTTTTGATGCACAATGCTAATGTGCTTGGCCATTGAGGTTGTGTTCTCCCCTTTACAATAAATTATTTTCGCCCTTTTCGCCCGTTCAGCCATCCTCGCGAGCAAAGTTACCTGCCAGACTTCACTTGTTTTACTTGTAATACCTGTTTGCTTACAATTACATTCAAAAACATTGGTGGACAAGACATGCTGCAGGGATTGGATTGATTTGATTTAAATGCCGCGACGCGACTCGAGGGACACAACATTACGTTACAGGACCTAAGGGACAAAAAAAATGACGACGGGACTCGATAGGGGTATCGATAAGCCCAAACATTAATGATTTTCGGGTTTTGAAAAAAGTGGAACCGGGTCCTTGATAGAACCGGGTTTTGATCCCCATCCTTATCTATAAAGCCTGATCATAAAACCTACCAGTAAATTACAATCATGAGTGTATTTAGTATAAAATGTCAGAACTTGCGATTGGCTGGCTGGAATGTGACGTTTGTCAGATGAAGTGGTCATTATAGCTACTACTTGTTGATAACGCTGAGGAACCGCCCGCTTCAGAGAAAGATCAGAGCCGTTCACATTCCTGCTGCCTAACAGGACTTCATTCGTCTCGTGTTTCATGAGACAATACCCGGCAGATATAATAAAAATTGTACGATTTATGTAATTACCGAAGAGCTGGACTTCCTGCTTTGTTTCGGTACAAATCTATTTTTTAATGAGAAATCAAATATTAATTCTTCCATGAAACAATATCCATATAACAGCCGATTTAAAATGAATTAATCTCCTTACCGGAGCGGTTGTTAAAATAGCTCTGTGGGAAAGCAGAGAACAAAAAGCGCATGGTTTGGCACTGCGCTAAGCTGGAGACCGGTAGGGGAGGGGCCCATTGTAACACTGAGCTGAGGAGAGTCAGGAACATAAGAGCACTACAACGTTACAATCCCCCCCCCTGAAACACGTCATGCGTGTTCTGTGCACGACAACAAACAAACGAACAAGCATGACTCAAAAGGTCTCGTTCCGGGGCTTAGCCCTAGATTATTCCCTGGAAAAGTCCATCGGTTCCTGGGAGACCCTGTGCCCCCGAGCCGGGGGGGGGGGGGGATTGTGCAACACAAACTTCTGGTTCTGCTCAGGGAATCAGTGAGATTACACGCAACAGAGACCTACCTGACCCACACTCAGCTCATTCTGGCCCCGCTGTCCCTTAGTTAAACCTGGCAGTTAATTCCACCCTGCCAGATGGAGAAGACACCCCTCCCCCCAACGTAGACACCAAGACACCAATGGATCATCACGGACGTCATACAACGACTAACCTGACCTCATCCATGCTTGTCTTGGAAGCAGATGTGGTTCCTTAGGGGTTCATCTGCAGAGTCTTGGATGCTTATGAAATCACCGTAACAGCTGCCCTAGACTGAACTACAGGCTGAGAGAAGGCCAGTAGCCCCCGCCTTCCACCGGTACAGTCTATACACTAAGTCGGTACCTCTGGCATCGCTGTTGAACTGCAATTACAGGGCAGCCTGGGCAGGAAGTGTCCCGCAGGGAGGTAAAGTCACGCGTTTCCTGTATTGGCCTCACATGTGGGAGTTATAACAGCATAAGCTGAAACAGAGTCCATCACAGACACATTGACAGGACGGATGACTCAACATCCAATAGGCAAATGCCATGAGTCCTCTGTCAATCATTGGAATCATTTTGTTATGTTCGTCTCCCTTAGTTACTGAATGAACCAAGGAGACAAATGATAAATTATTGAAATGCATTAGTGGGTAAAAACATTAGTGGATCTGGGTCTAATTGAGAGGAAAGCCCACATCATTTTCGGCACAAACGGCCTAATTCAATTGTGCACTCGCTTCCTGCCAGCCGGTCTTCATTGCTAAATGCATAATTACAATTGTTTCATCTGCCAATAAGATTACTTTCATGGAATAATGCAGAATACTGCAGTGAAATGACCATAATGAGGCGGTAATCCTTTTACCGTGCGGTGGCGTTCTTCGCTCTCAAAAAGCACCCCATCTATTCACACCCCTTGTTTTTTGCCGTCAACCCCGCTCCCCCCATTGGGAAAAATAACGCAGTACCCAGGATGAAAGAAAGTAATCGCACTTCCATTACATCCGACCTGCCTCTGGGTTGTGCTTTTGTATCCCCCTGGACAATTAAGACTCGCTCCGCCAGCGAGGCGAGTGATGAAGCACATTCAGACATTCAAAGGGAAACTAGATTACTCTTCAGAACCTTCTCTGTTCTCTCCCTCTTCCTGATTAGTAAGAAGTGTCAGGCTCTGTCCTGGAACTCCTCCTGTCTTGGCCCCGACTTCAAATCCACCGCCAGCTCTTGAAGCACGGAGACTGAGACATATCAATTATCACCGTCAAGAGGAACTCGCTAAATGATGAACCATCGGCGTGGGCCAGCAAGAGTTAATCTCTGCCTTTGAAGATTACGCCGTGCCGTTCTAGAGGCCTGGCCCAGACGCTGGCCAGGCAGTGGCTGCTAATCCAGTAGTGTGGCTTCTGATAGCTCCCACAGTGAGTCTCTACCGCTGCTACCGCTGCTGACGGTGATCAGAGGTGAGACGCCCAGGGAGAGATGAGTATAGCCGAGAATTAAGGAACTCTGCTGGTTTAATGGCGGCAGCCAGACTTCTTCACAAGCTCATCACTGGCGGCTAGCGCCGAGGTCCACCAAGGACGTGTGTGGCAGGTGTTTTTTGTTTGATATTGATAAGCGGCTACGCAAATCTGGCTGTTTCAAATCAGCAAATCACTCTTGTTGTAATAATCAAGAGATTATTGTCTGAGGCGATGGAGGGGAGGGGGGGATGGAGGTAGGCCCATGGTAGGAAGTGGTCTCCCTGGGCCACATGGAAGACAGCCTCTGTTGGGTTGCGGTCCCCGGGTTTCAAACCCAACAATCGTGTTGGTTGTAAACACGCTATTGACTTCCCATATCCGCCAGGCTGAAGTGCCGACAGCCGGAGAGCCTACTCTTCCTGCTATTTCACACCTCGATACCACCGTTGTGCCCCAGCTTGTTCGCAGTGTCTGTACTTTGAACTTTGCCCCCCCGATTTCCTCTTCATAACTCATGTTGTGACACGGTTGTTCAGGTAAAATAGTCAACCTAATGATTTAATACATTACTACGCATATGCAACTTAAGTAAAGAGTGAAACTCTAAAGAGCAACAAATCATCAAAATAAAAATAAAACATGTGATCAAAACCGATCTAACCCTTCAACATCTTGTTCTCTTTCTCCCTCGTAACCAAAGATAAAATTGAGGGTTAACATTTTATTGTCCAATTTCACCTGTTTCCTGTACACGGCCAGCATGATGAGTTTATGCTGCTCGGCATTTAGCCGTTCAGAATAATAGGAGATATTTCTGTCCGCCGTTAGTATAAATAACAATGAAAGAGAAATGTATTCAAATCCAAGCATCAAGTACTGGGCTCTCTTGAACACTCAGGAGGAGGAGCTGTGACTACACACACCGCGTCTGCCAAGCCTCTCGTGGTCTCTGCTATACTCGGCAACAGAGAGAGCTTATCAGAGTCTGCTTTGGCATCAGTTATTTACACTGTACTCTCTTTTGTAAAGCCTGTATCCCCTTCATTAAGCCCTCAATGCCTCTCCACTCATCTCCACTAAGGAACAATTCCTCATATAAATTGCAAACGGCGTCGTACACTTACAAAAAGGAAAAAAAAAACAGAACGAAAACGTGACATGAATAATTCAGAACCATCTGCCGAGGATGAGATTCTGGAGAGAAATAAGCAACGCTAAGGAACTGTCACTTTCTTTGTTTATCTTCAAAAGGCCCCCAGCCCCACCGTAATACTCTGTTCCACAACCTGGTGTTCAAAAGTTGACGTCCATTTGTCATGTGCACATCAGAGAACCAGTGGAAGTCATCAATGGAAAATAAATGCTTGGATGTCCGGCATCCCCAAACATGCTTGCTAAATAACAGTAAAACCAGATAACAGTTCAGGAAGAGGAAACAACAGGTCCCCAGTCAGGAAGTTCTGGCTTCCTAGCACGCTGCAATATTGAAGCAATGGCTCCACTGCCGGGATAATAGAGCAAGGGAATGTAAAACTTCCAAGATAGGGCTAGGGTAGTCTAGTGGCCAAAACCGCTTCATGTCTGCATTCCCAGAGCTGATTCCCCAACCAATACCTGCTCCTTAACGGCATGCATCGGAATAGAGCTGCTTCGGATAAAACCGTCCGCCACGTGACTAAAATAGTAAATATGCGTGACGAGATGCAAGTGAAAACGCGTTTAAGGTCATGCCCAGCAGCTTCTTGTGAACTCTGGCCCTACCACCCACACCTGTACCAACATCACTACGGACAAGAGCCAACACTGAGTCAGTCTTATACAGGTCCCAGAGGCCTGTAAACAAGCTAAAGGACGGGCCCTGGAACAGATGGCCTCCCCCACTCTGTCTCCCTCCCTCTCCATGTTTGCATCCCTGGGAGGGGAGTCACTCCTCATGACGACTTACTGACGCAAGATCCCCCCCGACCCACGCCTGTCAGCAATTATTGGAGGGCGAGAGGGTCTGTGTGTGTGTGTGTGTGTGTGTGTGTGTGTGTGTGTGTGTGTGTGTGTGTGTGTGTGTGTGTGTGTGTGTGTGTGTGTGTGTGTGTGTGTGTGTGTGTGTGTGTGTGTGTGTGTGTGTGTGTTAGACCTGGCTGTTTCAGTGCCCAGGGTTCCCCATAGGCCAACCCAGCCAGTCAACACTCCAGCCCACCGCCGCCACCCAGGTTTACAACGGACAAAAAGAGCCTCCAGAGCCCTCAGCAGGACTCTGGTGGTAGGGGTTTTGGGGGAGAAGAGGACAGACGGGGCCGGGAGCGCAGGCTCACTACGCAGGGAGGAGGAGCAGGCGTCCGGCTGCGGAGGAGCTGCCCGCGGAGGGGGTGTGGTCTGATCTAACAGACACAGGATTTGTTACTGCTGGATCATGCTGGCTGCTACTCAACAGGTTTACTGTTTTCCTAGGTACCCGAGAATTAACAATAGTGAGGGGGGAAACTGATGACAGCTTTGTATGAAGCTCCGGTTATTCACATATTCCAACATGTTTTCTGTTAGAAGCTTTGATAATGGTTCACTTAGGTGATAAAGGCATGAGTGAGTCTAGCGAGTTAAGGATTATTGACTTTCATTTTAAGTCATGGGTCTTTTGCGTTTTTAAATGTAACACCAGTTTGTGTTCCATGAATGAAAGCGTCTCTATGAATAAAGTTTGCTTCTCTCCTTAGGTCTGGAAAGTCTGCTGTCTGCAGTGTTTGCTGAGGGTAATTTCTTACTCTGCAGCTGATTGGACGAGCTTCAGCCAGTCGGCTCCTGGATGCCATATTTGCAAAGTAAACACACCATTAACGGACGTCACTGCTACCATTTTCATCGAAGTAGAAATGTAACTGTGTAAAAAACTGTCTAAAACTAATTCCAAAGCAGACATAATATTTTTTTTAATCGAATTAATGCAATTATTCTCGTAAATGGCTGTGCCCGCTGTAGTCATCATCCACACTCCTTGCTGGGCTTCGCCTGTGTCGCCTACTCTCTGACTGGATTCAAAAAGGTTCTCGCCCGTGGTCGGCTGGTCGCACAAGGAACTCCAATGATGCAACGCTGTAATAAGCGGAAAATGACACGCCTGCCTAGAATATGACTACATTGTAATTCTAATCTGGGCCCCTTCAAGTTTTTCTCCCGGGCCTTTGACCAAAAACGTCTAACAAGGATACAGTTTTCTTTTTAAAAAGTCATCCGAGGGAACTGTCACTGGACAGGTCGCTCAATAGACAAACGGAAAACCGTAACGCTGAATACGACCAGCTGGTTCCATCCACACACCAGCATGGGGACAGCGAAGTGAATGAGTGGACCGAAAAAGAAAGAAAGTGTCTTTTCATGCACTGTGGGAATGTAACAGATACTCCTGTGTGGTTGCCAGCTTGCAGTGTGCTCTGGACAGGCTAAAAGGGACAGCTTCCTCCAGGGTGACGCACAACCTCCTGGCCTACCACGGCTGTTCCCCCGTCCACCCCGCCAGAGGAAGGGACCATGCCAGACGCGCGCGCGCGCACACACACACACACACACACACACACACACACACACACACACACACACACACACACACACACACACACACACACACACACACACACACACACACACACACACACACACACACACACACACACACACACACACACACACACAACTTGGGCCCATACGGAGAACAGTTAATCAATGGCAGTGACCTCATCAGGACGAGGGAAAGCACGTTGTGAGGGAAGGGCAACAATTGCTCCCTTGTCAAATCCTTCTCGTCTAGGACTCGGCCTGCTTTGACTCTGAGAAAATAAATGCCTTCATCTTTTAGTGACTATTGTGATAACCTACAGTGACACATGCGAGTGTCCTACCAAGTGCAAGAGGGCTGCATCTACCATGCAGTTCCAGGACTGAACCAACTCTAAGCGTCTTAGAGTACCTATTAAGCGCTATATAAATTTCATTTATTATTATTAAAGGGCGTAGGCTGATCCATCAATCATACATCTGGGCTGGACACACCCTCTTGTGATGGTCAATTTTGAAATGGCTAATCAGCATCACGCCTGTTGATAAAATAGGTGGACTCACTATAACTCCACACCCGTCTAAGGGGTTCACAGACAAGTACCCCGTCACTCGCGTCTACAACAGACTACAAGATCTCACGGAGCCGCTTTAAATCTAAACGTCGATCAACACAGCAGTGTACCCGAGTTGACACCGCTACAATAGCGCTACGCTTCAGTGGCGGTTTTGGTGTCAATTAGGGGTTAGTCACATTAACGCCAGGTCTTCTGAGGTCGCCCAGGGCCCTAGAGGCCCGTGGTTGGACCGGCACCAGGTCAAGCGGAGGTGAAATCGAGCTTCGAGCCTGGGAGATTGTCCTCCTCTTAGGCTTGGGTCGGACACCTGGAGACCTCATTCTTCCTCTCGCCTCATTTACCGATTGAGTTATAGTGCCGTTTATTGCCATTATTGCAATACCTCGCACAATGAATGCTGCGAACTAAGGCAAGAATCTACTGCGACTTTATGAATGAGAAGGATATGTATTTATATACGGATTTTGCATGATGATTAATGTTATTTAATAATAATTTGGGTTGTATCCTTTGGGCTTTCAGACATGCTGGCCTTAAACTGCGAAACCTTTTAATGAATTTCGTTGACGTAGAGCTTAAGGGAATCTTAAGATGTTTATCAAATAAAAAGGTAACACAGTCTTTCATAAAACCTCTGTAGAATGCTTTGCATTGATGAAATCATCTATCATTTGTTTGTCAATAAAGGGCTTTTCAGTAGAAGCAGTTTAACGCAGTTTAATCAGATTAATACAGCCATGTGACCGACATCAAAGCAAATAGCACACAAAGTAAGGTGACATATAATCACTGATCTTGTCAGACAGTTGAAGAAGACATCTGGAGATATGGTATTTATATTAATTATTATTATTATGAGCCACATAGCGTGAAAGACAGACAGACAGAGACAGAGACAGAGACAGAGACGGAGAGACAGAAAGACGGAGAGACGGATCATACAACATCACACCTGGCCGTTGGCTGTACAAGAAGTAATTCAGTTCCTCCAGCTTACTATCGGTACAGCCATATTGAGAGTTGATTGAGGAGTTGTACAGTAGAGAGAGGGAACTTATCACCTACTTCCATCCAAGCCCCTACGTTTACAAAGCTGTAATCAATCACGGTCCAGGCAGGGGAGCAACAACGCAGTACACAGCTCTCCATAAACCAAAACAGCCTTGTGGTTTTGGCAAACGCCGGGCGCGTCTGGCCTGGGCGAAGGTTGACATCCAACTTCATACTTTCCACCGGAGACTCCAGACTGTTAATAGCACCGTGTTTATACCACAGGGCTCCCGGGGCACGTTATGCAACGTAATCCCAACGTGGCCGATTCCTCGCTTCTTATCTCAAATCCAAGAAGGATAGAAAAGGAGCACAAAACACATGCATGTCGCAATGCCACAATGCAGGGTTAATGCCGTTTTTTAATAGTCCATATCAACAAAGCCTTTATATGTTTATTTAAATATTACTTCACAAGCTTACCGTTTTTTGTCCACCTTGGCGGAGGGGCTTATCATTTTAACTTTGACCTCAAATAATAGCGCCCCCTATGGGCAGAGTGGGGGCTGCTTAAGGGAGACCAGCTTACCGGGAATACATGTCTTTGAATAATTTGAGAACCTTTGAGCAATCAGTGCCGAGCTATAAGTTACCAGTCCAATGTAATAACGTAAACCTCCTACAATAAACAATAGGTGTCCACAGATACTCTGAATACCTAAATAACAGGACCCTCCACTTCTGTTACAGACAGCACTGTGCGATTTCCGAACAATGAGTCACGCCTATGGGTGCGATTTCAAAAACAACCAAAACAGCTTCACTCTTAAACACAGAATGCAAGACCATTTTTAAAATGAACATGTATTCAGCAAACCAGCTCAACGTGAGAACAATTGAGGCTACATAATAACCCCTTTTTAAAGAAACTGTTGGATTTCAATTCACAAATGAGCTCCAAACGGCTGGAAAGCTGAACATAATAAGTGGAACGCCATAATATCAGTGCTACGGGTTATCAAACTTTTTCTTTGAACCTCTCCAAAACGTAATGAAGTGGCTGATTCAAATAGGCCTAGCGGGACACCAAAAGGAAGGAGGCGGATCACATGGTACTTTTCAGGCCCTACCTGCTGCCCCCCACCCGCCCACAACGAACATGGAAATAATGGCTTAAGAAGTGCTTTTCTCCTGATGGGAAAGGCACACCAGCAATAGTCTCAACAATTACAATCTGGTGTGTGAAGTGAACATCGACCAACTGATGGACATGCTGACCAGAAGGTGTCAGCAGTAAATATGTCTGTCTTTGTATCATCAGTGGAATGTAGCTCCTGGTGTGTGTGTGTGTGTGTGTGTGTGTGTGTGTGTGTGTGTGTGTGTGTGTGTGTGTGTGTGTGTGTGTGTGTGTGTGTGTGTGTGTGTGTGTGTGTGTGTGTGTGTGTGTGTGTGTGTGTGTGTTTCCTGTTTGTACCAGCTCTGTGTATAATAGTTTCAAGAGTTTAAACAAATAAATACAAGACAAAATGTCCATTCTCTCTGGTGCTTACCTTGTCTGCTATGGGAATTCATAGAGAAAATGGCGTTGGTTTTGGCAGACTCGACTCGACGATTCAAGAGAAATGATGGAGATCGGGAAGGTCGAGGGGAGGGATGCCACCGATCCAGGATAGATCCAGAGTCTGGGTGTGTCAGTGCACGTATGGAGCGGGCGCACGGACCATGGCTGGACTACGGCTGCCAAGACTGGGCTGGGTGGGGGGGGGGGGGGGGGGAGGGGGGGGGGGAGGGGGGGGGGATGAGGGACTGCTCCAATAACCAAACCTATGGTCTGTTTATCTCTCCCAAGACCCAGGTAGTAGGTAGGCACCTCAATGGGCACGTTCCAATATACTTCTTCCTTTTCCTGAACTGCCTAACCGTTGAGCTGGAGGAGGAAGAGAAAAAAAATGGTAAAGAAAAGCTATAAATATAACATGCAAATCCAATTACGATAACACTTCTACACACACACACACACACACAATTTTCCTGATTGAGCGATCAACAAAACAAAAAAATAACATGCGGTTGATTGAATAGATGAAACAACTGCACAAAGATGATTACATTCTTCTGGCAACACTGCGCTTCTTGCACTGCTCACGGTAATTAGCATGTGGAATTGAAATGCTCGAAAAACCTTCTTAATAGAAACGTGCTCTTGTATAGTTAATTATATGGCATTTATCCAACTCCATCAAGAAGCAAAAGATAGTGGAGCGGTGGAGTATCATTAGCAGGACCCCCTGCTTTCACACACGCGTGGTTTCATTTAGCTGTACGCCCGCTGGAAGCATGACCCTCACATGTACATATTGTTCAACGCAGTCCCCAGGCGCTCTTTGCATTTATAACTAGAGGAAGATAAGCCAATCGGGAGGTTTCGAAGAAGCCCACTGTAAGCACACTTTTATGACCTCACAAATGGATCGGACTAAGAATAGTTGACATGCAAATATAGTGTGGGGTGATGGAAGAAAATTAAGTAGTAAAGTAAAGTACTCAACCCATTCTCAGTCATATTTTTTTTAATGACCAAAAGCTTGTATAATAATGATAATCATAATAAAAGCAATAATATAACTAGTTGCCAAAACAGCGGGTTGCCGCCTCAGTAGCATACAAAAGCCTCAGAAGTGCAAATGTTATTGTTTGTACGACAGAGATTATTCGGAAAGACATTAAATACACTTGGAGGCCATATGTCTAGCCTACAATAAAAAGGCTAATATGGCATGATAACAAAAACAACAAGAAGGGCAATGCATTTTTCCGTTGCACTGGTGCCTCATTTTGAGCCCTTCAGAGACAACTGCCAGTACCAAAGACACTCAGAAATATCGAGGAGCCGTGTGGTGTGTTGTGACAGATATGTGTGTTTTGACAGATGTGTCCGTGTAAGGATAACCTCCGGAGTAGTCTTCAGACGGCTTTCTGGAGGACGTAAAGAGACAGGGTGGTGTTGGAGACAAGCTCTCCATATACACTGAATTGGCTACCGATGTGCCTTACACTCACACACGTATGTGCGTCTGCGAGCGCGCTTGTGTGTGCCTGTACCATATTAATAATTCATTTTTATTTTGCTGATATTACTCTTGTTCTATAGCAAGCTAACAGGTCATATTAACAAGTCAACATTGACCTTGGTCAACATGGGAGCCTCTCTCCCATGATACCAACAATAACCACTGCTCACCATGAAACTGTAGGGGTGGCTCAGCTAACTACGCAGGCAATACACCTTGCAGCCGTTGACTGTATAGTAATTTGGTGGACAACTTTATTCACATCCAATTTCATTTAGGGGCATGTAAGCATTAGTTTGGGATTCTTTTTTTAGCAAGCAGTATTCAAATTCATAAGGCACAATGAAAATTACTGTCAAATCGAGTCCTTGGCATGACCCGGTACGATTCCCGGCCGGTACTACGTGATTTTCTCTCCCCTGTCTACTAAGGCCCATGAAATTGTAAACAACACCATGACACTAAATGCTGCTCTATAGCCGCCGCCGGCTCATCTTTCTCGGACTGCCCGTCAAGGCACACGCACACACACGCACACGCACACACACACACACACACACTTAAGGGTACTTGACGGGCAAGCTAATGGACTTAGCTTCTCCAGAGCTCGCTCTGCGCAGGAACGGGAGTATTAAAATATACGCGCGGTGCAGATAATGCGCGGTAAACAACAATTAGACCACTGCATAGCTCACTGCAGGAACCAGGGGAAAAGGCTTGTGAGGTACGAAGACGAGCCTAAAGTCTCTCTGCGCTAATTGACAATGAATTATTTAGCTGGCGAGTGGAATTTGCAGCCACACAAACGCCCCATGGAACGGATGGGCATCTTTGTGAGTTTTGTGTGTTGTTGTACAACACATGACCTGCGTGTCTAAAAAAAAAAAAACAGTTCAGCTAACAGTTCTATAGAAGGCCCGGGGACCTTCTCTAACCAGGGTGTGAAAATAAAGGACTTTAAAAATAGAATATAGAGGAAACATGTGATATAGCTTGGCTAGCATGTTTGGACCTGGTATGTTACATCCAGATCTGAACCAAATTGAATTCACACGTGCATCAAACATGAACTATCCCCTTCTGATCGATTTAGGTGTTTAAATGCCCAATTTGGGAATAGGCTTCTAATTCTAAGCTTAAGCTCAGATGCTTCACGGTGTAAGTGTCTTTGTTCATGAGCATTTTGTCTAAAGGTAACGTGCTGTTGCACATTTAAGCAGATTGAAACAAGAGCCGGGGCCAATAACGGAACATAGGCACAGGCAAAAGAGGACCTCCACCCCAACGAAGGAGCGGTCACCCGAGGGGCTACCTGTATGCAGGTGAAAAGCGCATTTGATCCAATTGACTAAGGGTGTCTTCCATAACGAAGTATCTGAACACAACACTACCATGACCTGACTGACATGGGGTCTGGCCCCACTGGCTATCCAACAGCAGCGGGCCAGATTATCACTTTGTCTTCATAGCTCCCTCTTGTCTACCTGGAGAGCAGAAAAAAACAGAGACAAAGGGAGACCCCTAGAAAAGATGCCAACAGGGAGGAGAGGTAGCAGGTAGGAGGAGCCAACAGAGTGGAAGTGTGTGAGCAACATCCTGTCTGATGTGACACGGCGTTCTCTACACGGTGAGGGGGAGGAGAAACCTGCAGGGGCCCGTACAGGTGGGCAGATCCTGGCACATAATCAGGTCGGGGGGGGTGGGGGCGACATGCAGTTTATTAAAACAACAATACAAGGTCATTATGGACTGACTGATGAACAATATGTGTGGTGTTTGTATATGTACAATACAAACACCACATCAATACAATATTTAATACTTATAATACTGATTATAGCATTATAATACTATAAAAGTATGTGCTGTTTTGTTCCTTCAGCATCACAATAGTCCACCAGCCAGTCCAACACTTTGACTAATTTTCCTGATCAGACCTACTGAAATACAACAGGGAGCCGCTTAAGTTTAGACACACACACACACACACACACACACACACACACACACACACACACACACACACACACACACACACACACACACACACACACACACACACACACACACACACACACACACACACACACACACACACACGATAGCTTATCCATAGATAACTGATCAACAGCAGGCAGTCACGTGGCGTGTGTGCGTCTCAGTGACGTTGCCGTGGTGACGAATACACCCCAATGTATTCATGGTTGTTAATAAAAACGGACGAGTGTGAGAGTGCTGACACCCCCTCACTGTTCTCCATGGTGACAAAAGGCCGTCTATTCTGATACACACAAAAAACAGGAAGTAACCACTTTCCCTTGGCGTCTGCGGCGCACTGTGAATGACACAAGTACACTCATCTCCTCCCTCACAATACCCCGTTCTCTCTTTCTCCAGGACTCCATTCTTCGGTGCCTTTCTCTCTCTCAGCCTTCGTCACTGTCGCCCTTTCTCAGTCAATCTTTTTCCATCCCTCCCGCTCTCTCACCCCCCTTCAGTCACTTTCTCTCTTCTTTCTTCATTCCCTCACTCTATTTATCAGTCACTCACCCTCACCGCCGCCTCATCCACCATCACACTCTCTCTCTCTGCATTCTACATCATCTCCCACTCTGATCCTCCATTATGATTTAAACATCCCTTTTTATAGTACATTCTGATCTGAGCCCTTTACCTCTCCCTCCTACACTCTTGATGGTCTAAACCATCCTTACATGTGCTCCTAGATTTAGAAATAATTCATCTCATCTCCTTACAAGTCTCCTTACAAGTTCACAGTACAACTACTCTGTTAACAGATTGGTTTCACAAGAAATAACTGCCCAATCATTATGTTGTGAATTATATAACATACAGCATTGGGCATTTATGAACTTAACAGTAATAGCACAGTACATAATTTAAAACCAAACATCTGCAAACATTTCTGGCCGCATTTTAGTTGCAGTGTATTGCAATAAAAGGACAGGAAATGTTGGTTTATCATCATCAAATCTATCTAAAACCAAAAATAACTTTTGCTTTCACATTGGTCACATCATATATGCTAGTCTCCTAACTATACTTTGCAAAACCTGCTATACTAAAAGGTAAATACGAGTTGGCCTTGCCATGCTTTGCATTTTTCAGTCCTGTTGAATATGCTAGCGGCCTAACCATATTTGTAGCTTTTAAAGAAGGGCCTAACCATGAACTTCTGTTTAGCTATTCAGAAGACACTTTTATCTACGTTGACATTGCGGTGAATTCAGATCAACGTGATTAAGGAGAAGGTAGGCTAGGCTAGGGTCAGGATACCGACAGAAAAGTTGCCAATATGGGGACATGAGAAGATTAAGCATTGTCCCAAGTCATACCTTTCTGAGGAAACAAGTTTTCTGCCACCACTATATGACCAGGCCGGAGCCCAGCGTGATTCCCCAGATTCAGGAGGCTAAATATTTGTGCAAAAACATTATTTTGAAGTGAAGGGTCTGGGTGAACCTGATGCTGACGAGGAGTTCAGGTGAGAAGAAGCCAAGGAACTGACACAAACATTCGGTTTGGGTAGGCTTTTTCAGAGCACAACGTGAACCAAGTTTCTCCTGATGCACTACAGCTCCAATAATGGGCTCATTAGCGGCGATTAGCTTGACAACCAGCACAAAAAGTTCACAAACAAACCTGCACAACGCTAGCTCAGTGGGTTTGGGTGGGAGAAAGTCAGCCCACGACATGGAGCCAAAACGACCCTGAGCCCCTGTATACAGTTCACCATACAGCTAGTTCATTCCTATGCAGCCAATGTGTTTATAACTATTAATAGCGATTAACTTCACAGGCCTTTTTTACCCAAAATAACTATCTATATTCCACAACCGTTAAGATATAGAAAATGTCTCTCTTTAAATTGCATCCTCCGATCCATTTTCAAGTCCCGTTTTGAAGGAAGCATCAAAACATTTGTGTAACAAGTGCGCAAGTACAGTTAATTTGTTTGTAGGAGACACGTCAAAATGTGTATTTTAAACACTGTAGGTTAAGCATATAGGCTACATTCCGGAGGCTACATGTATCTGCCCAAACAGATATATGTACAGATTAGACTGTGTACGTCGTTGGAGATCGAATCAAGTAGCTTTTCGGATGGAAGTCCCAACCCCCTTAACCATGGACTCTCCTGTAACCACCTTACACACCAATGTGAAACCAGAGGGGAACCACATAGAGAAGGAGTTCATGAAGGATAGAAGTCATCAACAGCCAGTCAAAGGTGTCACTATATTTAACAAGCTTGTTCATTAGTTATATTAACTAGCTTTGCACACGTCAACTCACCCTCCTGGTCATACTAGCCCTTAACTAATTCTTACTTTGTGCTACGAAATAAATAAACCAAGTCTAATGAAGCGAGGGATACACGGGAAAGAGCACACGCTTATAATGCCTATATTTACAATTAAAACTCATCCAGGTTCTAAAAAATTAATAGCAGCTGTTCAAACTGTGGCGAAAGGATCCGTTATGAGAAAAATAAAATACTAGAGGGAGTGAATATGTAAGGGGAGGAGGGAAAGCTAGAAAAAAATAAAGCGTAGGGTTGGGGGGGGGGGGGGGGGGGGAGAGAGATTAAATTGGTGGAGACATGGAGCGGTGTTAAAAGACGATGAAAGAAGTGTCGGCTTTGTTTCTTGTGAAGCGCATCTGACAGCCATGTGACAGGCGCCCTGGGTCGCTCCTCCTCGTTACAAGCCGTCATTAAGGCAGAATGTGGCGAGCAGGCCCCTCTGACAAACACGCCGTGTCGCGAGGAAACGCGGCCAAAGTTTGGAGAAGTGACGACTTCTCGGAGAAGGGAGGGATATTTTCTTCCCCCTGTTGGTTGGTAATCAAACCGTTCATAAATATCCCATTTTGTAGGCCTACGTGATGGCACCCGGGCAGCTATAAACTATTATTCAGCAGGGGATTCAGGCTTTAAATTATTCAAGGTTTCTTGCATTCTCGCTGAAGCAGGCACATTGGAAATAACCACAGGAATACAAGACTGTTTTTACTGACTGCCATTGGCCTGCTCTGTATGGGCCATGTTATTACCACACAGGCAATGTGCAGACATCCATGGTTTCAGTCACACACCAGCTCTCCATTTGCCTCATTCAAATAATGACTACATAAAGTGTTTATGGAATGGTTAATTGATGTTAATTACACTGTAATTAACAGTATTACTATTTTTTTTCAAGTTCACTTACTTGAATCCCTCTCACTCAGAGAAAAAGCAAACTCGGAGGTCTTGTGGAAGTGTGTTTGTGTGTGTGTGAAAACCTCATTCGTCCTGTGGGGGCCTGGGGTTTACAAGTGTGGAACACCAGTCCTTGGGAGCAGGAATGCTGAGGGAATACTTTCCGCCAGCAGTGGCGTATGGAGCCGCAGAGAAGAACAGAGATGACGCTGACGCCAGATCCCTCCGTTCAAGAGCTTCAGGTTTACACACCCTAAAGCTCTGGGAGTAGGCTTGAACCACATCGGTGGGGCAGAACAGGTCAAAAAGTAGGCAATGTGCCCCACATCAATCGCAGCAACAAGTAACAAGTTGATCCGTGTTGTCTGACAACTTTTCGCCCCGATGTAAACACGATGACACCGCTTGGCGTTGACGTTATTCTCGGGTTACAAAACCAAAACAAATATCCCTAACAACTCGCACACCTACAGCATTTACAGCAAGTATTTACAACCACATTGGAGTATTGGGTCGTTCGTTTTTGCACCACAGCTGTGACATGAAGAAGTCAATCCAGTCTTTAATGCCCTCTTTAACCGGCAGATAAAATCGCATAGTCGTGTGTGTGTGTGTCTCTCCACAGATCAATAGCATTTAATGGAGGAGTTGAACACAACGACGTCCTGCTACGTTTACCGGATTTCACTGTCATTTACCGCCATAAACCTGGACGCCTCAACGCGGACCATAAACACACGGAAAGAGACGAAAACACCCCATATCCTCGTCTAACTCCGATGCGGAGCGTAATACAAGAAATGAAGTGAGAAAAACATGCATTCAAACAGTTATCGGACAAGCTTCAATGTGTGCAACTTTGAGAAAAAACAACGTTGAACAGTTTGTTTAAAATAACTACCTGAAGGAGGGTCAGTGTTGTGATTCGGAAATCTTGGATGTCCGCCGATCACTCGCAGCGCACCGCAGCCGATCACGAGCACTCACGGGCGGGTTGGTGTGCATGGATGTGGCCGGTGGGTCGGAGGCGGGTCGGAGAGCCGCTGGAAAACATTAACCAAACAAATCCGCCATACTGGATTGAGTTGAAATAAATCACGTGTGGGCCGTGCTCAAGGGTTTCATTAGTAGGCGGGATTTGAACTACAAATGTTGTGTGGTGGTGGATGTCACAAGAACACAGATGGATCGATGCATTGCCAATGGGATTGGATCCCGAGTCTCCCGACATGGATCCAAGTCGTTTTGTAACACACAAGCGTTGCAGATGTCACCCTGGTTTCCTACTTGTTGCCTAGGCCAATGGCGCTGCTCAAGATATAGCCTATATAAAATATTAGAACTACTTCGATTTCTAAAACCTTCAGCAATAGTTTATTTGTGAAACGGCAATTATCCAAATGAGGATGCCAGAGGACTGGGATTTTATGTTTAAACTTTATGTAAATTACTAAAGTAATTTATTTACTTTACCGAAAATCTGTCATCGTTTTCCTTTTTTTTACATAGGCCTACCACACAGAGGTATTGCTTTTAGTTATATGTCATTATTGCACATTAGATATTATTTTTTCTGGACTGTTGGACTATAAGTTTGCTTGACGTGCTGTTAAAAATATAATCAAACTATCTTACACCCTGTGTAGGCCTCATTAATACCCTACCTCACTGTAATTAAAGGTGAAAGCTAATGTGAATAATTTATTTATTGGATTTGATTATATAGCCTAACTGTCGATTGATCTCATTAACACGCTGAATTAATCCATCTGTGGCTGAGTGGTAATATCGGCTCTGCCATGGTTTAATTGAAACACTTTCTGAATTACATCTTTCAGGGGTGTGTGGGTAACTTGCTGACATAGTGGGCGAAAGCCGTTTGGAGTTATATGCAAGTGGTTTGGTCCACTGCATTAAATCGTTGTTTTTAAGTTGAACAATAGCCTTAACCACTTCATTATTTAGAAAACGGTGATTTCTTGATTATTTTCATTTCTTAAGAACAAAAAGGCAGCATTGTATTTGAGGAAAAATAAATACCAGCATCATAACGAGTGTGACAGGTCAAACACAACCAACACCCCCCTCCAACCCCCGAAACTAATTGAGTGAGAAACAACCTCTTTAATAAGCTTCCTGGCCAGAATAGAGTGTTTCGCTGGTCTCCCTTTCATAAATTCCTTTTTTTCCCCCGCCCTCCCTGGGATTATCCTAGCACCCTTATCCGCAGAAGAAAACAATGTGCAAGGAGTTGGATGACTGAATGTAGAGGATGGACTCTCAGTATCAAATCAGGGCTTCTTGTAAAAACCCAGGCCAGGGAAGGAACGAGTGGAAGACAGGATAGACTTAATAGGGTCAGAGCGACCGGCAGAAGACATACTGGGTAATGCATACAAACGGAAAGATAAATAGCAGTGAGTGATAGATAGGCCAGCTGTACGGCTGCGGTACATTTTTTCCTCTGCACCTACCTGCACTTCTCCCACAGAGATGCTGTTCCCAAGAAGGCCTGGCCCTGGTCAGTCCAGACCACTTTAGTGTCCGCCCAATCTCAGCAGTAAGAATACACAACGTTAAGTACATTAGGATTTAACTTGATCCATGTCCTTGTACTTTGACTTTAAATGTATTATTGTGATGTTTATTGCTTTTTTTCATGTTGTCTGTAAACCTTCATGTTTGATTAAACTCTGCTTTCTTGGCCAGGTAACTCTTGGATAAGAGATTGGAATCTCAACATGAGTCACAAAAAAGGCCACTCCCAGTAATTTTTACCCTGCCATACATCACATGGGGCCCTCCACTCAGATGTATTATAGATAGATCGACCTAACAGCTTACCCAGTGCAACCACTGTAAGTACTGGTAGACTTGTGATGTCACTAGAGGTTAGATTTAGAAATGGCTTGTATTGGCTCATCAACATCACCCATCAGTGGGTGGTTAAATAAGGGCCCTTTAAAACTTGCTTCCCGGATATGACAGATATGTAAGGCTTAGCATGACATTTTTGATCATTGATTCAGCAACAAGTTTCCCAGAATAAGAAAATGCCATGACTAACATACTAATACCTTGCCTGTCTCCATCAGTGCACAATGAAGGAGGATTTTGGAGGGTAATAGGGCGACGCGACACAGCATCGCTTTCCCCATAAGTATGGTTCTGTTCTCATAGGCATGTTAATGAGGAAATCCTATACCATTGTAACTTAGTGTTCTTCACAGCTTTACTGTTCCGAACATCAGAACATGGATGAAGCACACAGGACTCTAGGCGGACTATATTACATATAAACGCAAGCACTTTTTTCTTCAAAGATGCCATTGTACAACGACAAACCTTTTATTGTTGGTTGGAGGATGTTTTGTTTTTGGATTATGGTCCGGAACAGACTTTGTACAGTTGATAACACTCCCATTTCAGTAAATCTAAGATTTCTTTATTATCAGCACAGAGCCTTCTCAGAAGTGTCGGCACATTAAACAGTTAATGGGTACAGGATTACATTGATATGGTTAGGGAATATAGACTGCAGACATTTGAACTCATCATTCAGAAGACATTATAGAGAAAACAAAGAGCTGATACAGAACAAATAATTAACATGTTTTTAAAAGAAAGAGAAAGTACATGACGTGGTTAAAAAATAATATCATATTTGCCACCATTACGATACACACAGGAAAAGTTGGTCAACAACTTGGTCAACTCATAGAGAATTTTATATTTTCAAGCGTGTTTTTGTCTAGCCCCCATGAAGTATTTGGTCTATTATGGAGCGCAGCCTTCATGGACCCCACTGCACTAGTCTATCCTGCGCTTCATAGTCTCATTCTTGTTCCCTATGAACCATAGCTAAACATGACATCTCCTAATGGTGTTCTCCAACCATAGAAAAACCTTCCTGACCAAAATCGTACCAAATACTTCACTTGTGAGTGAGTGCACACAAGAGTGAGCACACAATTATATGTTTTGAAATGCTGCAGAGAAATGAGCAAAACAACTCAACCAAAACCAATCTGCCACATCGCCTTATTAAGCAATTCCCCTTACCTAACAAACTGCACTTTCCTCCATTTCCTGTTTATGTGTTTTGGTCCACATAGTTTTCACGTTTGGTTACCTTATTTGGAAATCAATGATACATATAGACACTTTAACATTGACAGTTTGAAACATAACTTTACTTTGTAACTTCATGTGCTTGCTGTTTTTTTCTTCTTTATAAGTTAACTCTTTGAGGTAACATGGTTTCTGTCTGACAGCAACGTTACATAAGCCAGCCAATTAGCAGGCAGAATGAGGAGCCATGCATCAATCCAGCTGCTAATTGGCTGTTCCCCAGCAGACAGCTCAGAGAGGGTGTGACAGAACGCACACGACACAGAGGTGATTCCCTGTCATCTATTCATTTTCAACCTCACTCTAACATCCCCTTATCCTCTCCTCTTTCTCCTTAAATGTCTCCCTCCACTCCTCTCTCTTTCTTTATCTCCCATTCTCTCTTCTCCCTCTCACCCTTTCCTCTCTCTCTTCTGTGAATCTATCCATCCTCCTCTATCCTCCTATGTTTAACACCCCCTCCTTTTTCTCCCAATAGCTCTCTCATCCTCCTCTATCATCATATAGGATTAATTCACCCTGTCCTTTGTCCCTATATCTTTCCTCCTCAATCTCTTCCTCTATTCCTTCACTCTCTTCCTTCTTTCTGTTCCCTTCCTCCCCGTTCTTACCTGATACTTCATGATCAGTATAAATATATATTGTATGTCATCAGAGGCGGACAGAGTACACAGCTTCCTTACTTGAGTAAAAGTACAGTAAAACTAAATTTTACTCGAGTACAAGTAAAAGTATACAGTCAGATGTCTACTTAAGTAAAAGTACTGAAGTACTTGTTTTGAAAAGTACTTGAGTATCAAGAGTACAAGAGTACATTTTCTAAATATTGCATTACTACTGCCACAGTGCTTACATTTATGTATAGAAACGTCCTACATGGAGTTATTATATTGAAAGTAAAATCAAGTCATTTTCATCTTTTTACCATGTTGCTTTATTTAACATTTTTCACTTGCCCACAAGGCAATAGCACAATAGTATACAGTATAACAGTATACTCAAGAACATAAAAACAATTGCTCAGCTTACTTAAATATGTAATATCAGAAAAGAAAATTCAGCTAACAAGTATGTGTGAGTTTCTCTGTTTTTTCATCGATCAAATCAACAATCGTCTCTCATCTAAATCTGACCATGGAGTTGACTTTGGCGGAAAGCAAAGGTGATTGCTGATAGGCTGAAGGCTGTTCTAATCAGTGGCGCCTGCACAATCCAATCACGTTTGAGAGGGAAACAACAAATTAAGGGTTTCCGAGATTTTTGTTTTCTCCCTTTATTTTTAATTTTTTAGAAGAAGTAACGGGCACTCAAGTAAATGTACTCCATTACTGTCCGGCTCTGTGTGTCATTAATAGATGTGTTTTATGTCTATTTTTACTGAGTTTTGTTTATGTTTTTCTATGAAAAACAAATAAAGGCCAAAAAAAAAAACACAATAAGTTGAAACCCCCTCTCTCAGATATGCTAAAAACAGGTGATAAAGGACCCAATAAAATTTGGAGCTCACCCTACTATAGTCTATTTCAATACGAACCAGCAACATTTATCCTCCCTTAAAGATATCTGGACTGGTTGCTCTAAGACAAGTAGTAACTTGATCCCTCGATAAAGAAATTAAATGAGAGAAATTAGTGAATTTCATTCGAAAGAAAGGAATACTTAAGTTACAGTAATTAACTTCAAACGTGCTTGCACAACTTGAAGGACTATAAGAAACTATCCCACATTTATTTCAAAAGTCCTTCAAAAGTGCATCTCACACATAAATAGTTCCTGAACACTTTCCAGTTTGGGAAAAAATACCTATTCACTCCCTTTTGAATGTGTATGTTTTTGGCTCTGGGGAAGACAGCGAAGGTCTCAGAGCAGGCGTAGATTCCAGCGAAGGTCACTTATATTTCTGTATTCTTCTGTAGGTGAGACGCTGTGCTTTGATGAGGTGATTGATCTCTAGGTGAATTCTTTAATCTCTGAGGATCCCAACTTATAAACCCTGAGAGTTCTCCCGCTTGTCTTTTGTTGCTTCACTCAGAAAGCGGGAGAACTTGAACACCGTTATTGCTGTAGCAGGGCCTTGACCTGACACAACCTGTGTGTATGATCAACATATCCTCTCTACGGGCCATGGAGGGAGGGAGGCCTTTTTTCTCTCTTTCTCCCCGTCTCTTTCTCTGTCTCTGTCTATTTTGCTCCCTCTCTCTCTCTCTCTCCCTCCCTCCCTCCCTCCCTCCCTCCCTCCCCCTCCCTCCCTCCCTCCCTCTCTCTCTCTCTCTCTCTCTCTCTCTCTCTCTCTCTCTCTCTCTCTCTCTCTCTCTCTCTCTCTCTCTCTCTCTCTCTCTCTCTCTCTCAGTCTTGGGCCCAGTCCTCTGACGGATTGAACAATCATTCTTCTAGTAGATCCTGCACCTTGATCCATCTCAGTTTTTTGGACTTGAGTATTAATAGACTCCAAGCACTCAAAGTCCACTCCTGCTGCTCCCCTTTCATTTTTATTTTATTCAACCTTTATTTTATTTATGTACTGAACCTAATCCTAACATGAATAGGCCAAGGTTTTGATTACGAATGAATACTTCTTTGTTATAGGGTCTTTGGGTATTACCAAATCTTCACCAGTTACTGTAACTCATAGTCAAATTGTCAGAAATGAAACCAGACACTGACATTTAAAGCTGCCTCAGAACATATAAAAAACTCCTTATCCTTACCGTGTTTGACCTCGTGATGCCACGAGGTCAAACGCGGTACGTGAAACGTGATACCACCATAATTATGACAGCAGGAATTAAGGGTTGGAATTAAAACACTGTGGTTAAGCCAAGTCTATTAGGCAATTTGTTTAGCCTGGCCCTGGAAGGCTATCAGTCCCGGACAGGGGAGCAGGCCTGGTTAATTATTTTCCCTGGTTGTCTGGCAAACATAGCTGTTTTATATGTTTATATATATATATACATATGTATATTTAGATACAGTATTGTACAGCTAAATATTGCGTTTTTGTTTTGTCATATATATAAATATTGCTGTGCCCATTCAAAACATTCAGAGCGTGCCTGTTCGTAACAAGGTGATTGCTTGTCCTCTGATATGTTTGCTTGTTTCTTCCTCGAGAGCCGCTGTTCCAAACAACTTGACACTCGACGCGAAACTTCCTTTGGTCCTCAGCAATACACTCGCCAATTGTATTGTTTGACGAGTTATCGATTATTATGAAAATTTAAGGATAGACACAAAATGACTCCTCTAATTATAGTTCAATGGCAACTAGACTGATATCTAGTTTGATAGAATAAATAATGATCAAATTGGGGAGGACAGTATATGGTTCCACCCCCATGTCTGCATTCTACCCGTAGTAGGCCTCCTTGAACAAGACACCCTAACCTTTACCTGCTCGTAAATGAAATGTATCTAAAAATGTAAAAAGTTTCTGCTAAAGGAAATAATAGGGATTTGCCTGTATTCAAGAAAGCCTAATGAAAAGATGTAGCTCTTCTAAAAGATGCTTTTTGCATATACATACTATGTTATTTTTAAACAGCAGCGAGTATTAACAGTTCTCGGAAATAGGGAAACGGACAAAAGGTGGAGGAGAACAGCACTCTGGCCATACTCTTAGAGCAGTCTCTGGACTTCCTGCCTGTTATGACAGAAAGATCAATTTTTGCTGGACCCCTGATAGCCGCATTTCCTCCTGAGAACAGTGCGTAATCTTTCAGGAGATAAGTTAATGTTGGCATTTCTACACCGCCGCTTAATTTGATTCCAACCGAGAGGGAATAAAGAGCCGGTGGACACAGGAGCATGCAAACAACAACACACCTGTAAACAACATCTCGATGTCGCGTTCGTAGAAAACGCCTCTGAATGCCCTGTGATGGGCCTTGCGAGGAGGCAAAAGGATGTTTTAACTGTAACTCGGCCAGGCAAATCTAATAAGGCCACTCTTTCTTCTCCATTATCTTATTTAATTTGAAGATTCATCCCGCCCACAGAAAAGGGAGAAAGCCTAACAAGGCGTGTGTTTGTGCATCTGGCTAACTCCATTAGGCAGCCTCCTGATCTCAGCTCGTGGAGCACCGAAGACTCAGCACGTTGGCCTGGCGTGTCAGGGAACACTGAATAGTCGTGTTAACACGCTTGTTGCAGCGTGTGTGTATGTGTGAATGCGGGGCGGGTGTTCTCTAATTCTTGATGTCTAGTAATAAGCTCAAGGGGATGGATGATGATGAAGATGATATTCGACCCAAGAATAGTAAGATTGGATATACACTGAGATAATAACACGCTTTTGGTTAATACATATTTATATATTAAAGTACAACTATTTATTATAAAATACAAATAATACCAGTAATCAATAGTTTGGAGGCCTACAGTTGCTGAAGTTTATATGTGGGGTAAATATCCATACTGAAATGTGACACAATATAATAACCAAACCCTAACTTGAGGCTTAATGTAGAATACTAGATTACTAAAAGATGACCTCACCGAACCGTATAAAAAGCGAAAACAATATAGGCCTAACATAGAGAGGACGGTCACCTGATGCTGACTGTATCCATCCCTTCCCTCCACAGTTTTGAGCAGTAAGTGTACAACAGGGTCCACTTCTACCCAGAGCGCAGTGACCAGACCCTGCCCTGCCATGCCAAGGTCAGGCTCTGTGTCTGAGCCTCAAACTAGGACTGCGGTCTCTGGAGGGGCTCTGGAGCTCTCAGAGGAGCCAGGCTTTCCTGGCACTGCAGGACAACACAGATGTCTTGTCCTCAGAGCTTCCTGTGCCCTGGCTATACCCTTCTGGTTCCTTGTATGCTCTGTTGGTCACTCCCTCCCTCCCCCCCCCTCTCTCTCTCTCTCTCTCTCTCTCTCTCTCTCTCTCTCTCTCTCTCTCTCTCTCTCTCTCTCCTCCCGCCACTCCTCCTCCCTTTTTTTTTTTTTATTTCATACACCCCTCCACTGCCACTCCCTTGCACCCTCTCTTTTTTCCCCTCTCTCCCTCGTCTCCTCACCTCTCTTTGTCCCTCCCTCCCTCCATCAATGTTTTCTCTCCCTATTTCTCTCGATCACATTCGATGGCAACCCCACACAAGATGTGTCTGTGTAAATCCAGTGTTTAATTACTTGATTTTTTCCCTCAATGGGCGGATAAAGATCAACAAAATGTAATAAAATTGATATTACCTGTTTTAAGATTAAATATTGCTACTAAAGCCGACTATAAAATAGGCAATACTCAATAACTCAATAGTAACAAATAACATTTGTTACAAGACACGGAATAACAACAACAAAAACGCTCCCGTAATAAATCTTCCCGGCAAGCTGTTATCTTCTCCAACCAACATGGAAACGGAGACATTTCGGGAATGAACATTGGGTGTTAAGACTGCCTGCCTCTTCATCCTTTAATCACAGGAACACTAAGCAGACAAACCGACTCCCCTATCGCTACTGCAGCGCCTCAGTGATAATGAAACACCAGCAGCCCCAGCCTCGCGTCCGATCCCTTCTAGCTCGCCAGCTACTCAGACACCGAGAGTTTAGCCCCATCCGCAAATCCCCCCCCCCCTCACTCTCTCCCCTCTGTGTGTGTGTGTGTGTGTGTGTGTGTGTGTGTGTGTGTGTGTGTGTGTGTGCTCACCCTATGTTTTTCATTAGGTTTGCTTTAAGTTCAACCTCGCTCCATGGAAAGGGTCGCCTTCCAGGGGGATTAGGGAGTGTGATTGTTTCTTAAGCAGTACAATCTCATGTACCGTTTGCGATACATTTTTCACTGCTTCTGGTTTGGCACACCTTCTGCGGGATCGGAAAACGAGCGCCGGGAGACAGTAGACACTATAGAGGCTACGGTTGAACCCTTTCCCCCCGGGAGCATCCAGACTGCCAGCTTTTTCGCCGTTCCTGAAAGTGGCAATCGCGTGCCAGCAGAAGTCTGACGCACTGCGATAGAGGGAGACGCACAGAACGGTACGCGGTGCCCTAATCCGTAGACGGAACAAACCATCCCGTGGGACGGGGAGAACACGACCGTGGAAAGGCCGCCATGTGGGTGGGGGAAAGGAACAGGGATGGGTACCTGCAAGTTCCCGGGGTAAAAAACTCCAAAAGCCGGTTTGGGAAACAGCGTCACCATGGTAACGGTGGATTATCGTCCCATTACATAACAGGGCCCTTGCATATCAGCCCCGCTGGATAGAGGGCCATGCTGTGCTGCTTTTGTAATGTGCACCGCAGGTCTCACGCTCTTATTTTGTACTCCCGCTATGGAAAATATCAGTCTTTACACATTAAATGTGTTACGCACTCTTATTTTGTAGTCTCGCTATGGAAGATGTTAGTCTAGAAATATTATACGTCTTGCTCTTATTTTGTACTCCCGTTATGTCTTCGCACTTATTTTGTAGTGTCGCTATGGAATATGTTATTCTTGAAACATTATATGTCTTAAGCTCTTATTTTGTGCTCATACTATGGAAGATAGTCTGTTCAAATTAGCTGAATGGGTTCCCAGTTTATCAAAGTCAAGATCTAAAGTGCGTCAACCACTGCTGTCTGTGTCTCCTACCTTCCCCTGCATCTTGGGTGATACAATCAGTTTGCCACAATAGCCATGCAAATCTCTCTGAAAAGTTTGTTTCATAACTGTGGAAGTGCTATTTAATGGGTTCAAAAGCTAGCCTGAGCAAGCAGCATATAATTATATTTACAAAATATTTGTGTATGCAATTAGCCATGGGAGCGGGCCTATTATCAACACCACAGCAGGATTAATACCTATCGCTCCCTAGAGACAAGAACTAGACCTTTGCATTTGGAGGGATATGTTAAAAGTCAGCAATAACCAGTATAAATGACTGCACGGGTTCAGCTGTCATTACACTGGATATATGATAGGAAACAAACACATTCAAAGGAAACCACGCTGGTCATCTGTGCCTGTGAAGATCGTGTTACCAGATGTAGTGACTTCCAGATGTCAACAGCATGGTAGCAGAACTAGCATGTTAGCAGATATACTATGCTACAATATATAGCTAGCATGCTACCAGGTGTAGCATGCTACGTTAAATTAAGATTTTCGGCTTGACCAACCTAGGTTTGTCACCTTGTTGACTTCTAGGCGTAGTATTCACTGACAGCGATGCATCCATAACAAAAAAAGAAAACACACCTTTTTGAAAAGATAATCTATTTTTAGGGCAGGGTTGCCAACTCTCACGCTTCTGATGTGTGACACATGCTTTCACCTTTAGCCTCACAATCTATTGCAAGTATGAGCACATGCTAAGGAAACGTAGACAAGCTTTCCTTATTGGTGAAACAACTGGTTTGCCTCCTGGAAATATAGCCACCTTTAGTATGAATGATTACAAGTGAATGATTAAACCAGTTCATCACAGCAGCACATACTGGAAGAGGCAAATTGTTATAATAAGTTGAAAGACACATTGGCCGTGATCAAACCATGAAACACATCCAAAGGTTCTGGGTTCCCAACCCTAATGTTCACAGTCTCCCTGTAATTCTCTGAACAAGATCCCCTTAACCCCAACCTCCTGCTTAATGACCTCCCTCTCTTTAAGGAATTCATTGCTAGAGCTTTGAGGAAAGCTGTCTGCGGCCACATGACTAAATGGGTAAACATCCACAAGAGTGGAACAAGAGTAGCATCCTTTGACAAATGGAATATAAATAGCACCTCATCATTGTGCTATGAACTGGGAAAAGCCCTGGTAATAATAACCATTGATTCTCTGTAAGGGAGCAGTATAGCTGTGATGTTGCCAACATGGATCATGTAATCACCTCCCTGCTTTTGTCCTGTTGAGAACAGGTTGGGGTTTGTCTGCGGACGTTGGACACGAGGAAACAATAGGATAATAATAGTCATCATTGTAATAACATGTTTTCGTTTCAACATGTTTTTATCTTCTGCAGATACAAATGTGTATACACGTAAGTGATGCGCGGTTAAGCAATTTTCTTCGCTTGAATCCACATTCTGCTGTATAGCTGCACCCTAGCCATACTCAAACAGTAGAAAATTATACCAGCGTACACACACTGAGAACCATGCATGCACAAACACACACATACATGCACGCGCACACACCCACACACACACTTAAGCACACACACACACACACACACACATACACACACACTCACACACACACACACACACGCACACACACACACACACACACACACACACACACACACACACACACACACACACACACACACACACACACACACACACACACACACACACACACACACACACACACACATTGTTTTAAACACTTACATGATGAGCAATTAAGCCGTCATACGAAATTAGTTAAAGCACCAAAGTTAAGCACTGTGTGAACATGTACAGATCAAATTACCGACAGCACATTCTAGACCGGCTGCAGTTCACTGGCAGAGTCAGAGTTGACAGTGTAGGCGGCGAACGCGTGCGTGCGTGTGTGTGTGTGTGTGTGTGTGTGTGTGTGTGTGTGTGTGTGTGTGTGTGTGTGTGTGTGTGTGTGTGTGTGTGTGTGTGTGTGTGTGTGTGTGTGTGTGTGTGTGTGTGTGTGTGTGTGTGTGTGTGTGCGTGCGTGCGTGTGTGTGTGTGTGTGTGTGTGTGTGTATGTGTGTGTGAGTAGTGATTGCTGTGTGTGTGGGTCTGAGTGTGTGTCTGTGTATGTCTGTTTGTGTGCGTGTGTGTGACTGCTGGAGCGCGCGTGCGTGTGTGCATTTCGAAAGGTGTGTATGAGTGAGTCATCCATTGACTCATGCAAACTGCAGGGCCCTCTCCAGCACAAGTGCTCCTCTGGCATAGGGGGCTGATGTCCCTCATTCAAATATATTACAGAATTCCGAGGCAAAAACAGAAGCGTCCTATTGGTCTATTTAACCGAAACGTCCTATTGGTCTATTTTCATGTTTAGGGGCAGGGATTGGGAGGGGGGGGGTGCTCCTTGAACCATAAACTGTATAAGCTTTGGAGTCGATAATTCCCTGGATCCCTCTCTTTCTCCCGGGAGCTGGCAGCGGCTACCGGCCCAGCAGGGAAGGGCTGCTGGCGGGGAGCGACAGGACGTCTCCTGCTGCTAATTGTTTCCTGGACACCAGTCACCAGCGGCCCAGCAGGCAGCCAGGGCTGATTAGGACTCAGAAACAACCCAGAGAGCTGCCAGGCGATACGACGGCAGCGAGACAGCACTCTGCTAAAACGGGCGGCGGAGTGACTTCGATCATCTGATGGTTCTGTGAAATGTAATCCCCCCCATCTGCGTCGGTAGGTGTGACGTGTAACACCCCTTTTAAATGGATGTGACAGGCCGTTTTTTTCTTTTTTCGTGATTTGATCATGAGATGTATTCATTCATGGAATTTGCAAAGGGATGAGATGTAAAAGTTTGGTTTGGGGTTGTGAAATGACAAGAATCTACACAATCTGCCTTCATTTTAACGTAGGTCTACCTTCACAGTCACATTTGACGTGGACGCCTTGTTACCTCAAACCATCAGAGGACTGATCTGATCTGTCACTGTAATGACGTGACAAACATCCCTGATCCATTACCTGCACCAATTAATTAAATCAACATTTACAAAACCAAACAATGACATTTCCTACCCGACTATAGCCTACCATCGCAACATGTCATATCCAATAACCACAAAAATACTGAGTTCATTTTCCATCAGCTACTAAGCAGTAGCCAGCTGTGCGCCAGGTGTGAGCCACGCTGGGTGAGCCACGCTGGGTGAGCCCTATATCTCCCCAGGGCTACCAGGCACACCCAGCCCACCCAGGGAATAAACTACGATGGTGGTGCATGTGGCACATGCCGAATGACAATTGAGCCCAAACTGAGCCACTGTCCCAGAAACCAAACCACGTGGGCATTGAGTCTGTACAACAGAGTTAGCATTAAGAGTTAAGTCAATCCAAGTCTATTTGTATAGCTCTAAATCTGGTTATACTACGTCACCCCACTATGAGTGTGTAGCATTGAGTGCTGAGATGGGTTTGCCAACTCTGGGTACATAGCTGGAGTGATATTTTGATTGCACTTAAATACGTGCAGATTGCACCGTTAAGATTTGACCATAACAGGTTTGCCTTCTCTGTTGCTTTCGCAGTGTTTTGGCGAGAGGATTGTTTGGGTAGCGTAAGAGCTTGAGGCCGAAGGTGAAAGCATTGAGTCTGTTGAATGAGTTAGCATAGCATTGAGTCTGTTGAATGAGTTAGCATAGCATTGAGTCTGTTGAATGAGGTAGCGTAGCATTCAGTCTGGTGAATGCAGTAGCATAGCATTGAGTTTGTTGAATGAGTTAGCGTAGCATTGAGTCTGTTGAATGAGGTAGCGTAGCATTCAGTCTGGTGAATGCGGTAGCATAGCATTGAGTTTGTTGAATGAGTTAGCGTAGCATTGAGTCTGTTGAATGAGGTAGCGTAGCATTGAGTCTGTTGAATGAGGTAGCGTAGCATTGAGTCTGTTGAATGAGGTAGCATAGCATTGAGTTTGTTGAATGAGGTAGCATAGCATTGAGTCTGTTGAATGAGGTAGCGTAGCATTGAGTCTGTTGAATGAGTTAGCGTAGCATTGAGTCTGTTGAATGAGTTAGCGTAGCATTGAGGCCAAGGAACTAAGTTAGAACATAATTCTAGGCACGGAGCTAGAGTGTGTAGATTAAAGTTAGCTTATCATCTGAACAGAGTTTTCTGTCCTCAGTGTATTATAGAAATGTGTGCATCTGGTGAGTGGATGAGACTGGCATGTTCACAGGAAATGGCAGTGGGCACAGAAGACCCCACAACACAACAGGACCCCTCTTTTCAATTTCCTGCTCCACTTTCCACTCCGTTTTCATTCCGAGTGGGGACCGGTAAAGTGGCAGCCGCGGTGGAAAAATTCAACATTTATGTGATATGGCAGAACGCAAGCTCAAAACAAGGAAATGGATTCTGTCAAAGGCAATATTTGTGATAATGGTCGTAAAAGAAACATGTGGCGATTTCAAACATACTAACACCCCGATCCCCTCATACCTCACTTTGGTGTGGAAATAAATGTTCATTTCGAATCAAAAATGTAATTGACATTGTCATCTGTCCACAGGGCTATTGTATGGTGAGTCAGTCACAACTGTTTATCAAGTTGGCGTGACACACAAGACACACAGAAGCAGGTAGGCATGCATAAATACACATACACACACACACATACAAACACACACGTCACACACACACACACACACACACACACACACACACACACACACACACACACACACACACACACACACACACACACACACACACACACACACACACACACACACACACACACACACACACACACACACACACATTTATATGATATACAGTAGAAAGCTGATAACTATTAGAATGCATTATAATTGTAATACTTATAATACTGATTATAGCATTATAATAGTAGGCTATGTGTTGTTTTGTTCCTTCAGCATCACAATAGTCCACCAGAACACTTTGACTCGTCTTCCTGATCAGACCTACTGAAATACAACAGGGAGCCGCTTAACCACACACAGAAGCACCCCCCTCCTCAACTCGGCAAGGCGTCGGCGTGTAATTTGAATCAACCTAATTTGGTTCATAAGTCAAATGGCGGTGAGGTGTAATGATTGCCGGGATAGCAGCGTAGTAATGGTGGAGCTGCATGCTGGTAAACCGGGAGCCTCTTGTCCCTGGTTGCCCTTTAACATTTATGAGCATCTGGCAGAAGAGGAACATTTAATCTCGGCTGGTCTCTTTCTGCGGTTTAATGTGGGGGAAAAAACAAACAAAAAACAAGCAGTTTATTTTTATCTCTGCGTTTTCGATAAAACTTTTTCTCAGCCGTCGTCTGAGATAGACACACAGGCGTTTCACATATTGGAATGGGACGGAAATTGCTCTTTTAGGAGGACAAAGTAAATTAGTCTTTGGGAATAGTGTTATTTCGTTATTTTGCTTTCGAGTGTCTTGTTTGCTCTTTATTCCTGGAAAAAGGCTGGGGTCTGTTAGGTTGAAACGGGAGAGCAGGAACACACTGTTTTTAACGACCGCTGCTGGAAGAGATATTTTGGGGAGAGGGGAGACTCCCAAAAAGGAACGTGAATATTTTCTCCCAAATAATGGCAATGTGATACTGTAAGAATGTTCCGGCCGGGGCCCAGACTCACCCTCTGCAATAACACGACTCTCTGAAGGCTGCAGAAACACAGTGTGCCCCTGCTCAGGTCTGGACCGGGCCGACACAGGCTGTTTCTCTCTCTACACACCATTAGGTTTCTAGAAATGAACAAAGAGAGATGTTCTGTTTCATGAGACGTTATTATAACGAAGGTTGACTGGTTGTCACCAGGAATGACTGGTTGTCATTTTTGCCAATCAGGAACAATGACGTCAACAAATATTGTTTGCGTCATTGTTTTGTTAATTATTCATAAAGGTGATTCTTCTGATCGATGACAAAAAATATTCTTGATCAATAAATGTGATGACTTCATGTTTTTCAATTCAGATGAAACATAATCAGCTGTTTTTTATACTTACAAATAAAAACAATTGCTTATTATATTACATATTTGCACACCAATGTCGCTGACATTAATGTTTGAAACTAACGACTTGAGACTAATGGTGAAAATAATACAATAACACAAAGTAGCTATTAGCTAGTAAGCATCTTTGTAAAAATGTACATCTGAAAAGAATCAAGCTAATAAAGGTTTGTTGTTTGTTGTTTTGTCTGTCACCCATGGCAACCTGTGATCTGGAACTCCGTCTGTCAACGTGTTTTCTGAGCATTAACTTTTACAAGGCCCATCAGTGAGACTCATGCTTGCTTTCTCACCCTCTCTTTTCTCTCACTGTCCAACACACATACACACACACACACACACACACACACACACACACACACACACACACACACACACACACACACACACACACACACACACACACACACACACACACACACACACACACACACACTGCTTACAGGACTGCTTAATTCACACCATGTTTGGTTTGCACAACAAGGTCCAGAGGATGGGATCTATGCTGATTACAATTCAGGAATGTCTGAATTTAGTGAATTAATCACTGAACTATGTGACTGAAGCGACTTCAAACAAGTTTCATAGCTCATTACATCATTTTTTACTTTTTCTTACCAAAATAGGTAGTACAAAAATGACAACCTATAACTAAATAAATAAAGATAAATCACAATAATCCACTAAATGTGCTACATGTGTCTAAAATGTTTACCCAGGTAGGTGCCATATGCATGTGTCTATATTGATTTGGTCTGAATATAGGGCTTCTGAAAAGGGGTTCTTATTGGTCAGGGATGGTGGGTGGCGGGTAGCGGAGACCACGTGTAACAGACCCCTTGCTGTGGGCTAACGCGCACATCCTGGTGCTTGGGTGGTTACAGGGGACCCGGATCGGTCTCGGTAGGGGGTTCGAATGATGCTCTAATCATGGTATCTCTCCGCCAAGACCTGACCAGCAATGTTTACTTGGATCAATCAGTGTGCGTGCTCA
Source organism: Gadus chalcogrammus (assembly GCF_026213295.1). Taxonomy (NCBI): domain Eukaryota; kingdom Metazoa; phylum Chordata; class Actinopteri; order Gadiformes; family Gadidae; genus Gadus; species Gadus chalcogrammus. The sequence goes on from NC_079431.1 coordinate 14,946,821, forward strand.
AGCCGCTTCAAAGGGCACACACCCGGTCTGATCTTCTAGAAAATAATAAAAAAGATAACAATACATCTCTTCTCTATCGGGACTGCTGGTTCAACTGACACCACTGTGTGTTTCAGTGTAAATATTATGACCCTTCTTCGAGCAAGCAATTTCAGCTGTATAGCGGAAATGTTGCTTCTGTTATCAACATCCTGACCTGCTCTTAAATGTAAGCCTTATATCATTCACATCATCATTTACCCAAATCTTTTTTTGTAATTGCCTACTTATTACAACTTATTTATGTGAAAATTATACATTTATTGAATCACATTCACTAAAATGATCTTGAATGATTTGTATGTTTCTAAAATATAAATTGCATGGTATGCTCATTTCATTCAGTCTATTTCTATGCCTACATGTTGTTTCGCCATCTAGTGGTCGTGATCTAAAAAAAATCACCAGACTTTTCATAGCATCAAAACTACTCCTCGTTGAGTACTCTGTTTCTATATAGAATTTAGTTCATAATTCACAGAGCTCTTACTAACACATACAATTTAATTAGTTAAAATATTCAATATATATTATGCAGGCATAAATCTCTCAAATGTTGCAGTAATCATCAATCGGTTATAGCTACTGAAATCTGAATGGCTATTTTAGACTTTTATTTTACTGAGAGACCCTGAATATTTATCTTTTAACATAAATTATCCAACAAATTTATAATGGTGTTGTATTTTCTCATCAAACAGATGTCAACCCAATTTGGATTACAACAGATGATTGTGTTTGAGGGGATCTCATATTCATTTTCATTCTTAACTTCATTCTTTACTAATCTATCCTTTCTGCTACTTCGGCTGCGACCCAAACTCCTTGTCTGGGCTGGATAAAGTACAAATCATCTCAACAAACAATAAAACAAACTATAACCTTGAAACCTTAGCTTCACATCCTCTGCATATTGAGCGACACCGTCGCCTTTCTCTTCAACTTCGCTTGACGAGTCGGTACGCTCCAAAGATGGGCGCCACCACGATGCCCAGTGCAAGGGCGAACATGATGTACAGAGCCACCTCGGCCACCCCAGAGAGGAGCTCCAGACCTAGGAAGACCCCTCTGTCCACCACAGCCAGAGGAGGAGCAGGTGTGCCTGTGGTCACGGACGGACCAACTGTAGCTTTGGTAACCGAGTCAGGAAGAACACAATGGTTAAATAAATTTAAATAGTATTCGTCTTCGTAAATCGTAATGATTTAATGCTGTTTTATTATAGCTTCTGACATCTGAGGGACTGGAGTTTTCTACGTGAACGGTTATTCTTAAACTCAACCACATTGCAAGTGACTCTCAAGTAGGCTACATTCCATTCCTGCAATTCCGACAGGCGTACCTTCGGGTTGAGGGTTCAAGCACTCGTGAGGCCCGAGGGCTGGGTCGGGGAAGCCTACAGGTTATGATGGAGGTGTAGCGGGCAGCCGAAGCCTTGGGGATGCGAGCGAGCGTGTAGTCGCTGCAGTTCACGTAGAACAGACCGAACCTCTCAGCATAGCCTGCGGCCCACACAAAGTTATCCATCAGGGACCACCCGGTGTAGCCCCTCACATCCACTGCGTCCAGAACACGAGCTGGGAGACAACGGGAGCATCCATCACCTTGGCTGTATGCCCGGTACCGTTTACATTGAGTCCGTTGGCAGACATTTCTACACTAGTCGACTTAAGTTACCAATAAACTTTACAGTATTCAGTGTAGCCGTTGGAATTCAAAAAGAAAGGTTAGTAGTTATTTTTGTTAGTGTAAGTGCAAAGAGTTCGATTTTATGAATCCATAACCTATTCTAAGTGCTTTCTAAATTCCACAACAATTTCTAAATTTCAACAATTCCTCAACATAGGTAGAGCGCATAAAAGGGCCTAGATAATCACAAATTAGATTGGTGGAATGAATAGCCTACATCAAATATTTCCATGGAACTTTATCAACCATTTTTATGCTACACTTTATTGTAACATTAAACCAATCCTTTCAATATAATCTAAATAATTTTCTTAATTTAAAAAAAAAAATGTAATCCAGATTATTTTCTAATAATGTTCTCCTGTGAGCTGTACCTTTCATGGCCTGTTTGAAGTAGGTCTCGTAGTAGTGAGACCTGTGGACATCTTTCAGGTCCACTGCGCCTCGCTCCCGTTCTCCGTCACGTAGACCGGTGGGTTTCCGTACTCCTCCTTGATGAGGTTCAGAATCCTTCTGAAGCCAAAGGGGGTGATCTTCAGCCAGGAGGAGCCCGACTTGATCCGGCTCCGATCATGGATTCTCCCGGCACCTCTGCACGGTTAGATCGGTTGAGGATTGGATGAGTGTGTCAGTGTAATATGGGATGGGTATGGGATTGTTATGTATCAGATGATGAGTTATAGTAGCATAATAACTGCATCAGATTAGTATTATGCGTTGATTATGAGTTAAGAATGAAATTGCTCTGTGTTGGATTATAATAATTCACTCACTAACTCACTTCTGCGATGAGAAACAGACATTGGGAGGAATGGAGTATAATCAATCAGGCTAGTTTTACAGCACAATAGCAATTTGGATCTAAAACAGCGTTTCATCATTTTGAATCATCTCACCTGTCACCATCATAATCCTGTTGGTCTCCAAATTCTTTGGAATACCCCAGGACAGTGGTGTAGTAGTTGAAACCTAAGTAGTCATGAGTGCCTTTGACTCTCTCAATCTCTTCTTGAGTGAATTCAGGAAGCGTTTTAGAAACATTTTTATTTGTTAACAAATAACTTTAATCAGTCATACATACCAACATGATTCGGGTTTATATGTGTCTTAAAGTGCTTGGATGTTTTTTTGATAACATAATTATTGCCTGGACCCAGCTTTGAAACTGAAAAACACATGATACAATAAAACCTAATCTAATCTTGTTGATAGTAATTTATCAGGTAACGAATCATAACATTTATTTACCTTGAGTGTGGTAAACCAGCTGCAAGGCTTCTATCTCGGATAATAGTTTTCATCACATCCTTGTAATCTCCATTGAAAATTGGGTGGGCAAACCAGCCCATGGAGAACTACGGCCCGAAAACATTTCAGTTACAAATGGCACTGAACTGTACTGGGAAGAGGCCATGAATAACTTACTTGCTAATCAAAAAGCATAATGCACCAAAAGGCCTATTTCATATGAATTCTTAGATTATCTGTGAACTTTTGGTGCACGTTATGTAAATTACCTCCTCTCATGTAATGATCAACCCATCAAACACTACATCTCTTACCAAACCCTTGAATATCCTTTTTATTTCTCATAATGACGGATAATATTTAACAGACAGGATAGCCTAGCAGGCTTTTAGGGTCTTTGACCCCCAGTTTAAAAGGTTCTGAGTACGAACCCCAATCGCATCTACCTGTAGCACCATTGAGCCAGATGGCCCCAACCATATACTCCCAAAGGCCACCTTCCCAAAGTCCCTGGATTAATGAGTGAATAGTGATTTGTATTTCAACAGACTGCTTGGCCACAGCAGGAGTTGACCTGCAGGATCCGCAGGGCAGCATCTACGTCCTCCTGCTTGTGAGGATGACGTGGCTCCACCCAGTCAGAGTTGATGGTGATGGAGATGAGGCCTCCGTGCCTTGCGCGGTACTTGTCAATGTAGAGGTGCCAGGCCTCAGCATGGGCCTTGATCTGCAGGTGACCAGCAATGTACTGCTTACCCACGAATCCTACCACGCGTGGTGAATGGTGTTTATATAGCTTATACATGTACGGTAGATACAATGGATGGCTTTTCTACTTTATAACATGTAACATTTTGCTATTGTTTGAATCGAGTCAAGCATGCACTATGGCTCTTGTTATATGTCCTATAGAACAGCTGAGTGTCTAACAATGGCGTAAACAGAACATATGAATAAAGAAACGCTGTAAGAAGAATGACATCCTTTGGTTTAAAGGTGCAGAGAGTTGTAAAGAGAGAGAGCAGAATAAGTGCCCCCTCCACCAGTGAAATGTTGCATTTCACAGGCAATATGGATTCCTAAGAACCAATCACGGAAAATATGCTGATTGGTTTAGAAATTCAGCCAGGAACGGTCTGAAAGCTATATTGATTCCTACGTAGTTGGGCGTAGTCAGCTCGGCACGTGTATATTCTCAAAGCACATTTCACTCACTAATAGCTGACGGATGGCTAGGCATTTTCTAACAAATTACATAGAAATGATAGCTCTTAAATATAAACTACAGCTTCTTTAATGGCGGTTTTTGGAATTTATGTAATGAAGAGTATGTTTTACCTGGGGCAAAGTTACCGTATCCGTAGCCAAGATTTGCCACAATGTAAGGCTCGTTGAGGGTGATCCAGAACTTCACTCTGTCACCCAGTCTGTTGAAAATCACGTCAGCGGAATCCCTGAATCTCTCCACGATGGTTTCATTGTCCCAGCCACCAACATTCTGGAGGTTCAGTGGTAGTTCCCAGTGGTAAAGGGTGACCTGGAGTGTATACAGAAGAGAAGGGAAGTAGAAAGAGTTAACCGTCGTCTGTAAATATAGACATATATACATGGATACTACTGCTGCACTACTGCTTATTTGCTTATAGGCCAGTCTTTGCCCCTCAAATATGGCAGCGATGTTGAGGTATAATCTAAAGGCCAATATATCCATGTCTATGGGTCTCTAATCAAATATGTTTCATACAGAGGAAGGCCCAGTCAACCACAACAGATTGACTTTCACTCACTAATACAGCATTTCACTCACTAATAGTCGACAGATTGCTATGACATTTCTAACAAATAACATTCAAATTGTAGCTCTTAAATCTAACCTACATCAAATAAAAAATAAAGATAACTGAATTGCTTCCATGAGAATATCAAATGAGAATTAACAAACCTACCTGAGGCCTGATATGAGCAGCTTCCAAGGCATAGAGTAATCCACTGTGGTAGTTTAGTCCGGCCTCGTTGATGTGTTGGGGAGTCCTTTTGTGAACACTCTGGTCCAGGAAATGCAGAAACAATAGTGGGTCACCTTCAACTTCTTCAGGACCTCGATGTCCTTGTCGATCTTGTTGTAACTGTCACAAGCTCTGTCTCCATTGTCATCGCTGCTGCTGGGGGGCTGCTAGGTGACCCTACGGACTTCAGTGGGGGTTTCATTCCGTCTGTGCACAGCACCTTCCCAACAAGCAGGTGTGCGCCTGCAGCCAGAGGGTGCGCCAATATACCAATTCCCCACACAATGTTATGTACTTCATTGAAAACCGCTTCGCGGCGTGTTCTAATTTTTTACTGCTCGTGGCGCCTCCCATGTGATTTGGTGCCCCCCACAAATATGACGCCCCGGGCGGCTGCCTGGTTTGCCCGTGCCTAAAACCCCACTGTACTCAGTAGGAATTCTATTTCCAGTAATGCAGATAGGCACCTTGCTGACATCTAGGTACTCAGCTAAGATGAAATGTAACAGTCTTCTAAGGCCCCATGGTGCAGTGTAGATCGAGTCAGATGCTGTAGAGGACCATGAAAGGTGACTAAACGGGATGTATAGTGGTTCAAGCCAAAGAAGTCGGCCGTACCATGGATCCTCCGTCTTTCATCTCCAGTGAAGACAGGGAGTCTGGCAGGTTCAGAGAGGGGGCAAGCTTTTCTCTTCTGTTCAATCTGAGCTTTGAGCAGCGCAGGGTAATCCCCATCTACAAATATGGGGTGGGCAAACCAGACTAGCATAAATTGCAGGTAGCGTTCTGCAGCTGCTACGTTTTCAGGTCTGGAGGGAACCAAGGGCTCTGCCCAGTCAGAATTCAGGGCGATGCACACCTTTCCACCCTGTGCCTTCCTGTGTTTATCGTTGTAGATATGCCAAGCCTCAGCATGGGACTTTAGCATGTTGTGGGTGGCCTACAAGCACAAGATTTATAAAAAAATGTTCTAAATGTGATGACCAATATTACCTTGTAGGAGGCAACCACGTAGTCCTTAATCCCAGGGGGGTGCTCACCGGTTCCATACCCAGCATGGCGCACCACCCTGGGAGGTGAGCCATGCGGAAAGTGCCACACTGAACGTGTTCCAGACCTTCACTCTGTCTCCAAATTTGGAGAAGCATAAGTCTGTATATTCCCTTAAGGCTTCCACAATGGAAGCGTTGGTCCATCCACCCAAGTCCTGGAGGGCCTGTGGCAGGTCCCCAGGGTGTAGGGTGACAACAGGCCGTATGCAAGATTCAATCAGAGCATTGATCAGCTTGTCGTAGTAAAGAGCTCCTTTCTCAAATTGGCTCCCCTGGTGGCCATGAGGAAACAGATGGGCCCAGGAGATGGAAAACTGGTAGGTGTTGACATGTAGACCTTGTTATCATGTCCAAAGCGATTCCAAATGGTCTCTCCTTTCCCTTCTTCTGACCAGACCTCTTCTACCTTGAAGGACTCGCTGGAGGATGCCCGTTGGAAGCCATCAGGGAAAGATTCATTAAGGAAGGTGTTCTGTTCAAATGAATTCATCAATGATAGTGTAGACCAAACTGTGTGGTAGGTTGAAGATTTTGGGGATGTTTTTGGTAGGATTTTACCATCATCATTTGTCAAATCAATTTTTGCACTTGAGAGGCTAACAAAGAGAAGACAGTGTTAGGATGGTACAATTATATTAGTAAGAAAGGAAATATTAAAACAGCACTGAATATTTTACTTATTATTCCATGAACCAATTTCTGTTTGCAGGCTTTTACCTTGTAGATGTTAACTCATAGGATTTCAATATTTGAAATAGGTCGACCACATCCAAACCAAGAACGTGGAGATCATTACTTCTAAGAGCTGCAATAACGACAGGCTTAGCGTTAGAAAAGTCTATAATAATTAATCAGTATCGTAGTCAAAAGATAGCGCCTAGATGCCTCCGATTATCAAGGGTGCACAAGTAATATAATGACAGATAAAAGGTTGATTGTTGTAATAAAGATTCTTCACCTTCTATGACCTTTGTGAGGAACAACCACTCATCAGGTCTATAGTTAACGATGTCCACCTTATAAAAGAGCACTGGTTGTAGACCACTGATATTCTGTTGAGTTTGTAAATGATATCCATGAATCATCATGTTCAATTCTTTAAGTGAGAGATATTTGTTAGTGTGTAATTTATGTAATATAAAATACAGAATTACTTTTAGTAGTTGCAGCTCCTTTGCAAAGTTTTTACTGGTGGTACATTCATATTGGATTCCAATTGCCAGGAAATCTAGTGATTTCTGAAAAAAAAGTAGCACTTTTCTTATTGATGGTTATTATAGCAGTAAATATATGTTGCATAAATGTTTCTCCTTCCAACCATCACGAAAGCCAAGCAACAATATTGTGTCAGATAATGTTACTACCGCATGATATAAACTCCACTTAGTTTCAGGTGTTAAATACGTAACTAGTTTTCTATTTTTGACAAAATAATCTATTCATGGTTTTAGTGTTTGTCTTAAAACATGCAGTGGCTTCTGGATGTTAAATAATAAGGCATTATTCATTAAATGTAAGTTGAACGTGTTTCTTTTTGTCTAGTTTTAAACAAAAATAAACATTATTAGGAGAACATTTAATATGTAAATCTCATATGAATCTTATACCCTTACCAGGAAACAGCTGATGATAACGTTGCTGGACACTGGCGTGAGCATGTAGTGCATTCTGGAAGAGTTCGGCACTCTTCAGCTCATCCAGGCGATTCAGTGTCACCCAGGACAGCACTAGATCGCCAAACTCCAGGAAGGCAAACTCTCCATACTGTTGAAACATCTGCCCCAGCTCAGGGCTCTCCCAGCCCCCGTACCTCCTTCTCAGCACTTCTGGTACAGTAGAACCATGAAGGATAACCAGTGGTTGGAGACCTACCTCCACCAGCTGGTTCATCAAGGCCTTGTAGCATCTCACTACAGCTGGCTGGGGCTGGCTTGGGAGTCCTATGGGCAGGAGCTGAGCCCAGGACAGGGGCACCTTGAAGTGGGTTACCCCCTTACCTTGGAGGTAGTCAAAGTAGCCTCTGGATCCTGCTGGTATGGATTGAGTACAGTCTGTCCCCATTGATCCTTAAGTAGATTATGCCATTTTTCTACATCTTGCTTGGTCAGGGGACCAGCCAGAAGCATGACTGTCTGTGGCCCATTGTTCTTTTGACACATATGACCACCAACACACAGGAGGTAAAGAAAGAGAGCCTTTCAGTGAGAGGACATGCTGACCTGCTCTCACTCACGTAAAACAGCCAATCTGTGCACAGCTAATCTTTTATACAGGTGCTCTTTTCTCCTGAACTCCCCCACACCAAAGTTCTCTGAGTTTCATAACCATTTCACCGGGTGTCAACAACACCCGGTGAAAGTGTATAAGTGATGGCCTTGATGATAGTGGTTAAAGTCTTGAGGTGATGCAATGCTTAATGTTCGGTTTAGTATTACTTAGAACTTGCGACAATTTTAATAATAATAATAATAATAATATTAATAATAATAATAATAAGTAATATCACAGATTCCCTTTTTATTTAAATATACATTGATATATAAATGTGATCTGATTTTCAATGTCATAAAAAAGTGTCTTACTGTGCTGTTCAATACTTAGAGCTTATTGTTATGTGTAGTATAGAATATATTATTCAAACACAAGCACGATGATGGATACAATATAGAAATATTCCTAAATGAATCTGAAAGATTGTTTGAATATCAAACTATTTGTTAAACTGTATTGCTAAACCAAATGAGATGGCTGATGTTATTTGTAGAGATATTATTCTTGATTCTAGTTTACCTGCTAATTGTTCATCCATTTAAAACAGCACATTAGAGGCATTTAATTGTAATGACTTTATTTTAAAACAGTCACCACTGTCAATGCTGCCTCAATGGTCTCTCGAGATAAGAGTTCATAAAGTTGCATGTTCTTTGAAGAGATTGAAGATTATCAGTTGACACGCAAGTCCAGGGTCTATCTGATATGATAACTTCTATACACCAATAAATAGAGAGACGCCTTAGCACCATGACTTTGTTTGCTATACTGTTCCCATTAATAACTTTGTTGCAGGAGAGTCGCATCAGAATGACTGTCATATAGCCAGGATGAGGTACATGCTCTGGGTTGTTTCCATTTACCTGTGGCTTCTGTCACTGTTTCTCAATGGCTACCAGACACATGTGCTAGAGCAAAATGTGCTGGAGGATGTCAGGGTACTGGCTGGTCCTTTAATAAACCAGCAATCAAGAAAAGATGGGGTGAACAGTGCCTTCGACTGCACTACAGCATCTCCACCAGACGGATCCAGAGGCTACTTTGAGTACCTCCAAGGTAAGGGGGTAACCCACTTCAAGGTGCCCCTGTCCTGGGCTCAGCTCCTGCCCACAGGACTTCCAAGCCAGCCCCAGCCAGCTGTAGTGAGATGCTACAAGGCCTTGTTGAACCAGCTGGTGGAGGTAGGTCTCCAACCTCTGGTTATCCTTCATGGTTCTACTGTACCAGAAGAGCTGAGAAGGAGGTACGGGGGCTGGGAGAGCCCTGAGCTGGGGCAGATGTTTCAACAGTATGCAGAGTTTGCCTTCCTGGAGTTTGGCGATCTGGTGCAGTCCTGGGTGACACTGAATCGCCTGGATGAGCTGAAGAGTGCCGAACTCCAGAATGCACTCCATGCTCACGCCAGTGCCTACAACCGTTACTATGAATTGTTTCCTGGGAAAGGTAAGAGAATAATGTTTTTTTGTGTGCGTAGGAAATCATATTTTTGCCTCAGGGAATCCAAATCATTCATTGTTCAAATTGGATTGTTGAATAATAAGTGGGACACAGTAGAGGGGTGGTTTATTGTAGTAAACATTGTGGTATCTTGCGGCTTCTTTTTATGAAATGTTGCACATATTCTTCATATTATTTGATATCAAAATTAATTGAATTCAGTTAAGAAAATATGGCTAGTGACAATAATGTTTGATATTGATAGATACATGTGAATCAGCTTCATCATCTGGGTTTGTTATCGCAAAAATCTGCTTAATACAATTAAAATAAGAATGGGATCATTGCTAAATCTGGGCAATTTTTTAATTATAAGTTGTAAGTTTCTGATTTGCCTAAATTAAATGTACATTACATCTCAAGGATCACAAGGAGAAAACAGCAAAATGCAAACACTTAATCAGGCAAAGACAGAGTGTTTATTTTTTATTGTATTGTGATGAGGATCTTGGTATTTTATCTCTTCACAGTGAGACGTTTATCAGTTGGATTTGGAACGAGTGCTGCATACATAATCTCTGAATTCAGTATGCCTACAGGGGTAAGATGTAGCTTGTATAGCACGGCTAATTTATAAACATATTTATTATTTGGATTATGATAAATAATATAATTTACTTTTTGTCAAATTTCCAAACAGACAGATTTCTTGTCACTACACTTTGAATATGACTGTACCTCTCAAACAAACGTTTACAAGGAGTTGAGCACAATACAGGTAGCATTTTTACATTTCTACTCGTGCTAGTGTGGAAAAAACATTTCTTACAATTTTTCAAGAGGGTAATATTGTCCTCTATTCTCAATTTGATTGATTACTATTCCATTTCAAAGCATTCCATTGGGAGGACACCTTTACTGATAAACAACATGACTGTTCTGGAATGTTCTTCAGATAAACTACAGCCCCTTGGCCGCCTATTAAAAGGTAAACATTAAAATTGTATGCTTGTGTAGTGGGTGAGTTTATTTTTTAAATAAATGTAAAAAAAAACTGCCTTCTTAATCATTGGATTGTATGAAAAACAATTAAAAAAACTTTATTAGTGCTTAACATCTTTAAAGTCTTTCTATGTGGGGTTAATCTGGTTCTAATATATAATTTAACAATGCACTCTTTTAATATGTAAAGCCCATCTCATTTAATAACTTGTGAATGTATTAAAGTTCTGAAACAAAATGACCTGATTATCATGGGATTTGACATGGAGGAGATGGTCAGAATACTTGAAACGGATGACATACAGAAAAGGTAACTTGTAACAGTGTTGAAATGTAGAACCCAATGCATGTCAAAGTATTTGCAAAACTTATAATCTAAGTCAAATTCATCATTTTTCTTTGTAGTAGAGTGCTATACCACCCAGGAATAGCAATCAGTTATCAGAATGTGTGGGATAAGTTTGATGACCAGATCACATCAAACCGAGATCTTCTCTGGAATGAAACTTTCCCTGATGGCTTTCAATGGGCCACGTCCAGCGATTCCTTCAAGGTAGAAGGGGGCTGGTCAGAAGAAGGGAAAGGAGAGACCATTTGGGATCGCTTCGGACATGAAAACAAAGTGTTTGAAAACCAGACGGCAGATCTGGCTTGTGACAGCTACCATAAGATTGACTATGATCTCTACCTCCTTCGCGGTTTACATGTCAACACCTACCAGTTTTCCATCTCCTGGGCCCGTCTCTTCCCTCATGGCCACCACGGGAGCCATTCTGAGAAAGGAGCTCTTTACTACGACAAGCTGATCAATGCTCTGATTGAGTCTGGCATACGGCCTGTTGTCACCCTACACCCCGGGGACCTGCCACAGGCCCTCCAGGACTTGGGTGGATGGACCAACCCTTCCATCGTGGAAGCCTTCAGGGAATATGCAGACTTCTGCTTCTCCAGGTTTGGAGACAGAGTGAAGGTCTGGAACACGTTCAGTAGCCCCTGGGTGGTGAGCCATGCTGGGTATGGAACCGGTGAGCATCCCCCTGGGATTAAGGACTACGTGGTTGCCTCCTACCAGGTAGGAATAGTTATCACATTTAAAACAATGTTTTCAGAATCTTGTGCTGTTCTATAACCGCTGTATGTGTTTGTAGGCCACCCACAACATGCTGAAGTCTCATGCTGAGGCTTGGCATGTCTACAACGATAAACACAGGAAGGCACAGGGTGGAAAGGTGGGCATCGCCCTGAACTCTGACTGGGCAGAGCCTTTGGATCCTTCCAGACCTGAAGACGTAGCAGCTGCAGAACGCTACCTGCAGTTTATGCTAGGCTGGTTTGCCCACCCCATATTTGTAGATGGCGATTATCCTGCATTACTCAAAGCTCAGATTGAACAGAAGAGAAAAGCTTGCCCCCTCTCTGAACCTGCCAGACTCCCAGTCTTCACTGCAGATGAGAGTTGGAGGATCAATGGTACAGCCGACTTCTTTGGCTTGAACCATTATACCTCCCGTTTAGTCAACAACAGTGTTGGTGGCTGCACGTGTGGCCCAAATGGGGTTGGGGACTTTCAGGCCCATGTAGATCCCTCATGGTCCTCTACAGCATCTGACTGGATCTATTCTGCACCAATGGGCCTTAGAAGACTGTTAAACTTCATCTCAGCTGAGTACCTAAATGTCAGCAAGTTGCCTATCTACATTACTGGAAATGGAATGCCTACTGAGTACAGTGGGGACACACTCAGTGACACCAGTCGAATAAATTATATTCAGAGTTATGTCAATGAGACATTGAAAGGTATGTTGCTGAATACAAATTGGGATTCTAAAACGATGTTATTATAACACTAGCTAATAATTTTTTTTTCATACAGCTATCCATATTGATAGGGTGAATGTACAGCGTTTTACCGTTCAGTCTCTCATGGATGGCTTTGAGGGACCACAAGGCTACAGTGAACGTTTTGGACTGCATCATGTCAACTTTGACCTGCCAGACAGACCCAGGACACCAAAGCAGTCTGCCTACTTTTACTCCAAACTTATTGAGGACAATGGCTTCGGTCCAGCAAGACAACGCTTTAAGACACATGCCTTGAAAAAATACGACAGCCATAAGTTACCTTCTCTGCCCGCATCTAAAGTCCCATCTGAGGCAAGCGTTGTATGGAGGAATTTCTCAACCCAAACGATATTCCAGCGCAAACTCTACCACTATGGAACCTTCTCCAAAGGATTCCACTGGGGAGTAGGATCCTCTGCCTATCAGGTTGAAGGTGGCTGGAATGCTGATGGGAAGGGGCCCAGTGTTTGGGACACATTTTCCCAGAAACCAGGCAATATTCCGGATAATGCTAATGGAAATGTAGCCTGTGACAGCTATCACAGACTGGAAGAAGACCTTTACATGCTCAGAGCTCTTAAAGTGAAGTCCTACAGGTTCTCTCTATCCTGGTCCAGGATTTTTCCAAATGGACACCGTGCCTCCCTGAACCAGAAGGGTGTAGACTACTACAACAGAATCATCAATGGCCTTGTAGAACACAACATCACACCTATGGTAACAATCTTCCACTGGGACCTCCCCCAAGCTTTGCAGAACATAAATGGTTGGGACAATGCGAGTATGATTGAAACCTACGATGAATTCTGTGACTTCTGCTTTGCCACATTTGGAGACAGAGTGAAGTTCTGGATGACCTTCAACCAGCCTCATACAATTGCATGGTCAGGATACGGACTTGGGCAGGTCCCACCAAATGTTAAAAATCCAGGGGATGCACCATACAGAGTGGCTCACAACCTTCTTAAAGCACATGCTAAAGCCTATCACACCTATGATGACAAGTATCGAAAATCCCAGGGTGGTCTGGTATCTATAGCCCTCAATGCTGATTGGATTGAACCTAAAGATGTCTTGGTCCCACGGGAAGTAATGGCTGCAGATCGTGCTCTCCAGTTCCAACTTGGCTGGTTTGCACACCCTATTTTCAAAAACGGGGATTACCCTGACGCAATGAAATGGCAAGTTGGAAACAAGAGTGAAATTCAAGGTCTTTCAGTGTCCAGGCTTCCTTCGTTTACTGAGGAAGACAAGGCTTACATCAGGGGAACCGCGGATGTCTTCAGTATAAACCACCACACTACCAAGATAGTGCGCCATGTCACACCTAAGCTCAGTCCTCCGTCCTATGAATTTGATCGAGATATAGTTGAGGAAGAGGACAGTGATTCCCCAAGCACTGCGATCAGTAAACAGAGAGCTGTTGCATGGGGACTCAGAAGACTCCTTATTTGGATCAAGGAGGAGTATGGAGACCCAGAGATTTACATTACAGACAATGGAGTAGCTACTGACACCAAGTACACCGTTGATGATACAGGCAGGGTATTCTACTACAAAACATACATTGATGAGGTTCTGAAAGGTAATTTTATATAATTTTTTATACCATCTTATAATCTGAAGAAATGTTACAAATAATTGTTGAAACACAGCTTAATATATGTCTGGCCAATATGATGCTTTTCAACAGCACATAATTTGGACGGTGTGAAGGTCAGAGGATACATAACATCTCTAATGGATTCCTTCGAGTGGCTCAATGGGTACAAAGTAGGATTTGGAATCCATCACGTGGACTTCATGAAACCAAACCGACCAAGGACACCAAAACTCTCAGCTCATTACTACTTTCAAATCATAAAGGACAACGGCTTCCCACTACCAGATGATGAGAAAACCCTTTATGGACATTTCCCCAAAGATTTCATCTGGAGTACAGCAACAGCATCATACCAGGTGAACGGATACAATGTCATACATCTTCATGGAGGCTTAAATAAATAAATTCAATCTATACCTATAGTATATTTTAGTTAAATGGTGTGTGCTGATGTTTGACTGCAGTGACTTTGTCTGCAAAATTCTGAAACGGTTTCATCCCTTCCAAAATTGTATTTCTAAATCAGCAAAAAATGAGCGTACTAAAGAGTTAGTTACGTTCTCCTTCCCTCCTGCCAGATTGAGGGAGGTTGGAGAGCTGACGGGAAAGGCCTCAGCATATGGGACAAGTTCGCCCACACCCCGCTCCGAGTGTTCAACGACGACACAGGGGACATAGCTTGTGACAGCTACAACAAGGTAGAGGAAGATGTGGCTATGCTGAGGGAACTGAAGGTGACCCACTACCGTTTCTCCATCTCCTGGACCAGAGTGCTCCCCGACGGCACCAACAAACACATCAACGAGGCCGGGCTCAACTATTACAACAGACTAGTGGATGCATTGCTAGCTGCTAACATTCAACCACATGTAAGTAAAGTTAACCTATGGTTCTACGTCATGTACATAGTGGTTCTGTTGAAAACCCTAAAATGGTTATCCGTCTTGTTTTATTTAGATAACCTTGTACCACTGGGATCTACCACAAGCTCTCCAGGACGATGGGGGCTGGGAGAATCCAACCATCATCGACCGATTCAGGGACTATGCAGACATCATGTTCAGCCGCCTTGGCCCCAAAGTCAAATTTTGGATCACCATCAATGAGCCCTACAATATAGCAATGGTGGGACATGGGTATGGAGCAGCTGCACCAGGTATATGAAGGACATTCATTAAAGTGCTATGTTTTACCAATCGTTATTTTCTTTTTCTAAAATCACTTATTGGGATCCTTTTCGGTTTCCATCGTGATAAGCTCTTGTGGTTGATTTTACGGAAATCAACTGATTTGAAAATCCAACAGGGATCAGCTTCCGACCGGGCACCTTGCCCTACCTGGTGGGTCACAACCTGATCAAGGCCCACGCTGAGGCCTGGCACCTCTACAACGACAAGTATCGTGCCCAGCAGGGAGGCCTCATCTCCATAACCATCAACTCTGACTGGTCCGAACCTAGAAACCCATACAAGCAGGAGGACATCGATGCTGCCAGACGGGTGGTGCAGGTAGACACTACAGATGCCACTCAGAAACAACCATGACAGCCTTCAAAGCAGTACTGACCCCCCTTGGTTGAACGGAGAGCTGTGTTGAAACATAAAGTCGAAAATACATTAAAAATAACCTGTTGATGTTGAGTGTTTTTATTTATTCTGTCATCATAGTCTATCAGGTTTCTTAGTGATATCCTTTACTATACCAATACCTAGCTATACTTCCTTTTGGTGCAGTTCTACATCGGCTGGTTCGCCCATCCTATATTCAATGGTGACTACAGCGATGTGATGAAGACGATTATCCGTGACAGAAGCTTAGCCGCTGGCCTTTCCAAGTCTAGGTAAGACCTGAAAGTAGAGAACTTCTTTTCCTGGAAGTAGTATACAGATGTAATAAAGTCAAAGTGTTGGTCTTCTATAATACCAAATCAATCACCTAACTTGTGGTGTTCTTTAAGATTACCAGAGTTCACTCCTGAGGAGATCAAGAGGACGAAGGGAACCCATGACTACTTTGGTTTTAACCATTACACAACTGTCCTGGCGTTTCCCGTTGACTATGGCGGCCTGCAGCACTATGATGCAGACAGGTAAGGCCAAAGGATTTTCCCACACTAGCAGGGTAATAACCACAGCAGGAAAATGAAATCAGCACAACACAAAGTAGCACATTAGTAGTATAACTTATATTGTAATAACGTCGATTGTAAATGTCATCTCATTCATTGTTGATCATTAATTTACTGCGTTTTTGACTGTTTGATCAAGAACTTGATAACTGTTAAGGTTGTTCAATTCAGGGTTATCATGGAAGTTTTATAGTGTGGTGGAGTCAAACAAGCAATACTAGTGTGTACGTTTTCCAATTAGCAGCCTCTATTGGCTTGAGTTGTAACTACACTTATAGCTATATCATTTTCAATTCATTAACAGTCATCTGAGACGAGACGAGTCTCTCCATCAATAATTGACTCATCCATGAAATCTCGGACCAAAATGGCCGTTAGGTGAGTAAGAGACTAAATAATAAAATGTTCCCAAGGGGGGCTGGGACCATTGCTGACCGAGCCTGGCTGGACTCAGGCTCATCGTGGCTGAAGGTATCCCCGTTTGGATTCCGGAGGATCCTTAACTTCATTATGGAAGAGTATGGTAATCCACCCATCATAGTCACAGAGAATGGCATGTCAGAAAGAGGAGAGGTTGATCTGAACGACGCCCACAGGAGCTACTACTATGAGAAGTACATCAACCAGCTTCTGAAAGGTGTGTCCCTTCAATGCACAGCCTATATGAGACAACCAAGCAAACCTAATCAAACTGACACCTTTGCCAGGTGTAATCTTTTCCGTAATAATGGTTTTCTCGTTACAGCTCGCCTGCTTGATGGCATCGATATCCGGGGCTACACAGCATGGTCACTGATGGACAATCTAGAGTGGGCAACAGGGTTCTCGGAAAGATTTGGCCTGTTCTATGTCAACCACTCTGACCCCAACCTCTCTCGTGTGGCTAAAAGCTCTGTTGCCTACTACTCCTCCATCATCTCCTGTAATGGCTTCCCTGACCCCGCCTCTGGGCCCCATGAATGTTTAAAACCAGGACCCGAAGGTAAAGTCAACCATCGTCTTTTTATTCAACTATCTAAACTAGTACTCACAAGTGTAGAAAAACAAGTTGTCGGCTCATATTTAGTTTGATAATTCGATTTTTATTTGTTTGAAAGAAAGGAAAATTGTCTTCTGTTTGAACCAAACAAATCATTGCCTCTTCCTCAGTAATAATAATAATATCTTAACACATTATTTATTAATACAAATGTGTAACAATGATGTCAATGATTGACAGTTGAGTAACTGAATTTGTGTTCATTTAAATACAAAACATTAACTATCGTCTTCCCCATAGCATCCGTACCTCCTCCGTTGGACTACTCGGTCAGCTTCTTGGGCATGGAGCTCTCCCCCGGCGATGCCGAGACTGGACTATACGCTACATTCAGTCTGCTCATCTTCGCCATGCTAGGGGCTGTCTCTGTCTCCTTCTGGCTTGTAAGGTCCAGAAAACAGTTAGATGATCCTTCATTAAGCCTTTAAAATACTAAGGTCTATAACATACAATGAACTATAGTACTATACTACACACTATAAACAATAACTGCTCCCTTTGCAGAAAAATCACTTAAAAGATATGGCAATTGTTTCTTATTGTGTCCTATGTAATCATTGTATTCATCATATTTTTCAATAATATATACAATAAAGCTTTCAACAAATCACTGAGCCTACTTGAAGTTGTGTTGATTTAATTACATCAGGGATGTCTGGAGCAATTGATAAGTTGTGCCGTGGCACATCAATAAATATCAATATCGAAGTCTAAATATATGTACAAAGTTTATGGAGCTCTATTAGGACTTTATTAACCAAATTAATGTTTAGTTTAAGTAATTAATAGAATAACTCATACTAATGTTTATTTTCTGGGGAAACCTGAATAAAATAAGTACTACATTCATCCAACTGAAACTACAACTGTATGTAATGTAATTCTTTATTGAAAGAGAAAGGACCCCTGAGGCTATAAAAGGCCATAGTTGAGTTGTTTGTGCCTCCTCTAGCTCTGCAGAATGACACAGCCAGACACACCTGGCCATAAATACACAGTTCAGTATTCACATTTCAGAATCGTAAAGTGTTAAATTCTAATACAATTAATTCAACGGTCAACATGGTCCATGTGTTGATATATTTGTTTCTCTAAGCAGGTGAAAAAACTGTTTTCTTGATTCAGCTTGCATGCAGGCTTGGTCCGCTCTTGATATTGAAGTGCATACATTAATTTGGGGGAATTTGCTTTGGTAAAAATGAAATGCAAGAAAAATATGGTGCGTTCTTTTTTGTTCAAGCCAAGTTTTAAATGCATTATTATTATTGTTATTATTTTTTATTTTTTTAAACCAACAATTTGCTGACTGCAAATGTTGCACTGATCCTTTATATATCATCTGTGCCAAATGGGACCAAAATACTCAAACAACGCTACTGAACTAGGATTAGATACAAAACATTCCTTAGGCTTCGAATGGCTGTCATCCTCTGTCTGGCATTGTCTTAGAGCTGACCCAGGTGTGCTTGCATTTCAACTCTGAAATTAAAAAGTAGAACTTAAAGGTCCCATGACATGCCACCAGGTGTTGTGTGATTAGCCGTTACAAGCTGTTTTGGACATCTGCCCCTTATGACATTATAGTGGGGGTGTCCACCTAGATGTGCGCTGGATAGATCAGCCTACAAGCCTACCCAGTGAACTGTAGCAAACGTTGCTCATCTATCCGTCACACATCTAGGTGGACACGCCCACCTGTGATGTCATAAGGGGCAGATATCCAAAACGGCTCGTAAAGCTAATCACACCACACCTGGTGGCATGTCATGGGACCTTTTAACCAAGACCCAAAGAAGTCGGAGAAAGTTCCTTAATATTTCAAGAATCATTCCTTTTATTTCAATCCAAAGTAAGTGTCCGCACCCTGGGCCATGGGTTTATTATAGAATAATGCAACTGATGTTCTGCAGTGCCACCAGGGGTGAGGGCCTTGGGCCTTACTGGGCACCCAGCTTTCCTTGAACAACATCACTGAATATTCAACACGCCAGTCAAATCTTTTTTCAAATATTCTTTTGTCCAGGTCTGGGACACACTGAGGTAAAATTGACAGTAATAAATTATTCAGTTGTTTTAAAAAAAACACTGCAAGATCATATCAATAATACAAAAAGTATCAAACATACACAATAACATTGTCTTTTAACACAGCCCACCCCCCCCCCCCCCCCCCAGCCCAAGGTCTGTTGCTCCATAGTCAAACAGTACACTCATGTCCATTCTATGACCAACACAGACTGTCGAAAAGTCCCTTTTACAATATTTATTCGTCCTGTGTGTGTCTCTTATGTTGACATTTACTGCAGATTTCCTTTCATTTCCTTTGCAGTAATTGAAAAGCTGTTGAATTCAGTCTTCCACGGTTCCAAAACACATACACACACACACATATACATACATATATATATATATATACATATATATATATATATATATATATATATATATATATATATATATATACATATATATATATATATATATACATATATATATATATTTATGAACCCATTGAATCTGATTAAGTCTCAACACTCTCATACTCAACTCTTCCTGACCAACAGGCACACACAGGCAGATAGGGCTACAACTCTATTTGCGTGTTATTTTTTGACATTCAAATTCCACCGTGGCTTTCTCTTTGTCTTACCGATCTGAAAGGAGAGCCACGAACTATGAGGAAAATTTGAAATTCTATTAAAAGTGCAAAAAAGTTTCCATCCTTCGAGAGACAGTTTTCATCGAGACCCGAAAGACCCTCAAAACTTATTTTAGTGCGATAACAGTACATGCCATTTCATAGGTTATTAAATTGTTCACGTCCACCTTCTAAACTTGCTTTCCCATACATTTTGAATATCTTGCTGCTTCAGTTGGTGGTCCGCTTCAACCCGTTCTCAGTCCTACTCCGGGTCATCGTTAACATGGCGTCTTTCCGTTCACAAGTTGGCACATTCCAAAACACAAAACCTGCAACACTGGGCGAGAACTGACCATGGCACATCTCAAAATCCTGGAATATGTTCCCAGACCGACCGGTACAGTATGTGAGGGGGCTGGATTAGCCACGCTTCAACTTTTAACCCAGGGTAAAAGCTTTTTACGTTACAGGTGTCCTTGAACCTAAAGTACAGGCGATGATATTTCCCCTACAGCCCTGAAGTAACTGAAATCACATCTTTTGGTTTGTGGCCAGTGCAAAACTGCTTCTTCAAGTTCTCCTGGCCCTTGTGAAAATGATTTTCAATGTATCCGTAAATCTCACGTGTTTATAACGGCAACTATAATAGGGACTTCATTCAAACTGCTGCCTTCTTTAACCTTAAAATAAATGTATTCCTACGGTCGATGCGTGCAATGCAGTCAGTATGTGATAACACACTTCTGGTTTTAGTACACGATGTAGAAACTGCAAGGATTCGTAAAGACTATGATAGAAAATAATACTATTATAGATGTAAACATGGCCGTATGCTTGCTTTTACTTTTAACTTTCACGCCTCTGATTTAACCAACCCTCCAATTCACTGACCGATGGCTACATGAAGAAACTTCTCCTGATGCATTCAGAGAACACCTGCATTACATACATACATACATACCATTGATCCCTCTCTCTCTTTCCTATGTTTCCTGATTTCCTCCTTCTGATCGGACCTTCCAGCACCACTTAACCGAGCATCACAAAAAATCACAATGTACACTTTAAACTCACAGGACTCACGGGCGTTTACCCATCGACATCAGCACAAAACATTAACTTCCATTGATTCATAGAAGAAAAAAGAAAAACATGAACGGTTTCCACCTCTACACGCCTGTCCTTCCAGAACACCTCCTGCCTTGAGCGACGCTCCTCTGACCTTCGTCCGTTTGGGCACCAGAGGGCGCAGCGGAGAGAAAGAGAGATAGGGTGAGAGTAAGAGCTAAGGAGAGAGGGAGTAGGCGGGAGAAAGACCAAAGAGAGAGAAAAAAGGGGATAGGGAGACAGATAAACAGAAAGATATAGATAGATCAATAGATAGATAGATAAATAGATAGATAGATAGAACAGGTTGGTGAAATAGTTTCACCACTGTCTAGTTCTCGCCACCGTTGTCCAGGCGCTTCCTGTGCCGGGTCCAATCACATGGAGCGGTTTGACACCAGTACGGAGTATGGACGCTGCATGGAGATCCGGGGTTCAAAGTCACAGAGTACCCTCTTCATGAAGCTGCCTCATGAGGCTTCTCATTGAACCACAGACTGAGGAGGAAAGAGAGCAGTTCACTGTGTCTCAGGAGGATCTGCTCCTCAGGGTCACTGCGACGTTGCTAACGGGGTCCTCCTGCCACAGCCCATTCCAGTCTCCCGGGCCTCCCTCTGTCTGATAACCAGTCTGTCCACCTTTTAGCGTCCCCTCCTCCTCCTCCTCTTGTGCTCCAGTAGTCGACGACCGCTAGGGGTTACAGTACTCCCTGACATCAAAAGATATGCTTGCGGGTGTGTGAGTGCGTTTGAGAGTGTGGATGTGTGCGTGTGAGGGAGGGTGATTGTTTCTGTGTGTGTCTGTGAGTTAACAGACCATTCAGAGAAGGAGGGCAGTCACAATATGATGCAGTGGAAGCGGTGAGAACCTGTGGAGCGTTCTCCTCTCCACTTCATCTTCTTCTTGTTCTTCTGGCTCCGCTCCGGGACCTGTTGTCTGAGACCGAGAACAACACGTTAGAAACGGGGTTTCCCAACCTTCTTTCCAGGACCCAAATTTACAAAAAAGATGCATCATTTGCCATAACATTTATTTATATTACACGTACATTTATAAACCACTGATAAAGAACACAACAAACCGTGAATTTGAAATGTAGATTAAATGTTTCACTCAGGACACAGCAATGTGCTGAGTGTAATATGAAGTTTCTTACCACCTTATTACAAACTTGCCTATGAACTTCAGCAAGTGGGAGTGGGGGGCAGTGCCGTCAAGTATTTGAAGGACACACAAAATCACAGCAATAGTCACTCTTATAATGACAATAAGAGTGTAATGTATAACACTTTTAAATGAATGCATACGATTTGTTGACTTGATGTGGTAGATTGTAGCTATTATTAAAGTAAAGTAATTTATAAACCGATAACAATCACTTCTTGCTTAAAACATAGCTAAAAAGGGTATATATTATAAATGTGGAATACATTTATTTGTTTAATGAGTTATGATAATTTGTGAACAGTGACTAATGCAGTCATTTTCTGAACAGCGTTTTAAGTGTCAAATGGAGGTGCAGTAACGCGCTTCTATTTTAATAAGGAACATGAATTCACAGAGCACTGTTCTGCATTTTACTCTGCCAATTTGGGGCCCATTTTAGGTTGCGACCTTAAGTTTGGGAAAGGCTATGTAGAACATCAACAACAACATCAAAACAGCGGGAAGTACCACCAGAAACAGCACAAGGATAGCGCACTAGAGCTTACAACTCCCAGGTCAACGGTATCGCGTTTGATTATCCAGGTCCCACCTGTAAGCATCTTGGACCAAGATGCCCCAACCTCTACCTGTTCCTTAATGGTGTGTATCTGAATTCACTGAATCTCCCTGGACCAAAGCATCTCCCTTAATCCCACTGTGTCCCAATGCGACTCATCCTGAACTCATCCTAACCTCTTGTGGTTAGAGTTAAGCCATGCAGCATCTGTCAGAAGCTGAAGACAAGAGTCTCCTGTTTGATGGTAGTACCGTTCCTGGCGTACCATCTTTGGTTGGTCATGCCTGTCAATCAAAACACCACTTCCTGGCAAGTAGGTTGGTTTATGACACAGTTAATTTAAATCTGTGAGCAAGATTTTCCGTAGAAAAGGGCCTGCTCAGCGATTCTACGGTTACACATAAAACAAAGTATTTAAGTTTGATCACTAGAGGGCAGTGTAGCCTCACTCATCAATACTTTTCCTCAGGCATATCTTTTTGTCCTTTTGGAGTGAGTACATTGTTTTTTTCCACAGTGGGTTCAAGGGTTTGGAATGTAAAAGTGGTGATGAAATGATTGAAAAAACACAATGCAAGTCGCCAGGGGGGATTTCTGCGGTATCCTCGCCTCACTTACACGCACTGTACATCTCAATCAACCGGATGACATCACCAGCCCCGTTTGATCCTCTGAGTGGTAGCAGTGGGCTCTCAGACAGGATGTGACCACATCGGGAACATCAGCAGAATCCAAATTCTCCTTAAATTACACGTCTGTTAAGGCAGGAAATAACTCTGGGGAATTTTCACTCCTCGTCGCGAGTTCCTTCCTGAGAACACTTTCACTGCCCTGACAGCACCCCCCCCCCCCCCCCCCTCTAGGCCTTTCTTCACTTCACGTCCAACACTCTTTCATAGTCCAAACTCTATTCCTGGCTAGATATGTGCCGAGGACAAGGAGAAAGACACAAGGGCCTCTTGTTCCGAGGCATTCTTGACTTGAGCTGGTGCACTACGTGCTCCAATCCCAGAATGTGAACCGAATACTGCTTAGTGTATAATACATCATTATTTGGGATGTTTTGAAGACTTAACTTAGGTAAACTCAAATATATATTTCGCACAGAAGATCCAACAGCCCCAAATATATGGTGGCAGTTTGGCGGAGGCCTTTAACCAAAGCGTCTTACAATAACATGCAAGCATACATTCTTAGCATGGGTGGCGTCAGAGGAAATTTAACCCCTAACCCGAGCAGTGTTGTTGAAACATTCTACCAGTTGAGCTGGACAGGACACATGACATCCATTAATCAGGGCGCAGGAGAAGTATTACCTGATGACGCGTACCAACTCATGAAAGGCCTTGTCCACGTTGAGAGGAGGATCCTTGGCACTAGTTTCAATGTAGGTAATCTGGAAAGACAAACAAAAAACACAATGGCCAGATTTCACCTATGTTTCAAAGTGGAGTAGCGTTTATATCTGTCAGGAGTGTAAAAACCGAGAAGAAGATGTCCATAATGTTTGGTTTTTCGGTCAAGAAAAGTAAATGAAAATGATCAGTCAACAGGAACCACCTTTTAGTAGCAACAAAAGCAGGGGTGGAAATCAAATAAAACAGTTGTATTCAAACAGAGGGGGGTTGTATGTTTTGTTTGTGTTCTGGGTGTGTGTCTGGTCCGGTGGGGGGGGGGAGGTCCTGTTTCGGGGAGGAGGGCAGCAGCAGGCTGTCATTTTCTTTGTGTTCTGCTGTCCTTCTGGACCGGACTCACGAACCACCACAGAGAGAATGCAAACTCAGCAGAACTGAGTCTCTCCCTCACACACCCTCTCCCTTTCCCTCACTCTCCCTCACATCCAAAATACTTTGTGTCCAGAAACCATACTCACGCTCCTCGTTCACAAGCGCACACACACACACACACACACACACACACACACACACACACACACACACACACACACACACACACACACACACACACACACACACACACACACACACACACACACACACACACACTCTGAGTGTAAACAGCTACATTGTGTTTGGCAGCCATCTCCTGGCCCTGCTCGCTGGTGATCTTCCTCAGATGTACCAGGTCCACTTTGTTGGCCACCAGCACCATGGGGAACGCCTCCCTAAAACACAACACATTGCACACATAAACAAACGGCTCCCAGACCGCTGACTCTGCAGGCTTTAACCACCATAGTTCCCCCCGGCGCGTTTCTGCAGTTTACTTTTAGAACCATCAGCTGGATGATATAACGGGACGGATAGTGTTGCGGTTGGGGTGTTTTGACGCCCAGCCAGAATGTACCGGGTTCGATTCCTGATGTTCACATGAGTCTGACAGACATCCTGGAGCTAAGATGCCTTTACCGCCTACCTGCTCATTAATGTGAAATCACTGTTGCTTTGTGTTCCTGCTTTATAACCTAATAGAAGAAGGTAGCATATGCTGTTTCGAGGACGGCTTGGGGAGTTGAGGCAGGCATGACAGCATCGGTATTATGGCTCATATAATATGAACATGATCCCCCATGGCTGGTATAAATCTTTTTATTAAAATGCCTCCATTTCACCCCCAGGTGTGAAGTTGATTAGTCATCATTTGTCATCATAGAGGTATGATGGATAGATCCAATCCCACGTGGGATGCATGATGGATCGATCAGCCTACGGCAGGGGTGTCAAACTCATTTTGGTTCAGGGGCCACATACGGCCCATCTGATCTCAAGTGGGCCGGATCAGTAAAATAATGGCAAAATAACCTATGTCAACTCCAAATCTTTAGCTTTGTTTTTCAGTACTATGCTTTATTTTCACCCTACATTTGTAGCCTACATAATCGCGGATCACAAGGATCTATATTAGCACCACCCATTTATTCACAGATAGGCCAATGGAATTGAAATAAAATGCATTTCACATTCATTAACAACTGTTTTATTTTTATAGACTTGAGTGAATACATTTTTACATCTGAACACCTGTACCAACTCACCACACTAAACAAACTAAAGTGGGAGCTATGAAGAAAGCTATCATACTGCCTTGAAAATGTAAATGTGCACATATAAATAAAATTAACAAACATAAAAGTTATAGCAGTGCATGAGCAATGAGATTAGGCTACATCCAATCAACTGTTTTGTAGGCTACTTAAGCTGAGGATGATATACTGCACAACATTCATTGTCTTTTAACATGAAACCTGAGTAAACCTATTTTCAAAAATCTGTATTCATCTGAGATTATATTGAGTTGGATGTCAGCTGGCATGTCAGAAGGCTTGAATGTAGATGGCGAGCGAAAACGGCAAATTCCTTCTCTAGTTCACTGAAGACCTGAAAGCTCTGCTCGAACTCCAACAGCAATCCTGTTATCTTGTCTTTGTTTTGATCCATATCAGCATTACGTCCGGTCGCACGCACAGCTGTTAGACATGGGAAATGGGCGGTGTCACCAATAGATAGCTGTTTCTCCCAAAGTGAAAGTTTTAACTTGAATGCGCGTATGCTGTCGTGATACTGAGTGACATTTTCTTTGCGGCCCTGCAACATTTTGTTACGATTATTCAGGTGCTGTGTGATATCCACAATAAAGGCAAGATCCTGCACCCACTGCGGACATTTAAGTTCCTTCACTGGGCTACCCTTTTTCTCCATGAACTGTCCAAAAGAAACGCTTGAGCACGGCACCTCGGCTTAACCACCGTACTTCAGTGTGGTATGGTAGGGCAGCCTGAATGTCATTATCTCTGAGAAAAGTGTGAAACTGACGGTGATTCAGACCTCTCACTCTGATGAAATTTACAGTTTTTACAACCACACTCATAATATGATCCACTTTTTGTGTTTTGCAACACAACGCTTCTTGGTGAAAAATACAGTGAAATGCCCAAAAATCTTGTCCCCCATTTGCGGTCTGTACTTTCTCTCGGAATTTTGTCGCAACGCCTGCCTTTCTCCCGACCATTGATGGTGCGCCATCTGTAGCCAGGCTGAGGTCAGGGGACCAGTCCACTCCAACCTTGTCCAGCGCTCCAAAGAGAGAGCTGAATATGTCATTCGCGGTTGTATTGTCCTTCATAGGCAACAAGGAACTCCTCGGTGATTGTCAAAGTCTTACCAACACCCCGAATAAATATGGCCAGTTGAGCAATATCAGTGCTCTCATCAATTGCAACCGAAAAAGCAATAAATTACTTGATTTTGTCATTCAGTTGGCTGCCCAAGTCTCCAGAGTTCTGTTACCCTATCCTCGACAGACTAATGTTGGCAAAGGCAGATTGCTTCTCAGGGAACACGACTTCTGCAGCGTTCGATGCTTTCAATGCTGCATCACTGACCTCACGGCTGAAAGTATAAGTAGACTGCTGTTTCTTCAGACCAGCTAACAATTTGTCTATCTCCTCTTTTCTTAGTTGTCCTTTCAAATGGTGATAATTTTTCTTTATGAAGAGTCTCATAGTGGCGCTGAATATTATATTCTTTGAGCACTGAAACTTGCTGATTACATACCAAACACACTGCTTTTGTATTCACCTCTGTGAATAAATAATTCTCAGTCCATTTTTCCTGGAAAATTCTGTGTCCACTTTTCTTCTTTTTGACAAATATATTTTGGTAATGGGGATGCCACCCTTGATAACTTCTTAATTGTGGTGAAACAAGGACAATTGTGGAAGTTCCTTCCTTTTTTATTTTGGCTGCCCCCTAGCGGCTGGAGTGAGCATTTTGGTTATTTCTTTAAAAAAATCATAACTCATCACAGGAATGGGCTAGAGACATACAGGCCGCGGGCCGGATCTGGCCCGCGGGCCGTACGTTTGACCCCCCTTGTCTACATGAACGAGTCCAGAGGATAGCAAGATAGGTTGGCCAAAAACAACACTGTTGTCTGCCTCGTCTCTGCCTTGTACACGTCGTGGACTAAGAGATATTAGAACATTTCAAAGTGCTTCAGAGACTGTCGTGACGAACAGAGTAAACCTTAAGAAGGGAGATGTAGGAGAAGTCCATTTCTACGATGGTTTGAGGTTTTGTTGAGCAGTAATAACACACTAGACTACTTTGTTTCCACTGTGTTCACTGCGGTACAGCTGTACCAATGACCATAAGGGAGGACATCTGAAGGGAGATGTTGATTCTACGTGTGGTATTTTGAGTAGGTATGTGAGGCTCAGCATCACTGGGACACACAATAGAGCTTGGCATTTATGGACTGGAATTCAACGGAAGAATCGGCTATATCCAATAAGGTAGATTTCTGCTAAAAGTAAAAAAAAATAGCTTGATTTCCAGCAGGTGTGTTACAAGACATTAAGGTCCGGGTGAGGAGATCCTCGGGTGAGGAATTTGAGATCACAAACGAAGACACATTCAAGGATCTTCCAAGGCTTGGAGGATTGTTTTCAGGCCATGTTTACACACAGAAAAGGCTCAACCGTTAGGTCTTACCTGTCTTTTACCCGTAGAATGAGCTGGTGGAAGCGGTCAACGTGCTCAAAGCTGGCCTTGTCCGTCACCGAGAACACGATGAGGAAGCCGTCCCCGGTCCTCATGTACTGTTCCCGCATGGCACTGAACTCCTCCTGACCCGCCGTGTCCAACACTGGCACGCGCACACGCACACGCGCGCACACACACACACACACACACACACACACAAAGTTTTTGATTTCTTTCTTTAGAAAGGCAAGCGTTAACCTAATTCCAAACATGTAATAACCATATTACTAGCCGCGGCGCAATCAATTGAAAAACCTTACCGCTCCGTAACCTAGCCAACACTCACACTTTTATAGAATTTAACGTAATCATTGAGGTCTGTACTTTTTCTTTGAAATACGCACACTCACACACACAATGTACCTACCATCCAGTATGGCCCACTGGCCGTCTATCTCTGTGTGTTTAAGATAGGAGTCCTCTATGGTGGGGTCATAGTCCGGCACAAAGATCTTCTGGAAGAACTGGATGGTGAGAGCGCTCTTCCCCACACCTCCATCCCCGACCACCACCAGCTTGTACGTCGGAAGGTTGTCGCTAGGCACCGCGCTGGTTGCCATGGTTACCACCACTACCAACACCGCCACCACCACCGGCGGATACGAAATGAGAATGAGGTGGGGAAGTAGGCTAGTAGTAGGTGGCTGGTCTAACACAAAAACCTGCAACAAGAAGAGAGAGGGGGAGAGCAGGAGAGAGGGGGAGAGCAGGAGAGAGGGGGAGAGCAGGAGAGAGAGAGAGATAAGGGGAGAGAGAGAGAGAGAGAGAGAGAGAGAGAGAGAGAGAGAGAGAGAGAGAGAGAGAGAGAGAGAGAGAGAGAGAGAGAGAGAGAGAGAGAGAGAGAGAGAGAGAGAGAGAGAGAGAGAGAGAGAGAGAGAGAGAGAGAGAGAGAATAAAAGAGCAATAGAGGAGAAGAAGAAGAAAAGGGGACAGCAAGAGAAGTGGACAAAGGAAAAGCGAGCAAGAAATAGAAAAAGGGAGAGAGAAAAAGAAGAAGTGTTAAAGCTGTTGTATCGGCTTCTGCTTATTTGTCACCAAGGAGACCGGACCACCGAAAGAGAGGTGGATTAAAGTGGTGGCCGAGACAGCAGGAAACAGATAACACCCAAGAACTGATAGAAATTGGCCAGTGTCCTGCCACGGTCACATAAGGTCAAGCTGGAGGTGTTAAATTATTTGGGAAAGAACAGCTGATTCAGCGGTAATAAGTTGTACTTTTATATCAACGCATCTGCAAACACCGTACAGCAAACACATATTTTCTTTACACAGACATCGTGTGCAACTCCATAACTTTGAGAATTTATGAGTAGGCCTATTTGATCGCAAGAAATCATAGTTTTACCGCGAGTGAGTGTTAAAAAGTATGAATGAATGCGGGCGCGCGTGTGTGCATCGATCTGTTTTACGCAAACAAAACACGTAACGCATAATACAGTCCATGGTAATGTATATAAACGGGGGGACTCTCTGCATATTAGGAAGACAAGTCGGTAAAGATAATGTAGCCTATACCATACTGGTAAGAAATTATGTTTGTTAATGTTTTGCCGCATATCATTAAATATAACCAAAGTTGCGGCCACAGGACCGCATATCTATGAGTGTTACGCTTTCTTTGCCGAAATTTACATGATGAATCAGAATTTCTGAAGTTGTAGAAGAAAACCTGATTCCATGTGTGAATAAGGCCATATTATTTGGCCATAACCTGAGCCATTTGAAGTTTGAAATTCATGTGGTCATGCATCTGTCTCATCGGAGACTGCAAATGCGCTGTCAAAATATCAACTCTTCAGGTTCAAATGCGCTCATGGCTCTTAAAGGGAATGGGTGATGGCATTCTCATTGCACGTTACGCCCAAACCACACCTACGGGTAATTCGACTACTTCAGGCAGTGGCTGTTTTAGGTACGGGCGAACCAGGAGGAAGTCTTGACCGGGGCGTAAATGGACGTAGAACCGCCACTGACTTCAGGGCAACCCTTTAGTAATTTATCCGCTATTATAATAGCAACATCGCCATAGTCCCGCCCAGGGGCGTTTCTAGGTTTTTGAAACATCCGGGGCTTAGCCCAAGAAGGAATAGGACAGTGCGCGTGCGGCAAATTTTGTTGTATACTTTATTGCGCATGCATTTTTTTTCATAATGCTTTACCTAAATAAACAAAATAGGCAGGTAATTATAGCTTTGAATAGCTACCTGACTGCTGCTTATCCCCAGACATCTAAAGTTCCATTCAAGTTATTTCAGAGTAAAATTAATACAAGTGAGACAGACCTTACATTACCTATATCAGGTGTGTCAAACTCATTTTCACCACTCTATGATGAAATGAAAATCATACTAAGGGCCGACATGGAGTTTGCTGACATGCTTTCTTTTTAATCCAAAAAGTAAAAACAACATATCTATGGATATATTGTATACAACCTGCGTACAGGGTCATATAGGCTAGGTTTCATTTCAACATTTTGGGGGACAAATTATAGGTGGGGGGTATGGGGGTGCTCCCCCAGAAATGTTTGAGCGTCAAACACTTAATTTCCTGCATTCTGGTGGATTTTTATTCATCTATCTGTGCCTTTTCTGCATCATTTTATAGTGGAAATATTTTTTTTTCTGTGAAGGAAAAGACAACATTCAGTGTTCCTAAAGAAATAACTATTATAGAATATAATGCAGTAAGGCTCTCAGGCATCCTGGATTTTTCAAAACTTTCTGCAAATTGAAAACATATCACATGTTTTGGGTATTTCTTTTTTAGAGAATCATGAATCAGCACCCGTGTTAACTATTTATGACACTTAACATTGGTAATGAAATGACAGCCAGCATTGGAATTGAAAAGGGCAGCAGCTAGTTAGTTAGCTAAATTGTAACTTAAGGCAAAAGTTGGAAACAAATCATGTTAGCATTCATCCTTAGACACTTGACACAATCAGTCATCAATATTGGCATGCTATTTAGCCTCATAGATTGGCCTATTTACAGACCACAAAAAACTGATATATTTTCTTCAATGAAAGTTCATAAATACATGGCTTAAAATCTTGAGCAGCAGAACAGAAATTCCTAGCAGTAAGCTACGCAAGAGTCCTAACAAATGGGGGCATGTGCGACGTGTGGCTATAGCACAGGCTCTGCATGCAGCAAAAAAAAAAAAAAAAAAAAAATTATATATATTTCTTTTCTTTTTTTAACAAAAAAGATTCGGGGCTAATCAAATTAGATCCGGGGCTTTAGCCCCGAATAAAACAGCCTAGTGACGCCACTCCCGCCCATTAAGCGACATGCTTTTGGCGCTTCTCACTTGCGTGTCAGACCGTTAAAATAGGGCCCTATAAAACCAAATGCAATGACATAATTGTGAGGGTGAGAGGAAATTGCAATAAATCCTACACAGTGCCCCTTTAGGTAGTGTGACGCTGGTCATGTCCTCAGACCTCAACACTACAGTCATGCCATCCTGGTGATGTGTTTACTACTGTTGCCACCTAGAAGGGACCACTGTGGGTGGCTTCAATGGGGCATCCTGTAAGAATGCCATTGGTCAGACTTTCTGATTCCAATCAGACTCGACACAATTTTAAATCCGAGTTTGAAATTACATCAGGGTTTTCAAATATATTAGCATTTCTTGGAAACTGTCTTACATTTTATCCTGAGGTTTTTCTGAATATGTTATCAGACTCTTTTTGTGAATTGAATTGAGAAACAGTGAATTGAGATACAGGCCATTAGGTAGGGTAATTGCTAATTGATCAAAGTAAGTTCAAAGTAGCATTAGACTATCGTGCCCCCCTAATTTGATATAAGGTACTCTATGCATTTCTGTGCTCTAGTCCTACTGTAGAGTGAGAAAGGGTTTGTTTGCCTGACCACGGTAACCTTATAGATAATGCAAGGAGAATGTGCGGGCCACTTTACCGCCTGCTGACACATGAAGCGCCATCACACACACACCAAACACTGATTACACTGAGCTATCCTCTATGGCAGGAAATTGGATAAAGCATTTACATGTGTAAGGGTAATCAGATTCCGACCACAACCCCCCTATTTTTTTTAAAGGGTGGTACACCCAAAGAATATTATGAAGAACAGATTATTTTTATAACCCCCCCAGCGTTTTTTTCACCTACTTAGCACAGCATGTACAACTAATTTATTTGAAGTGATAACTGGTGCTGAATCTACTCATGTTGAATATACAATATTCTATGTATTATTTAATATACTGCTGCTCTCACCTTGACCTGCTGTCCTTTTTCAGGGTCTTTCTTGATTTTACACTCAAACAACCCGTAGATGAACCTCAATTGTTTCAGAAGCCTAACTAGACGCCCGGCCAAATTCTAACCCTCACAACTACCTGACTTCCCTTAACCTAGGGCCATTGAAGTTGTTCTAGGGCTGGATTGGGGCTGGGAAGGGCTTTCTCTCGGCTTAGCCATTTTTGCAGTGAAACGGAGGTTGAGCAAGTTCATCAGACATCCTCATGATCCTTCTCTATGATGGGAACCAAGGAAAGGACTCCAGCCGGTCTAGTATCCCTCACGGAGCATAACCACAGAGAGCAGAGAAACATCATGGGCCATGCTGCCGCTTGTCACACACAAGTGTCTGAATAAGTACCAGACATTTTTCCCAGAACAACTGAATGCTAAGTGCTTGTATAAAAAAAGGAATGTTTACATTGGCATTAAATAAATATTTCTCATGAGAAATACAACATGGCAATCAATGTTAATAAATGTTTTGAAGATTGACTATTTAGACGACAGCACTGTACATGATATCTAGCGTTTCCATGTGCAGGAATTGTGGAGAGCAGTGCAAGCACTCGACTCAAGCAAACACACGTTAGCGCCCCCCCCATCCACCACCAGCTCCCCCCCAGCCCCCCCCCCCCACCCTCTGTCACCCAGCAGGAAACAGCTGTCAGCTGGCAGCAGTCCACCCCTTCCTGCCCGCAACAATGGAGGGAAGGAATATGCTTCCTTTCTTCCACTGCAAGCCAACCAGTCAGTCAAACCAGCATAGCAGTCAGTCAGCAGGCCAATTAGCCAGTAAAACAAACATACCGGTCAGTCAACAAGCCAACCAGCCTGTCAAACCAGCATACCAGTCAATTAGCAAGCCAATTAGCCAATCAAACCAGCATACCAGTCAGTCAACAAGCAAATCAGCAAGTCAAACCATTATACCAGTTCTTCAGCCTGCTAACCAGCCAATGAAACTAGAATACCAGTCAATCAAAAGGCATATCAGCCAGTCAAAGCAAGCATATCAGCCAAACTGTCAACCAGCCAATACATCAGCCAGCCAGCAAGCCAGTCAACAACAGCCAACCAGGAAACGCCATCCTAGTCAGAGCTCTTGAGAACATTCTCACAGCTGAGTTAGCCAGTTGGCCAACCAATCTAGCCAGTACGTTTGACTATAAGAAAGAAACATGTGTTTAAGCACTCTGGGGCAAGCCAATTACAAACCAAACTGTTGTTTATGAATGATAAGTGGCACAACCTTTTAGAAGAAAAATAAATAAAGTGTGAAATGTAATAACAAGAATGTCGATTTTAGTCCTGTGGAACATTTCTGTGTATGTCAGTATTTGCATGGATCAGTGTGTGTAAGGCTAAGGTCTGGCTGTGTGTGATTCAAGGAAAGTTGTACATTGCTCGCAATTGGATGCTAGCTGTCGTTGATTCATAGGCTGAACAGGGATTTCAAACTACGGAAACAGTATGCTTAGTTCTCCCTGGTCCTAAGCTCCACCCTCTGAACGTGACATATACAGCGTCACCATGGAAACATCTCAGGCTCCTTCCCTGGGAAAGGTTCCCTTGGCTTCCCTGTTCACGTGGGAACAAAGTGGGGACCGTGTGTTGGCCCACCAGAAACAAAGTGAGGACATGGCACACACCCTGGCCTGTACCGCACAATGCCTGCATCAACAGCCATCTATCATTCAAACAATGTGTTGCACACACACAGAGAGGTTTGTTATGTATGTTCATGCAGCTGTCAGGAGAAAAACCTTCAAGTTTTCCCAGAGTTTGTTAAGCTAAAGGATTGGGAATGTGGTTCTCAGGGAAGAGAGGATGAGGTCCTTTTGTTTTGGGAACACCTCCTGAAGGGATTACAGAAACAATTGTCTGTGGTTACTTTTTAGCATTTAACTAAAAGCTAGGAATATTTTAGTGTTTAGCAAAGACCTACCTACAGCTTTGTTTTGATTGACATTAGTTGAAAATCTATAACAAAATGTAAATATTTTTTTCATTGCTAGTTGATAGGTGGGCAGGACAGAAAAAAATATGGTTTTAGTTTGAGTTACAGCTGGAGGTGTGAGCAGAAAGTCTTTCAAACCATGTTGTTCGCAGTCTACTTTAGAAAAAAAAGTGATACATTCAGGCTTAAGTCTGTTACATTGACTGGTTAGCCCTGTTTCTTGGGTAAACTGCCTTGAGTTTCACATTTGACTCAAAAAAGAACGTTTTAGGCATATCAGGGATCTAATCTAGAAAATGGGGACATTTCGCAATGGTTTGGCGGCTACTTTGTATCCTATTTCAATGTATTTAGTAATTTTCCATTGACTATTTTCACTAATAATGGCAAAGAATTGATTATTCCCATTTGTAGTACCTGTTGAATGGGAAACCCTGAATCTGTGGCCCAGGTGCGGCGGAGGCTGTAGCGTGGCCTCGTTTGGCTTGTGTTCCTGTATCTGTGTGACCTTTTCCACACCATACACACACTAATCCTTCCTCACAGGTCAACATCTGCCAAAGTGTCCTCTTTCCATCGGGGATGGAAAGCCATAGCTGAGCATGCACTATAGTTTTCTGTTTCATTGAATGGTATGAAACATTATTGAACATACTCATTGTAATTATTTGATTGGCATAATAGCACAGATTCAATCCATTACATTTGCCTTCAATAGAACTGAATAAACACTCTTCTCTAACGCTTTTTCTTCAGACTGTCAAGCTACGATAGTAACATTAGAATAACATGTCACTTGTAAGCCTACGCTGACAAGCTTGATAAAAATCATATCTTTGTGCAGGGCAAATTGACTATAAATAGATCAAGAATTTCCTTTATACAAAGCACAAACTCACTATGACATACAGGCTAGGCTAAAATGCCACAGCGCATGCTCACGGAATCCTGAGCAAAGATTTTTGAGGCGTGTGTTAACCCTTAATTCTGAGTGAAGAGTAACATTTAATTATAATAATAATAGTTTTTATTATTTATATTATTTTTTTTACTGATCGAAAGCACCCTTAAGCATAAGTAACGAGACTGTCAACTGAACCCAAACATGTTCCCCAACTGAGCGGTCCACTGCAACCGGAAGGTCGAAGTAATTAAACATCCACAGCTTGATGCAAAATTCAACACCGGGCTCATGACCAGGACCTTTAACATTCTAGCTGCGCACCTCTCAGTCTCTAAGTCTCAAAGTCCATGAGCATGTGAAGTGGAACGTGTAAACACAGTATCAAAACTTGTGTCTTTGATCCTTTGTGGGCACTATTGAAGGAGGCAAGGGCAGTTCGTATCCTACTACTTGTATCGGACAAAACAAGGATACAGCTATGGGAGCTGCTCAACACTTGTTAGGAATAGAATGGATGTCAATGGCTCACCAACTGCCCTATTCTTGATGGCGCGTACACTGTGAAAGGGTTAGTTGAACAAAAATGATGGCTGGTTGACATCTCGTCATTGACGTTGTCTATTCAACTTGGGTCTTGGAAAACCTGACAATCCTTTAAGTATATCTGAACACAGGCACTGCTAAAGGGTTTATCCTACGCCAGTGTATGCATGTTTTATATGGTAATCAAATGTGTCTCTCGGCTTTTGAAACCGTCCAAATAATCCAATAATAAGAGTGGTCCAGTGGTTTGGTGGTTAGCATATTCGACTCCCAGCCAAAAGGTTCTGGCTTTGACCACAATGGACAGCAGTCGTGTGTGTGGGTGTGTGTTGCAGACCAACCATCAGCTTTTCAGCAGTCGACTGTATAAGATCTCACGCGATGGCGGCTCATCTCAGTCCATCACATCTATGTGTCTCCTAGCAACAATCATCTATGCTTGGGCTTCCCTACCCAAGGATCTGACAGACCAGGTCGACCCAAGTCGCTCCGTGTATGCTCGGCCAATCGTGTTTTTGTTGATATCTTGTCACTTATTTGAGCTAGACTACACACGAAATGGGGTGCTCAATCTCCCACTGGGGGAATCTCCAGCTTTATTTTATAGGTCATATTTTATGGCTTACTTTAATGAAAATCTATTGACTTGTTGAACTTGATATCCGAAAACCATTAGCCTACCTGAAGAGCCCTGTTATATCTTAATGATGTTATCAAAGCTAAAAATTCACCTCAAGTCATATTTAGTTTGTCAATGCGTGAGGATTATGGTTATAGGAATACGAAATACATGAAGTGCAAAAGGCAACTACAACTTCTAAGGGCCTTGCAATGTGGGCTATGGAATACAATTGTAACATTTTCGCAATTAATTAATTAATATAAAATCCTACCTTCTCTAACCCACAATGGCAGCACTTGCATGGGTTACCCAAACCAATTTACTGAGATAATTACCTATAGAATCAACATGCCTGTTTGCCAAAGCCTATTAGTACGTTCATCTCCCTTAAAACAGACATGAAATTCCAACTGATCGACAGCACCTCTCGGAATATGACTTGACACTTTTAGAATGTCGAATAAAAGACGATGCAGTGAATCAATCTTCTTCCTCTTATTCTGCAATATTCCGATTCTGTGGTGATTTCACTTGGCTATTTATAGTGATGATTATGCGCGCGTGCGTGCGTGCGTGTACGAGTGTCTGTGTGTGTGTGTGTGTGTGTGTGTGTGTGTGTGTGTGTGTGTGTGTGTGTGTGTGTGTGTGTGCGCGTGCATGCGCGTGCTCCTGGGTGCGCGCGTGCAGACTGGCTGCCTGGTGCCTATAAATGATCTCATACTCCGATTTGATGTATAGAAACTCGGCTCTTTTCGACGGTCACGAACGCAAGCCAATCATCTTCTCGCAACACATTGGTGTCAGGCATATGCGTCAGGCTTAAGGAACACCTCGGTAAAATCATATATTTTAGGATACAAAATGAAGGTGACAATCGAAAATACACATTGGAAGAAGGCAATCATTGTATGTAAGATGAAGGTCTTGGAAACGCCGAGGCAGGCCCGTGGTTTTCACTCGACTACCGGAGGATAGAGAGCGAGTTACCGCCCCTGAATAACGGGCTTTAGGTTGCTTCATCTCTGGCCGAAGTTTGCAGCAATAAGCAGTTTCCGCATATGGAAAATTGACGTCCGCAATGTTGAATGAAACACGGGGCTTTTCAAGGCTATGTGTCGTCCACGCTGTCAGCAGATGAATTTAAACCAAAACCCGCGACAAACGCCCGTTATTGGGGTAGGATAGAGTTGTTTTAGTGTGATCAGTCGGATTAGGGGTTTTCTTCACTGTCCGTGTTGGTAAATGACTCCCCGCTTCTCAGTAAAAAAAAGAAAAGGCAACTTACCGATGTGAATATCCTTGTCGTATGCACGAAACACGGTTTCACGTTGACATAGTCCACATCTTGGTCTCAGGTCGTGAATCCACTGCCGCCCTTGGACTACAGCTCCACACATCCGAGAAACAATACGTTGTGTATCAAATCTTTATATTGCAACAGCTGATACTATAAATAGAACCTCCCGAAAGGGGGGACATCAGCTTTTTACGAATATTCCAAAGGCATATTAATACCTTATGGGAAAGCATTTCCTAAATGAATTGCCCTATTATAACGAAAGTAATTTTTTATTTTGGCTAAAATATGACTTTTTGTGCAATAACTGTAGACATGAATCGAACCATATACGTACACCTCTTTTTCACGAATGGTTTGCTCCGTCTGTCGTTTAAAGGCAAACGGACCAGAAGGCTCCTTCTTCATCTGCACACATCTGGATGGCGACAGATTCAAATAATTGTGAAAATATCCCGTATGCCCATGAATCGT
>NC_079431.1:14990230-15117730 GCF_026213295.1 Gadus chalcogrammus
CTGTTCAACTGAATGACTTACGTCACAAACACTATCATATATGAGCATACTATTTATATAAATATATTGGATAATATGCACTTTATATGATATAAGGAATATATTATCTATATATTATTTTTCAGTCTCATCTCAATGTCATTAATATGCAGGTCGTTTTGTAATGTTGGTGAGTACGACTGGTTGTTGTTGCACTGCTGCTGAACATCAAAAGATCTGAGATCTATTTGAACACGGATTTACCATGCATATGTTTATATGTTGTACAACATAAAACTCTTATTACTGCGTAACACAGGCTTTGTGGAGAACTTTTATTAAAACCTATAGCTTTCATACCACTCTCTTTATATTGACAGATGGCCCTGTATGAAAGACATCCGCCCATTTGAGAAGATCCCCTACAAAGAATAAAAGAAGAAGAACCCAAGATGTCTTCCAACTTTCTGAAGATCGGTGTTCTGCTCCAGAAGTACCGCGCCCCGGTTATGATGGTGAGCTGTGGCGGGTTGTTTGCTGCTAACATGTTCTACCACACCTTCCCAGACCTCTCCTTCAGACAACTCTATCAAGCCTGGTACAAAGGAGAGCCAGTCTCCCTGTCCGACAAACTACAAGGGCTCTTCCGGCAGGTGTGTGTTACTCTATTCTACTGAAGTCATGTGTTTATCACCCATTTTATCCTTCAAATGTCCAATTTATATTTCCCTTTAATTGATTACATATACATATAGTATGATTGTCACTGTGTACTCCTTTACCAGATCCTTTTATCTGTCGAAATCTTGTCTTTTTTGTGTTTGTTGTTACTCCCCTTAGGTTTTGGAGGACTACGGCGTCCGATCTCCTGCCCGATACTCGTGCTTTGCGTCCTTCGGCTTCCACCCTGTGGCAGCGGGCGCAGCCTGGCTTCCTGCAGGCGCACACGTGGGCCTGCCGGCCAACTTCAACAGCACGGCGCAGGACGCCGGCGGCATCACGAACCGCAGCGTGTTCATCAACGGCCAGGCGGTGGCGTGGGACAGCGAGGCGGGCTGCGTTCTCCGCGATTCACTCGTCTTGTCGCCCGCCGCTCAGAAGTTTGCGGTGGCGCGGGAGGTGGCCCGGCTTGACATCGGGGGTCCGGTGGTGAGCGCGGTGGTTGCCCCCGTGTGTCTGGGCGGGGTGTGGGTCTACAGCGTAGTCCTGAAGCAGATGCTGGGACTCCATGGGAGGCCGGCGTTGTTCCGTGGTGTTGCCAACCTGGCGGCGCTGGGGCTTGGGGCTGTGACGTACCTGCTGACCGCCGACACGGTCAGCCAGTGGGTGGACTACGGCTCGGACCAGCGGGCTGCCGCCGTGTCACCCGACTACGCCCGCGGAGGGGTGGAGTTCTACAACAAGCTGTTGAGCCGAAACCGGACTCTACGAGTACTGATGGGGCAGAAGGGGGAGGAGATGTACGCGGTGAATGGGAATCTGTTTCCCGCCCACCTCCTCAAGCTCAAACATGCCCCCTACACCTCCCGGAGGGACGGACTCCTCAGCACGCTGAAAAACACTACCTAGAGAGAGGGGGACAGAGGGGGAGAGAGGGGGACAGACAGAGAGAGAGAGAGAGAGAGAGAGAGAGAGTATTCTCATCCGTGTTCGGTTGAAGAAAGGTGACTTGTTTACCAGCTTCTCCCCCATACCCTCCTCCAAGGTGTGGCCTGTGTTTTAAACTGAAAAAAAGAAAATAAATGTTTGGGGTCATCTGATATCAGTGGATGGAGTCCAGAAGGAGATTACTTCATTTTATTTCTTCTCGGCAAAACCACAAAGTTATAGATTTTGAGAAGCTGTCTAGGAATGACAAGGTTACATAAGACTCACTGTTTGGGTCCTCGCAGCATGAACCTGATATAAACGATAACTCCTCTCATTTCCTCTGAATCATACCCTGTCTTAGCAAACGGTGGAACATTCAGACCAGAGATAATGTTGGGTTCACAATATTCTGTGTTCCGAAACACCCCATGTTTTGTCCCTAGAATCTTAAATCATAATCTGCAACACGGTCATATTTTTTATATATAGGCATTACAGATTATTAAGTTAAGTTATCTTTTTTGGGCAATTCCTTCTCAGCTTTTGACCCATCCGAGAGAACACGTGCACACTGGCAAACTCCAAGCAGCGGGCAGCCGCAGTGCAGCTGTCTTGCTCGTGGGCACCTCATCCGTGGTTGAGGATGTAGGAGATTGCAGCACAACTTCCCCCCCCTATTTTTTGTGTATCAGTCGGGATTCAAACTGGTCACCCTCTGGTTACCAGTCTAACTACTTAACGAGTAGGCCACGGAACCAGTTGACCGTGAATGCCTTATTATATAAAATGCAACGTACTGTACTGACGATTGTACTCGTCTCAACTGACGACAAAGATGATAAAGCTGCTGGACAAATGATATTCCACTATTGTATTTATTGTAGTTATTTACTTAATAAACAAAAGATAAGTATAGGATCCACGGCCTCTTCCATTGTATATTCATCCCATACATTTGCAGGATGTATACATTTCCCAGTACACTCAGAATATAAACAAGGACAAAATGCCACAAACTTGAAAACAAACCATCATCTTTTAATAACTCATGTGATAACAACAATCTTTATATTAATCTATTTTGGCTCTTGTGTCGCTTCACATGGTGTGTATTGGGTCCTAGGTGGTCCCTTATTAATGCACATATATGAGATCATGATAAGGGATTTTAATTACTACTCAAGTCCTGTGCCCTGTAGGCCTATGCTAAAAATAGAAGAAATAGAACCTGGGGAATTTCATTACACATGTTAATTAACCATCGACTGTGCAGTCTCTATGCAATAGATAGGAGGTTGAATTTGCATGTAGATGTAAGCAGCTGGCAAAAATACAAAACACAAACACAAAAAAAGAATTCATAACTGAAAAGAAGGATAATTTTTTCTGATAAGGTGCCATTAAGAAGCATAATCAATTCTAGAAAAGGAGAAGGTCGTCAAGAATCTGCCTCCATCCCCATTTAGACCAAGTCACAGTGAGAACAGACTCAACAAAGAGATTGTCTGTTACTGCTTGGATAAGTTGGCCCCTCTATTTCGACTATAAAGTGTGTTCTAGATAAGTATGTCAACAACAGAGGGCGTATTGTTGGCTCAAACACTTAATTGTTGGCTCAAACACTTAACGGCTGGCGTCGTTCAATGGCTTTTTGAGGGACAATGGTCCATTGTTGCGTTGGGTCAAGCGTTGCAGTTCTCTTTTGAGCCACGTGAGGGAAGCATAGCCTACATTACGATAACCTAAACTTAGCCCCTGTAGAATCAAAACAGCCCAGGTTGGCACGTGGAATTCATTCTCTGAATGAATAGTTGGTATAAAGCTGTTTGTTCAGTCGTGTATGCAGGTGATATTACCGTCTGCTTCAGAAATTATGAAAACATTTATATTCAAAGCAAGCTCTTCACGAGGGGTAAAAATAAAATGATGGCTCAGGATCAATGCGGCATTGGGATTTTTTATTTTTTATTTAAGTCGAACTTATTTGTAGGTGTGTGTGTGTGTGTGTGTGTGTGTGTGTGTGTGTGTGTGTGTGTGTGTGTGTGTGTGTGTGTGTGTGTGTGTGTGTGTGTGTGTGTGTGTGTGTGTGTGTGTGTGTGTGTGTGTGGGTGGGTGGGTGGGTGGGTGGGTGTGGGTGTGGGTGCGTCTGTGTGTTCGCGTCTATGTTTGTGTGCGGGTGTGTGTGCGTTAATATGTGCATCTGTGTGTGTGTCCGTGTGTGTTCCTATGTAAAACACATTAATAAAACTACAGATCGTACATTTGTGTACCTATCCCTTACCATTCACAAATATGTTTGGCTGCAGCATTTGACACCTTGTTTTTCCTTTTGGCAGAAAAAAACAAGAAAAACAAATAAAGCGCCTCGGATCCCATGACCACGCCCCTGTTCGGCCCCGCCCCACAAGTCGTAGCTGTGGGGAGGAGGATTGCGTCATGACGTTGCCGTGCTGGTGAATCGCACGGCAGCAGAGAGCAGCTGCAGAGGCTCGGCGAGCAATGACCACGGAGCGACGGAAAGACGCAACAACACACACGCACACACACGCCAGTCTATTTCGCTGGGTGAATTAGTCCAATCCAACGTCTATTGTCGTATTTTCGCGTTACAACACATGCGTGGGATTACGAAACACATCGTCTCCCGAGCCTGAGAACCCAGCCGGCGGTGTAGGTTAGCCAATGGTTACCGGGAGTGCTTCTTGCGGGCGGATTATTGGTCGTCGCCGAGCGAGTCGCAGGATCCAGCCGGGAGGAGGAGGAGGCCCTGTCTCTGGCCGACTGATGAAGAAGGAGATGATGATGATGATGCTCGGCTTTCATCGGCACGGTTCGCAGCGGGTGAACTGAACTCGGATGTTCGGTCCACACCAGCCCTCCACAAATCTTTTCCTCCTGCACTAACTTTATATTTCTTAAAAACTGGACGCCCCTGGGACACTTTATGACGGTAAGACCAGCGTTAGCCACTTAGCTTAGCACTGTCACTTTCCCCCCCTCTCTGCAAGTTGGTCTTTGCAGAGCTATGCAAACCGAATACATGGGAAATAACATTGCGATAGCTGTGTGTTTGAATGGCCCCGTTGTCACGACGCATGGTTGTGCTCGGGTAGGATTGTATTGTAAGCAGTGGAAGGCTTTTATTGTTAATTAATGAGCAGGACAAGCCAGTGACTGTATCTAGCACTTGGTCCATTCAATCCCACTCACTTTACACTCTCAGTGCACTGCAAAACACTCCTCTATTGTGCTCACTCGTGGCTTTGGACGTGGATTTAAACTCATATTGCACACGCATAGAACCTTGACTCGCCCGGTATAATATCAATGTTGTGGTGTTTCTATTAATTTGTCAAATAAAGTCCTGAAAGTGCTCTGAGATAGGCAGACGTCAAATTTTACTGGGTTTTATCATTGCAGCATTTTCAAGTGACATTGCATTACACATATTCTACCCTAATGTACGTCGTATGACTAAATGCCAGTTTTGCTCTCTAATTCTGTCTGTACGATTGAACCATATCTGCCCCTGAATCTTTATCTTTCTCTTTTCTTCCAAATGTGTTCATGCACGTCTACGATAGTGTTTTGCTCCAGTCCATTCACATTAATATTAGTTTTTGCATGCGTACTTTCAATTGAATATTATTAAATGTACACGCTGTGCACTATTAATATCAGCAGTTGCTGGCGATAATCTTCTGATTGCGATTTTCACTGACCCCTTTGTGGGTGATGCATCACTTATCGGGCTCCATTGTTTTAACCCGAATAAACAATCCGTCTGGGGCCAGGCCGGACTGTCCTATAGGGTGTTTAATTAGGTGTTTTTTAGATCGATGTTTGCAGAGCAGTAATGAAATGTCCTCCTTTTTTTTCTCAATGACGTAATCCTTCACCACCATCACTGCCACATCTTTTGAGTCGCAGCCCTCTTCTGTGCGCCGATTGGCTGCCGACGCCTGGTCATATGGTCGATGTTCTGTCGGCTATGTATTCAAGTTAACCGATGTCATTCTTACAGAGACACGGAGTTATCTTTGACACAAGGGCTATCGACTGTATTTGTCAGTGAAATTCCACGAATCTGAAGGGCAGCACGATTTGCATTTCCAAGTTGTTCCTCTTATGGTTATCGACATTATATTGACCGTGCGTAAGGCCTATGTTTGCTACCACAGTAATATGAAATTGTATTTATATGTATTACATTACTAAATTGAAGACAGAAAATATCAACAGCAGCAGCTTCAACAGCCATGGTTTACAGGTACAGTTTAATTTGCAGATTTCTGAAAGCATTGTTTGTTGCAAGACTTTGTGATTGGATAAGGCAAACCAACCCCATTCGGAATAACTCCTCGGTGATTTTCTGTAAAACAGTCAATGGTGAACAAATTCGGTGCATTATACATGTATGACTGTTATAACAGTAATAAACCCTATATCCATTTTCAAACCCAAGCATAATATAACACTTACTTAAACTTGGAATGGCCCCTGCCACATCATGTATCACGATGTCTGTTCCACCGAAAAGTAGGCTAGGTAAATATTCTGTTACTTTGGTTGTTAAACAAAATGTCATTATCATTAGTTTTAATGAACAGTTTCCTTCTAGTCTGAAGTCAGTAACTGCTGTTATGGCTTTCCAGAATTTTTTACTGTGAGGCCCAGACCCCAGCAGCAATACTTCTCAGGCCAAGAGCTATAGCTGCAACCACTTTTATGAAAGATTTCCGACCAATCTTGGCCAAATGTAAAGCAAGAAGTGAGAGGAG
Source organism: Gadus chalcogrammus (assembly GCF_026213295.1). Lineage (NCBI taxonomy): Eukaryota > Metazoa > Chordata > Actinopteri > Gadiformes > Gadidae > Gadus > Gadus chalcogrammus. Next base: position 14,996,581 of record NC_079431.1, read on the forward strand.
GAGTGAGAGAGACCGAATGTCGGTGCCATGCAAGAAAGAGGGGAAGAGAAGGGGATGGGCAGTGGGGGTTGGGAGACGATAGTAATGGGGGTGAGGAGGGGGACACAGGTGTGTGGGCATAATGAGCATTAACTGCACCTGCTGTCACCCTGGGTCTACCTTAGGGAACAGTGTGGCTGTTGGGTAAGGTTGGTGTCAGCCAGAGTAGATGTCAAGCACGGGGGCGTTGGAGGAAGCTGACGGTGTTTTCTCCTCTTCTTCCTGCTCTTTGATTTAGTTAACAAGGCAATTGATCTTCTCCAACGCTGTCTAATCAATAAAACAGTTTTAGCTCTTGAACTCTGATGCATCTTCAGAGCTGAGGGAATCCTTAACCTGAGGATTGAGTCTTTAAGTGCTCATTGACCCAGTAGGGTTAGTGTGCCGGACACAAGCTCTCTCGCTCTCTCGCTCTCTACATTATTTTATCTATTCAATCAAGGCTTAATTTATCTTTTATGCATATTTTTTTAAAGGTGCTGTAGGTAAGATTTGAGTGCTATCCTTGGGTGGAAAATGTCTTTGGGTCAACTATAGGCTTTCTGAGACTATCTGTTCTGGATGACCGTGTGCCTTTCTCTCGTATGAGTCGATTCTGATTTTTTAGCTGCTCCCAGCTGGCCCTGCTCCGGATTCAACCTGCTTTCTGATTCTGAAACGGCCTTTCGCAGTTTGTGTGGCAAGAACATCCAATTCTAATATGTTGCCGATAAGCCTGACGGAAGTGAAGGGAACTTTTCAAAGATTATCTACTTTTTAATTAGCCCGAGGCTTTCCACATTCTGTACTGTATTATGAGTATAATAGTCTGCTGACAATTATCAGTCAGTCCTTTTCACTGTCAACGTTTGTTCAAGCTGAATTCCCTTGTTTAGTGGCTTTTGTATTTGTGCAATGGTGTTTGCAGTTGTGTTGTGTTTTTTGGTATTTGTGTTTTTCACAAGTGCGCCTCATTTGCTAAGCATTTTGGATCTGCAGTTCGTTCGACATGTCTCGCCACCCTACTACTTGCCTGTCAATCATATTCTCACACATGTGTTATCATAGCTCCACAACAGATGCTTGAAGGCAACAGTTCCAAAGGGTCGAGAAATATAGTGAGGGAGGGAGGGAGCAGAGTGGGAGGGGAGGTTTTTTTTGGGTTGTGTAGTTTCAAAATCCTGCTCTCTTCTACTCTTTTCTGTTCTCTCTTTTTTACAACTCTAAAATTACACCTACAACACCCTTTCACTAAGCCATGCTTTGGGCTTGATGGACTTTTGGTGATGGGTCACCCTATTCAAATAACCGTCAGCCACCTTAATTATGGTGAGCCCACTTGATGTTGGCAGAAGCTTTTCGGGGACAAAATAAATGCAATAATTTATTTAACAGCCGTCGTGGCGATGCTAGTGGCCTGCCTTGGTTTTAATGTGCTGACTGTTGCTGTTATCCCTGCGGCTGCAGTGAGCTAAGAGGTTCCCCAAGTCACTCTCCGCTCCGGCATCTGTTGTGCTGTCAATACACAATTCATGCCAAATTTTGGGTTAGTAAAATAATAATTACTCAAGACTAAAACAGAAAGATGGAATATTTTTATAATATATTTGTTGGCATCATAATATACAGTGTTTAAAGGTAGGTCTGGGAGGAGTTTTGTAGTATGATTAAACCCTTATCCGGCTCCTGTTCTGGTAAGGCCGATGCACTTGTTGTTTTATAAGGCCTGAATTTGGCTGCATAGCATGCCGAGGTATTTCACTGGAACTTCCCCCAGCAAGAGAGAAGGAAGAACAGGTTACTGGCGCTTATCAAACATTCACATTGTAGGCCCAAGCCTACAAGCCAAATAAAATGAACGTATCTACTGAAAAATACAAGCAAGATGTGCAGGACGACAACTATCTCATCCTCTGCGCAACCATTTTTTGTTTTTATTTTTTTTCGTGGATTTTCATTTCTACTCTACTCTTTCGCCAGACTTTTCTCAATCCCCCACTGTCCCTGTACCTGTGACAGCTACAGTCTTTGAAGCCAGTTTTGTGAACAAGAGTTTGTACATTTATGTGTAATACATATCCAAACATACATGTTCTGTGTTTCACATTGTATTACCTTACTGTACTGTTCTTTCATTGATTTCGCATCTTGAGCAGAGCAATTGTGAGCGTAACAATTTCCCATTTGGATTAATTAATTACTAGTCTATTCGTCTTTTTTCCTCAATGCCCCACCCTACCATTCAGCAGGGTGCCAAGCCTGACAGGGCGACCTGTCGGGGCCTAGTAACGGTGTCAGCTGACAGCCCCCGTAAGCCGAGTTCAGCAAGGGGCGTCGCAGTGCACGCTTCATAAAGAGCGCTCGGAGAAGAGAGAGTGCGCTTGGAGAGTGTCGTATGTCTTGAATTCATGGCCTGGGGGTGTTTTAGAGGAACGCTTGTGTGGCTGAGCCAACACGCACCGTTGTTGTTTTCGTAAGCAAGCATTTTGGTGTGGAAGACAAAGGATCTAGTTAAACTTCTTCATCCTACGGCTGCTGTAGGTAACCTCTACACCGCAGGGTGAAGAGAAGCTCGCTTTGTCTTTGCTGCTACGTTTTCCGGTTAATTTATGATAGATGAGTCGAGGTGGTTGGCTTATATGTTCATTGGTACGGCATCTCCTTTTTTCCCACAAACTATAGATCACCAGATTCTACTGAGTTTTTGACTCTTGGCTAACTACGCTCAGAATCATTGATGCAGAGCCATGAATGCAAGCAGCCGTGTAGACGCCCACATGGTACCTAAGGCGGCTATGCAACACAGAAGTACAATCAAGGTTTAGTGGCTGACATGTATACCTATCCTAGGGTAACACACCTGCATCACATTCAAGTGCTGAGATTTAATATTTGATAACCTCAACAGTTGTTTTTGTATTTCCGCATCTGCGTGTGCGCCAATGCATCACAGAATACCCCACTATGTGAAAGCTGGCAATAAAACTCTTATTACTTTAAATATAGAGAGAGAAAATATTGGACCAAGTGTATCTTCCAGGCCCCTCGCTCATTGGCTATTCTGTGTGAGTGGAGCACGGCTTCCCATGCCATCCACGGTCATTGACAGCCCTGTCAAAGAGGGGGCTGTTCGTCTCCAACCAGCTGCCGGCATCTCCTTTATGAGGCTACGGGGCGCGCTCAGTTCACTTCCTGCGGTTGGAGCAGCGTTGCGAACAGACCCGTCGATAGACAAGACTTGGCCCCCAGTTCTAGCAAGTGCTTTCTAACCCTGTCCCTGTTGCTTAGTAACATTATTAATATTTATTTTATTTCTCAGAGCAGTGAAACTGATACGGCGGGCATTTGTTCTTGTGGGGTAATGGCAATACTTCATAAATGTGGTCGTGAAGACAGACGGTTGTGATGGACGTGGCCGATGCTTGACGTGGGTTTTATGTGCAGCTCAGATTAAATTAACTGCTGGTTAACACTCTGCAACCAACTAGCTAGTTAGCGCTAAGCAATCAGCAAGCTAGCCCACACTCTGCAACCAGCAGGCTAGCTCACACTCGGTAACCAGCTAGCTAGATGGCATGTGGCAAATTGCTAGCTAGTGACCCAACAGCCAACTAGTTATCAGGCTGTCGTTAAACAGAGATGGCACGGCTTCAGCGAGAACTGCCATCCAAAAGCCCATCAACAGCTGTGTTTATGCTCCATGCTAGCTCTCACGCCCACGCAGCGGTGAACCAAGGTAGGCTGGCGGATACAAATCAACAACATTAAATATTAAAGAGATAAATGGCTCGTGAAATCAATAGAATGAATACAAATGTAACAATTAATTTGTATTGAGTGTGTTCTGATGTGCGTCAGTCATATTTAGTGGGCCTAGTTTTCTTATGCTGGTCACAAAAGTACTGATACAAGCTCTGCACTTCTTTTCAGTGGTTTCAGTCTCTCTCTCTCTCTCTCTCTCTGTCTCTCTGTCTCTCTGTCTCTGTGTTTTGTTGTCGTCGTCCGATGTGTATCACAAATGACTTCAGATTAAATGGCGAATTATGCTAATGCATCTCGAAATTAGTGAGCAGGGCAGACCACCCACACATGATTCTCACATGGCGACACGCATCCACACCTCCGTCGTGTTTCGTCACAAAAGGCCGGGGCTAGGGGAGAGACGAGGGGAGAAGAGTAAAGTCCAGCTTTGGATGACGATCAGAGAGTATTTGGTAATCCACGAGAGGGGTTGGATTAAGATGGTGTGCCATCACATCATCACAGATTATAATTCAAGATAACAGCTGTCTCTCAGTGGTTTTGGTAAACTAGAGCAAACCAGATAACAGCCTGCTCCCAAATTATGTGTGTGTGTGTGTCATCACTATTGAGGTTCATGTTGGCACATCATAATCACTGGTATTGTAGATTTATATAGAATCTGCCCCTGGTCTATTATGTAGCATCAGAAGAGTAAATCAATACACATCCACATTTCAAGATTTAGCTATTTTTTCAGTGTATAGCTTTTTAACAAGATCTCTGATTTTGAGCGTATGAAGTTTGGAGACCAGTCTCATCTACATTACTTTGGCAAATGTATCTTCACATTGGGAACCAGACGCATCTGCAAGCTCATGCTTTATTGTCATTTGTCTGCCTCCTTCCCATTCAGACAGATTTCCAGCAGACCTGGCCTGGGTCGGGCCAAACACAACTGTTTATCCAACATGGGGCAGGTTATATATGATGACTGCACAGAGGAGAGCCCCATAGGAGTGCCTTTGATGTTATTTCACAAACAATCAATGTGTCACTAATGTGACACACATTCTGTTGCACTGAGGGTCATAGGTCTATCCAACTGCTTCCGGAAGTGTTTGTTCTGGGCCCCTTGATAATGCCATCTTGGAATTCCAAAACAAACAGAGGTTCCAGAATACTAGGCATTTGCGAATTGATCTGACGATGACAGGCTACTTTACAGTTTCAGGTGAGCGATTCTCTGTCCAAACGCACTGTAACGGTAGTGGTGTGGAGATCGGAGACTGTAGGTTGAGGCTAGCATGGTAGTTTCTAGGGGTGGGAAAAATAATCGATTCTTCGATGCATCGCGATTCTCTCTAGAACGATTCCGTCTCGATGCAGATAAATAAATAATTAATAATCTCAATTATTTTCTTCAATTTGTTCGCCTGCTGCAACATTCTGTTCGCCAGATAGGGATAATTTTAGTAATTTTAAAATTATTTAATTTATCTTCAGTGTGTATTCAGCCAATCTGAATTGTTTTGACACGATTGTGATTCAGCCTACGCGTAGCATGCGCACAAACTCACAGCCAGACACAAGAACTCCTTCTAATTCAAGAGCAGCTTTTTCTTTAATGACATAGAAAAGAAAGATTAGAAAGAAAAGAAAACTGAAAACTATTTTTTACATACGGTACTTCCATATTGTGTTGTAATGCAAGCTGCATTGATTAGTGCATTGTTCATAGAAAGTCATATTTGCGACAAAAGCTTTTTCTCTGATAAAATATTAGGTAAGTTAATTCATCTGTTGTCTTTAATGATCATCACAAACGTAGGAAGTGATTAGCAAACTCTGAGTAGCAAACTCAGATGTATATATATATTTTTGAAAATCACGCATGGAAATGTAAAAAAAGATGTTTCATCGAGATGCATCGATAATCATTTTAGAATCTAATCGTTGACCTCATAATCGGAATCGAGTCGTGAGGTGCCAAGAGATTCCCACCCCTAGTGGTTTCCCCATACTACAACTAGCTTACCTCTGGTCCCCAAAATTGCACATTGGGGTTTTGGGCTAGCTAGCTGGCTATACAGCATGTTTTGGGTCCAGCTAGCTGACTATACAACAGATCTAGGGGATCGCTGGCTGTATCCTGGGCAGATTAAATATAAATATGATTCCAATACAGCTGCTATTCTTATTGTGGTGTATTTCAAGGTCCTGTATTCCTGTTTTGTACCACAGACCCTCAAAAATAAGGGCCAAACTAATAAATGCAGAAATACATTATCTAAATGAAGCAGCCACCTTGGCTCTGAATGCTAGCTGAGTAAGGGAACTGGATATGGAATTCCACATTCAGTTCCCCCACCCAGCTGGAGGAATAAGTATTTTTCCTCAAGCATGGAGGGGATTTAATCTCTTACAGCAAACTAATGGTGCTGGGGTGTCTCTAAATGTATAAACCAGCCTGTTGGGAGTTGGAGATGAGTTGGTGAGATGACAAAAAAATAATACATACGAAAGTAGGAAAGGAAGGATAGTGGGGGTTGTGGTAGGAAACATATTGCACTCTTGTCTTCGTGGTCAGACTTCCATCTTGCATGCATATGCCATTTGGTGAATGCCTTTATCTAAAAGCATTTTTGCAATGAAATGAGGTTAATTGAATGAATTGTCATTTATACAGTACAGTATTCAGAATATCTACAGTTTATTGCTTCAAAATGTCTGCAAGTATTTGGTGTTTTCATAAAATAATTACTTTAATCATTCTTGGCTACATCTAATAGTTGTTCACATCAAAGCACTATTTAGAATATGGATTTACACCAGATTAGGGTTTGCAAAATTCCAGGAATTTTCAAAGTTGGAAACTTGCCATGGGAATTACGGTAACGGGAATTTATGGGAATCAATGGGAATTTATGGGAATAAACCAGGAATTTACAAAAATGAAGGTTGGCTCTTAACAGGGGACTTCAATATAGTTGGGGGAAAAATACATTTTAGCATAATCTTGACTAACACAACCAGATTTCCAAGTAAACTTGAATATATATGCTATTCCTCAATCACGCTAGCACACTGCTTACTGCAGGGATAATGAGACCACGCCCCCTACATGCATTGTGCATTCCTCCATCAAATTTGACGAAGATGACTTCTAGAACCCTGGACCACACTTTTGAACCCAGAGCATATTTAACTCAAAATTCATGTTTTTGTTCTTCAATGAAAGATTAAAATAATTAGAACTTGTTAAAGTTCTACTTACAAATAAATCTGCTAAAATTATGTTTTTCAAGTTTTTGTAGTCTTTTAATAGATTTTTTATAGCGTTATTTTGCATGGCGTGCCTACTGTCTACTTATAAAAACAAAAAAAATGTATATAGTTATGCTTGGATATGATAAAGTTTGTTTAAATTACCGTCAATTCCTATTTAGTTCCCATTAATTCCCATCATTTTCCGATTTTTAATATTTCCAAAATTCCCAAACTTAACTTCCCATGGTAATTTACCGGAAATTTACCGGAAATTGTCCACCCCTTTGCAACTGTACACCAGATACTCAAATAATATACACAAATATTTGTTTTAAGGCTGCACTTTTGGTGGGACAGTTATTTGGATTGTTTGGATTTCTTTTGTGTTGACATACATTTATAAGAAAGGTAGGAAACCCTGAGGAATCCATGTCTGCTCTGTGTGCTAAAAGGACAACCGAAACCAATAAGATGCACGACGGACAATTTAATGGGGTATGGAGCAACCGTTCCAGACGCTGGAATCTAGTTGCTGAGACGACCACCAAATGGCAGCCGCAGAGGAAACTGTGATCTCTGGGTTTGTGGGGAATGCAGGACAACCCAAGCAGATCTGTTCCTCAGGGCCTTGACGGAGGGCTTGACGGAGGGCTGGACGTGTCTCAACGTATAGTGCCGGCGGTCGATCACAGCTTAAACCCTCCGCCGCGCAGAAGGCATCCTGGCTTTCCGACGGCTCACTTCTGTGTTGGCATGGTACATTTAGACGGATTGAGTGAGTTATTTTAATTAATGCTTTTTCCGTTTTGACCACCGGAATACAAGTGCTATCAAGTAGAGGTTAGGACTTGTATTCTGTCATGTTTTAGGATGTGAACCATAAATAAGGTTTGGAGTGGTTATGTTTTGCTATGTTCCAGGGATGGGACATTTTGAGCAACTCTAATTGACCGCCTCTTTTCAACCCCTACCTACACGTTGAACCAATCACCAGTTTACAACCCGCATGGCGTCATGTAGGAATGCTAATGAAAATGCATCTCAAGTTAAGTTGAAATAGAGTTTAAGAATGTTAATTATTTTACAAGTCAAAAGTGAATCAGTTGCCAAGCAATCTGTGGTCCATACAGGTGATAAAAAAATCCATAATAGTTTTCCAAAATATGAATACTATTCAAGATTTGGAGGGCTCACATGAGACAAATAAATTATTGTCAAAGCAGAAAGTGTGGCAGTAGTTGTTGTAAAAACATGTAAAAATAAGAATTCAACAAAAAGAATACCCAGGAAATGTGTCTTCATACAAATATGTATGACATCTCACTCCTCCGTTATCCAGGTGAACAGTTATAGTGTGTTTCCCACACATTGACGAGACTATGGCGGCCCGCCATAGTCTAATTTCGGCCGCCATAGTCTCTGCGTGCACATGAATTATTGCTCAGGCGAAGTTTGAAGACATACACCCCCCCCCCCCCCCCCCCCCCCCGTCAACAATCGTTCCATACCCCCCCCCCCCCCCCGTCAACAATCGCTCTATACCCCCCCCCCCCCCCCCCCCCCCCCCCGGTCAACAATCGCTCCATACCCCCCGTACCCCGTCAACAATCAACAATCGCCCCATACCAGCCCCCTTCCCCCCCCCCCCCATAGTCTCCAAAATTTCTGAGGGAAACACTGTGTAACCTGAACAGGGCACTGTAGGCTCTGGCCACACCTCTCATCTCTCAGGTATGCTGGCTCTCACCCTCTCTCCCTCCCGGCTCCTATCCAGCCTGTCCTGACTTGTCAACCCCCCTCTTAGACTCCTCCTCCACCCCTTAGCTGAACATACCTGGAGAGAGAGAGACAGACACACACTCACACACCAAGATGTATTGCATCTCCGAAACACAATGTTGTGTTTGAAAGTTATAGGATTATTGCCTGTTGCTCAATATCGATGGGGGGTTGTGCAATACAACAGCACGCCTGTTTGTGTGTGTGTGTGACGCACGCGCGCGCGCACACACACACACACACACACACACACACACACACACACACACACACACACACACACACACACACACACACACACACACACACACACACACACACACACACACACACACACACACACACACACACACTATGTGTTTGAGCCTGGGAATTGGAAGCTTCCATTGGAATCCCTGTTCCAGCTTGGAAATCTAAACGCCATCGTAAACTAAAGCGAGTTCCTCTCTGTGCTCCCCCGATTACTGGATTCCTGGAGCTCTGGAATCATCCCTTATCTTTATCTGTGTATCTTGATATGTGTATATTTGGCATTTGGTGGATGTCTCTATCCAAAGAGCGAGTGCATACATTCGTAGTATGGGTGGTCCCAGTTGGATTCGAACCCCTCAGCCTAGTAGTGTTCATGCGATGCACTATCGAGTGAATCGGGAAAGGTCCTACACCGATATGACTGCATGATTATTTTAATTGCTTAAGTGCTGCAGTAGGTTTACAAGCTGAAACCCCCCAATTTACCCCTGGAAGTCTTGTTTTGCTCAGTCACTCTTGCTGACCTCCCCCTGTCAACATGTTCTCCCTCCTCTTCGTCTCCCGCCGTCCATCTCCCTTCTTCAGGCACCAGAACTAACTTCCCCCGCCAGAAATGCGCTCTGCAAGCAAGGTTTTATTATGTTGCTCTTTCTCTCTCGCTCCCTCTCTCGCTCTATTGATCTCTGTCTGTCTGTCTGTCTGTCTGTCTGTCTGTCTGTCTGTCTGTCTGTCTGTCTGTCTGTCTGTCTGTCTGTCTGTCTGTCTGTCTGTCTGTCTCTCTGTCTCTCTGTCTCTCTGTCTCTCTGTCTCTCTGTCTCTCTGTCTCTCTCTCTCTCTCTCTCTCTCTCCCCTCCCCTCCCCTCCCCTCCCCTGCTATCATTTCCCAGTCAACAAGTTTGTGACAAATGTAGCTGGGGGCTGCGAAAATGTCAGGTGTGTGTGTGATAGAGAACGTACTACACTGAGAGGATGTCTACGTTTCTGAAGGCCAACTTTCTTCTCTCGTGGTTAAACCCGCTGCAGTTTTTGTGTACGTGTGTCAGTCTTCAAGAGAGAACCAAAGAGAAAGTGACAGCCAGGCATACACTGAGCAAGAATTAGAGCGTGTATTTCTGTCTGAGAGAGCGAACGCACTAGATTAGGAAAGGAGAAAGATCTGGGGAAAAATGGAGGGAACATAAGGTAGAAAAAAAATGTTGGAGAGTGTCTCTCTATCGGTCCCTCTTTCTGTCTCTCTCTCGGCCTGTCTCTATCTCGCTCTGTCTCTCTCTCTTTCTGTCCCTGTTTTTCTCTCTTGTATCTCTCTTGTATTTCTCTCAGTCTGTCCCTCTCTCCCACTGTCCCTCTCTCTCTCTCTCTCTCTCTCTCTCTCTCTCTCTCTCTCTCTCTCTCTCTCTCTCTCTCTCTCTCTCTCTCTCTCTCTCTCTCTCTCTCTCTCTCTCTCTCTCTCTCTCTCTCTCTCTCTCTCTCTCTCTCTCTCTCTCTCTCTCTCTCTCTCTCTCTCTCTCTCTCTCTCTCTCTCTCTCTCTCTCTCTGACCCATCGTGGGCTCGCGTGTGGAAGCTGCTAGCTCCTGCTGACGCTGCCTTACGCAGCATTAGCTCTTCTACCAGAGCCCACCATGCACACCGCAGCCATGTGACGAAAGAGGCCCGGGACCAGGGGTTTTGTAGAAGCCAGCGGTAGCGCCGTCGGTGTAGTACTAGAAAGTTCCAATCGGATGCTTTCACTGTGTCAACATTATGGGAGTTGTGACTGTGAGTTTATAGTTATCCTACATTGTGATTCTCTGATCTGTGTACGTTATCCTACACTCTGATCACAACAGTCCCACCAGAGAGAAATTTGAGCTTGGTCAGTTGGTTCTTTGTTGACTTTACTTGTTGGAGAGAAATAATCCGCTCAACATGTGATGAAAAAGAGCGTGTCAACATCAGGGAAAGCCCCCTCAAGGGTTAAACGTCATGTGAGCACTGGGAGTTATTTTGAAGTCATTTTAAAACGGGTATGTCATTATTGAAAACATTTTAACATGGGGGGGAAATACTTAATCATGACATTTGGAGGTAGTATTCAGATTATTTATTCTTCATTTTAACATTGAGGGGACAACGTTTGCATTATAAGCTGATGCCACCTGAAACACTGCCTACACCACCTCAATGGAAACATGCAGAGCACATAGGTAGATGGCTGATTTCCTGTTTACCGACCGCATTATGTTCCAGCCTCCTCCCCCACCTTCCTCTACACCCCCTCGCTCACACTGTCCCCGTTAACCGCCGCCCAGCCGTCCCACGCATCCCCACCCTCCGGGGCTCGTCTGAGGTGGAGGAACGTATCTGGACAGAATATCCACTTCTCAAAAGGCCTTGGTGTTGGTCGTGTTATCATGTCAAAGCGTTCTGTGGTTTACCTGCATCCCTAACTGTGCGTTCACACCAAAAGCGTTCTGAGCGATAAACGCCCATTCATTTTCTAATAGACATGAGCGATAAAGCGATTGGAGTGATAAAACGCTTGAGCGATAGCTTTAAAGCTGTAAAGCTGTAAATGAGAGTTGAAAACAGCTCAGCTCTATGCAAATGAGCTAGTAGCGTTTTGGCTGTAAATGACCGCCAGCCAATCGGAATGTAGATGTCTCTCGTCGGTGTGGGTGGTCCCAGTAATCATACACGAGAGCGATATGAGCTGTAAATATTTTGGACAGCGTTGCGTTTTGAGCTATTTGGCGATTTTGCATCTTCCACAGCTTTTGGTGTGAACGTACAGTAGGACTTTCAAAATGTACTATTTTTGTAAGATGACCACATAGCATAGTGCAGTGTTTCGCCCCCACAACCCTCAATCAGTACCCCTACTATTATCATTTAGCATCATTGTTAATATTGTAATGGCCTCTGAAGCGTTATACTCCAAACTTAAATTGAAATATTTCACATTTAACAACTTCAAAAATTCTTGATATTTGATGTTGCTTTATTTATATATATATATATATAGGTGTATAACAAAGCATATAACAACATCTAAAAGAAAATAATACCCAGGGTATGCTTCCTCAGCTCGGGAATCACTGGCATAGTGAAATGTCTTGCTAACCTCTGTGTTTCCACTGCCCAAAGACTAGAAATCACAAGAAAGGTCCAGCCCAATGTTAAGCCAGTGCCTGCCCTGCATACCACTCACCATTGGTATGTGTGCTATGGAACTGGACCAGCCTCTTCACAGACTGTATCTTTTATGAAATAGGCTGTGAGCGGTTGTGATGTGACGGGGGGGGGGAAAGGCAGACGAGCGAGGGACAGAAGGCACGGACGGAGATGGTTACGGATTTGTGAATAATGCATTGAGTCGGAATGGCCTGTTAAGCCTAGGTGTCACCTAAACAACTAACACAAACACAGATGCCCGCAGTCCTGTTCTTCAAAGACCTCTCTGAAAACCTGCATTTCCCTGAAGCGCAGGAGATGTGGAACAGAGGACGTTCTTTCCTTTGTGTTTAAAACATGAGATATTTTGTCTATTGGTGTGTTTTTTAGAGGGTTAAGATCGACTCCGGATAGAGACTCGAGACCCTTGGCAATAAGCAAATGCATCAGTTTGCTTTGCTTTTTTATATTTATAGTTTATACAGTTTTGAAACAAACATAAGGAGATTAACGTCCCAAGAGCAGCATGTACAGGGCTTCACCTTACGGTGCGTTTTTTTCCAGATCGTGTTTCCTCGCGTTTGGTGGAGGAATGTTTGTTTCGTTCCTGTACGCGTCGTGTGTAGGTGGGCTCATCGTACTCTTCTCATGTTCAAAGCAGAGAGAGATCTTCCCAGTCGTGTTAGTGAAAAGGGGCAATTATGGGTTTAGGGTTGCACTTCGTGTCAGGGGTTTTGGCTGAGCATTTGATGCGGAGGTCAGAGCAGAGAATGAATGGACAAACGTGGCTTGCCTGCAAACCTGCGTGCGTGCGTGCGTGCGTGCGTGCGTGCTTACATAGGCAACGTACAGATTCAGAAAGAAAGGGGAACATTCTAGGATGTACCGAAGCAGATGGTATACACAATTTTTTTTCTTCTTCTCTTTTCCTTAATCTCCATCCTTTCTGTTCGTCTCTCTTTGTCTTTTCTCTCTGTCTCTTTAACCCTCTCTCTCTCTGTCATTGTCTCTTTCTTTCTCTGTCTCTGTGTTATCTGATTTGCAGAAGCATCTCGTTAGCCAGTGTGTCTGATCTTTGATCATCAGCTCAGACAGACGACACACACCGCTGTGACAGACGGCACACACCGCTGTGACACCAGTACACGTATTTCTCTGGAGAAGTGCAACACACTTGTTTATTGCTTCTGTCTTTTGAAGGTCTGTCATAAAGTTGTTTGCTGCTTCCGGTATTAAACAAGATAAGATGACTTGAGATAGCTCCAGATGCATGTATGTCAAGTATTTAAATTTTCTGTTCCAACCACTGCTTTTGCAACTGACAAAGGTTGAGCCATGTGGTATATAAGTTCATGGATCATATGAATTTAATCGATGGAAAGGGTTAGCATAATCAGAGAATTTAAACAATGTTCAGGATACAAAATAATATCGTTGTTTTAGAAGACATGCTGAAGCGTGATTATTATTTTAGGTTGTGTAGTGTGTCTTATGGGTCCTGTTAAGGCTTTAATTCCAGAGCGCTGTCAATGGGCTCTGGGGGAGTCTGGTTTTAAATAAACACACCCAACATGAACATCCATCATTTAATTCTTGAAATCAATTTTCAAGTATCAATTGGCCAATTGGCAGGTTTTTCGTGCATTGGCTAACAACAAGGTTTTTCTTTTGGTACTATTCTAATTACTATTTTTGGTACCTTTTGGGACAAATTTATCTAATTATATTTCTGAACTATCGAAGGCACGCTTTAAAGCACACCACCGTTCCAGGCTTCCAGGCGCTGAGTTTCCAGTCTCCTTTTGTCTGTTTTAATCAAGATGTTATTTGCCAAATGCAACATAGTGCAGAGGAATTCGTCCCCTCCTCATCCCCATGCATTCCTACATAAACATAAAAGTTCTTGTTCCCAGATTAAAACATATGCATATTTTTTTATGTAAATACATAACATAAAACAAACGACCAAATTACGAAGAACTTGGAACAAAACGGACAATTCAACATTCTTATTGACTAACAGAAATGTTGAAAGAATGTGTAGTGCGTGATTCTGATTAAGGTGTATTCCCCAAAGCAACATCATCACCACCACCAATTCACTTAATTTCTCCCTCCAAGGGGCAGACCTGGTTTGAATCTTACTCTCTAACTCCTCTGAACAGCAGCTCTGGTGTGATTCAGACCCTTTAACTCCTGTGGATGCATATGGTGAGACTTCTTAGAAACAGAGATCTAGGCTGGTAGGAGTCAGGAAGTGGGGAGAGGAGCAAGGAGCCAGGGAAGAAGGGGGAGGAACCAGGGGTACGTGGAGTGGATCGAGAGGAGAGGGTAGCACCTGGGAGGGGTGAGGATCGAGGCGGGAGGGGAAATGAGTGGAGGAGGAGGGCGGGGAGGAGAGATGGGAGGGAGATGTGATCCATTGAGTCGTGATGCCTTCTGCAAGCTGAGCAAGCAGAGGGGTTTGGGGGGGAGAGGGATCGAGGGTGAGGGAGAGAGAGAGGCGTAGTCTAAAGAGTAGCAGCGCTGGGGAGTCCCGACGGCTGTGGAGATGAAAGGAGACGAGGGTCTAACTGTGACATCATCATCGCACCACTTCCTCTTCATCCTGAGGATGAAGAGAAGTCCTGTGATGTAGCGGTGTTGGGTTGCCACGTCCATTGGGGAAAGTTTCGCCAATGGTTGCTTTCCAATAGCATCCTGATCTTATATCTCACACAACATTTGTGCGTTTGTGTGTCGTGCATGTGTGGTCTGTGCTAGCTATTGATGAGATCAGTGTGCACGCACAGCTCCATTCATACTGCATGTGCACATCTTAGCTAAACTAAATTGAGTTGTGTGTTTGTTCACTCTCATGGGACTTTTTTTGCCCCTGCTAAAGAAAAGATTCTAATGGATATAATGGTGATTTATTATCATTATTTTTATAAAGTGCACATATGCACTTTAAAAAAGTACATATGTGCGTATGTAATACTATAGATCAGTCTTCCTAGACTGTAGGTTAGCTTCCAAGCACCATAATCTCTCTAGTCTCGGCCTCTTCTGTTTATGAGTGCTAGGTCGCCATGTGACTCGTCCTAAACATCTGATGCATAGAACAAGACCAAATCCTTATTGGCTGGAGGGGGCCCGGGGTTGGAGGAGGGGGTGGGCGGGGCCGTGCCGGGGACACCTGGCCCGCCTACAGCTGGTCTGTGGGCGGAGGCAGGAATGTGCAAGGTCGAGGTGGGAACGGAGGGGAAACTCACAGCATGTCCAGAACTCGAACCCCACTGAGATCTGCCAGCATCTTTTCCTGCGTGGGTGTGCATGTATGTATGTATGTATGTATGCGTGTTACTGTAGAAGAGATAATATATTAAGGTCAGTGCCGGCGGTGCTAGTCTTTATCAGTGATGACGAGGTAGTACGTGCCCCACTGCCGAGATAAGACCCCCAGGCCGCTACATGCGCGACCTCACATGTTATTAGTTAGACTGCGACAAGCCTGAAACTACTGCAGAAAACGTGTGTGTGTGTGTTTGTTGCACACACATGTGCACAATCATGAGTGTGGCTGTGTTTGTGTCTGTGCGTGGGTTAGACACGGGGACGGGGGCGGGAGACCCTTCGGGGTGAAAGGTCGTGGGATTTCCGAGGGTGAATCGACGCGTTGACCCTTTCCACACACACACACACACACACACACACACACACACACACACACACACACACACACACACACACACACACACACACACACACACACACACACACACACACACACACACACACACTATTATGCAAAAACACTATTATTCCAAAACAATGCATTACTCACAATCATTGATAGTGAACAATGTGTGTTGTGTGCGGTTTAATTAATGGAAGCCGGGTTGTCCCTCTGGGTCCCGTAGCCAGGGGTCAGGGCGGGGGGGGGGGGGGGGGTGCAGTACCATCTGTAAGGGCCGAAGCGGTCACCCTTGGCGGGGGGAGCGAACAGGCAGCAGTCCCTCCGGTCTTGCCCAGGTCACCCGCTTCACACTCCTGGTCTCTGGGGTGATCCAGTTACTAGCGCAGATAAAACCCCAGACCTGAGATGAAGATGGATAACGGCCATTAATCGCAGCAGGGGAGAGTGTGCGTGTGCAGCAGCAGAATCTACAGGAGCAAAGAATTCACCAAATGACGTATTTAATGAATACCCATTTAAAATGCCAAGATGAGTAGTTTGTCATTCAGCGTGTTTCTATAGCAAAGCAGAAGTGGTCCCCACACCGCGAGTCGCCACCACCAGTGTGTTGCAGCCATCTTGGTGACGCAAGACTGCCAGTATGCAGAACAACGCTCACCACACACATACACACACACACACACACACACACACACACACAGTCAAGTGGTGAGGATGGTTTATTGACCTGTGAGATCATTCCAGAGACGGATTCAAGAGACACGACACGCACCAATAATAAAGAAAAAGTTTGGGTGTAGCACAGTTCAAAAGAACTGTGCTTTACAGAGCCATCAAATAAAACCAGAATATAATACAGAATAACTCAGACACTACATACATACACTAAAGGCGTAGTAAATCCTAACCTAGTAGCCAATATGCTTTAAAACAAAGCAACATTCAGCAATGGGCGGGGTCTCACACTTGGACCACCACATCATCCGCACGGTGTGAACAGTAACTCCCCCGGATCCGAGCGGCTCAGGATGTGTGTCACTTCATGTGTGTCGCCGTGAGAGCGGACTTCCACTCGACACATTCATCTGTGATGTGGGAGCTTGTGTGTCGTTTTAGCCGGCTATCTTTATCTCAACACACGCTGTCTGAATGGAGCCTTTCTGTTTTGGGATTTGATGCAGGAAATGCTGCAGTAACAATGCAACTTGTGTTTGTTTCGAACATTGAGTGTGAGACTGGAACTGGAGGATCACACTGGACAATAGGCAGTGAGATCTACTAAAGGCTGTCTCTTTCCCTCCAGTGCAGAATTTATATTCTATACTTTAAATTATGGTATATTTTATGCATTTATGTTCAGGAGCGAGGAAGAGAAAACGAGGGAATAGGTTGAAGAAGAGAGAGATTGGTGTAGCAAAGAATTTAGCAAAGAACCGCAGATGGAAATCCAGTGTGTGTGTGTGTGTGTGTGTGTGTGTGTGTGTGTGTGTGTGTGTGTGTGTGTGTGTGTGTGTGTGTGTGTGTGTGTGTGTGTGTGTGTGTGTGTGTGTGTGTGTGTGTGTGTGTGTGTGTGTGTGCGTGCGTGCGTGCGTGCGTAAGAATGGATTGTCCGAGGGGAAAACTGCTGCGGCTGGCATAATGTGTCTTGCAGTGGAGCTGGAGGACAGATACTACAATAGGGGGAAAAAGTCACAGCCCACAGCCTACTACAATGTTCCACCCCATTTACACACAAATGTTTCATTCAACTGCCCGCTCCTAATCTTATCAGTCTGCCCCTGTCAATGTTATCAGGCCACTCTATAATAAAATGACTACACCATAAACTTTACACAAAAGTCTACTAAGTGCTTTAAAATACCTTTGACATTCATAAAAATTATGAGTCTGTCTAGTAAATCTCTACAATTTCTGTCGAGTTTGGTTTGTATTTAAATTATTATGTTTCCTCCACCTTGTAGCAAGTTGGTCTGGTGTGTTTTTTTCATTGTGAAGTCTGACACAGTAGCAGGATGGAGGTTAAACTAGGCAGGGGAATATTTTGGCACCAAGAACCAGCCTATCGTGAGATGGTTACAGTTATACACTGAAATACCCCCCACTGCCGTTTCCTCTTTCTGGTTAAACAATTTCAAACTCAAGCTGCTTGAAGTCTCTAAATAACCCACAACATTCTGGATACAATTTGCTCTGCTGCAAAGGCTGATAAAGTTCTGTACGTCCTAATCATGTAGCTGGTTTTAGCCTGCATGCTGGTTTGATAAGGGATACTGCATGTGTGGTTGGCTCAACTGCATGGGTAGATTAACCTATCTAATGTACACGCATGTTCCACCGTGCATTCTCCACTTCAAGTTATACTGCTAATGACTAACTACTGACACAGAAGCACCGAAACGACGTCTTAGTCACCACTTCAGTACAAGGGAGCATATGAGGATAGCAAAGGGCAGTATTTGTTTTAAATTGTTTAATAAAGGTTTTCAATCAGCGTCTTCAAGGCACAGCCGCTCTAAGCCAGAGGTTGAAGAGACAATTCTTTCATAATTATTTATGATCATTATTTCCAACGGAAAACGGTACCACTATCATATTACGAGACGGAATATCATTTTTTCACACAAATTCTGCTCCTGATGTTCAAAGCATTTCTTGTCTGCAAAGTTTGACGTCACCTGTTTTCGAGGCACTGTTCCACACAGTTACCGGTACCGGTCATGATATAACTAGAGGGACACAAATGGTTAACCTCCTCCAGACTCAACCCTCTGCATGTCAGGAAGCAACCGCCATGTCAAAAGATTTAATCATACCCCCCTCTGGGGTGATGGGACACCAGCGATGGAAACCATTTCCCTTTGATCACTGATGTGTCAACATCGCTGTTTGATTCCAAGCCATTTTAATATCTGTAATCCTAAAGCCTTTTAACTAGCCGTACCGAAGAGTTCAACTTCAACCAGAGAGTTGTTCTCCCGGCACAGTGACATTTTGCATGCAAATTGGCGTGCTGCGATTAAAGATTGACAGTTTTTAACAATAATCGTCTTTGACGCTAGAGGTTTCCGTGCAAACCTTTGCAAAGACGGAAACCCAACGGCGGGCGTTTCTCTTTAAGTTGACGCGATGGTGTTTGTAACAGACGGACTGTTACACATAGTAACCCCTTATGGACGGTTCTATGGCTCAACACCCGAGTGCACCGACCTTATCGCTAATGACCCGGTCCTATGCTATGTCATTGTCTTCCCTTCTGTCTCTTTTCCCATGGTCATGTCAATCAAAGATCCTATGCCAACCCTTCCTCCTTGTGCGGTGTGTTTAGAGAGACCTGCAGTCGTTCATGTTCAATCAGACGTTAATGTTTCCGTTTCCTTTTGAGATCTAAGAGGTGGAAAAAAAGGCAAAAGCTTGGCCCTGTGTACACGTTACATACCGATCTAAACAGTTTACCAGCCTGCAGCATGGCTTTGTCATCACACACACACACTAACAGACACACACACACACACACACACACACACACACACACACACACACACACACACACACACACACACACACACACACACACACACACACACACACACACACACACACACACACACACACACACACACACACACACACACACAGCTTTCCCTAAAGGGGGAAGGGTCGAGGGCCAAGCGCTGCCCTCATTCTCCGGGTGGCAATCCCCCCGCCCCCCCGTCTACACATACAGACACTCATATACACACACACACACACACACACACACACACACACACACACACACACACACACACACACACACACACTAGGGCTTTGACTTTTGCCCAAAAATCATATTCGAAGTGCGTTTGTTTATTAATATTAGAATATATTCGAATATTTATTAATAATATTTTGACCATTAAATGCCTTCAGTAAGACCTGGGCTGAATCCGAATACTTAGTACATGCTATTTCTGTTCAGTGTCTACTACTTGACCGTACTACACTTGACAGTGTAGTACGGTCTACAGCTATGCGTAGAACGCCTCTGAACGCTTCCGAACACCGCCGAAACTCCACCGGATGTTTGGAGATGACGTATTTCCCCTAAAATGCCGGCAAAATTACCTTGATAAGTTACCTGTTTTCCGTCTTGTCATCGTTGCTATTAAATTAAAAATGTCTATTTTTTACTTAATTACTTACTTTACTTTTTTACTCTTTTTAATGTCTCTTTTTTTCGCCGCTTTCTACGACGTCCAGGATTGGGCTTTGCAAGGTTTGTTTACCGGCGTTGCTGTGGTTGCTATGGTCTAGCGTGTTCCAACGGTTTATTCGGTTAATTAGTTTCTAATAAATCGCTGTCTAATCAATACTTCATTCACTGCCTCTTCCGTGGTCATTACAATATTATGAATAGACTGCGTCGGGTTCTCCGACGTCTCTCCCTCTTGGCCTGCCCATAACAGGTTCGAATATTAAGGGCTGCCTAATATTCGTTCGAATTTAAATTTATTTCTTGATATTCGAAACACACACACACACACACACACACACACACACACACACTGTCATACACACACTAATAGACACATACACACACTAACAGACACACACACACACACACGGTTGTTCTGTGCTGCCCTAGATATTAGAAAGAGGTTGACGAGGGTCTTCAATGTAGGATTTTACCTAATTATGTCCTGCCCTGTATACTGACCTTCTGTAGTGTTGAGCTGTGTGTGTATGTGTGCGCTACATGAATAGTGATGGGTATTCTTTGGATCTCCTAAGAGGAACCTCTTAGATTCTCCATGATGAAATTGTATGACAGAAAAAGAAAATGCATGTAAAAGCTGTCTTCTTGTACACACAGAAATTAATTAGTAATTTACTGTGTGTGTGTGTGTGTGTGTGTGTGTGTGTGTGTGTGTGTGTGTGTGTGTGTGTGTGTGTGTGTGTGTGTGTGTGTGTGTGTGTGTGTGTGTGTGTGTGTGTGTGTGTGTGTGCGTTTGCGTGCGAGTCCTTCCTCTGTGTCGGCTCCCAGGCTCTCTTGTCTAGCCGGTTGACAAATTGTGAGCTCGAAAAACAGAACAGTCTAGAAGTTGTTCAATAGACACTAGTCACAACTTTGACAAATTCTAAAAGTGTACCCGCAACAAGTATGGAACTCTAAAGAGGAAGGGGAATTTGAGTTTACTTGGAATTGTTTGCAACAGAGGTGCATCATCGACATGCAATCTTCCAAACATAGAAATCCTGCAAAAAGGCAAACGCAACCCCAGCAGTTTCTGTGTTCAAGCATAGCTTTGTGATGTTGGTGTGTATCTGTATTGTGCTTTTGTGTACATTTTAGCCGTGTTTGTTTGTGTGTGTGTCGGTGCAGACAGGAAGGCTGTAGACTGTCTTTGTTTTTTATAAGATGACCTCACAGCTTTAGGGACACACACACACACACACACACACACACACACACACACACACACACACACACACACACACACACACACACACACACACACACACACACACACACACACACACACACACACACACACACACACACACACACACACACACACACACACAGTTATGCACACACATGTAAACCACATTTCACAAACATTTGGACACATGGACCTACTCAACCTAGGTCAACCTAACTTCACTCAACCTAACTTCTTAATTCTAAGACACCCCCCCCCCCCCCCCCCCCCCAACACACGCACACACACACACTCTGTTGGTAAGCGATGCTGACAGCAGGAAGTAGTTATGGTAGCATGATTCTGCCGCTTCCTCCCTGAGGGGCCGATCTCTCCTCTGATCTGTCTACTCTGGGCTGGGAGCGGGGTGAGGAGGAGAGAGGAGAGGACAGGATGGGTGATGAGAAAAGAGGAGAGAGAAAAAGACGAGGAAGGGGGAGGGAGAGTAGGAAACAGGAAACAGGAGAGGCAACGGATGGAGAGGAGAAGTAGGAGAGAGAGGAAGGGAGGAGGAGAACAGCGAGAGATAAGGAGAGAGCCGGTTGGTAAAGAAGGGTAGGAGAGAGGATGGTGGGCCTGGGGGAGAGGGGAGAGACGGTACAGAGAGGCATGGCGGAGGGGGCTCCCTGCATGCGTCACACACTGTGACATCATCATACGTTATCTCTGTGCGTGTGTGGCAGCCCTTCAGCAGCAGAGAGAGAGATAAGAAGCCTTCCCTCCCTCCCTCCCGGCTTCATCGCTCCCCTGCGCTGTGTGATTCGCGCTGCCTTCACGCAGGCGGTGGTAATGAATAGTGCTCAATACGCTCCGTGTACAGAGCACAATACAGTATAGTGTGGGGGCCGGGCTGTTTGACTCCCAGCCTAAAGGTCCTGGTTTTGATTCCCCCAATGTCCCCCGCATACATAGACCACCATAAGACCCCCGATGTAAATGTAGACCTCCATAAGACCCCCCATATACGTATGTAGACCGCCGTTTGTTAGAGACACTATGACCTTCTTACCTGCGCCTTAATGGCATGTGACTGAATTTACTGTATGTCACTTTGGATGAAAGCACGCTGAAGGCCCACATAGTAAATAGCACAAAGCTCACAGCGGTGGGAGGGGTCCTTGGTGTTGCTGCTATTCTCTGCAATAGGGTT
The DNA here is from genome assembly GCF_026213295.1 of Gadus chalcogrammus. Lineage (NCBI taxonomy): Eukaryota > Metazoa > Chordata > Actinopteri > Gadiformes > Gadidae > Gadus > Gadus chalcogrammus. Next base: position 15,019,083 of record NC_079431.1, read on the forward strand.
GGACCGCTTGCCTTTTGCAACCACTACAACCACACGGACAGACAATCCTGTATTTTTACTCACTCACCATCTGTTTGTGGTCATTGCAGTTTGAGGTGATGCGCCTTGACAAGATCAAACACACTCTTTAGCACACACACACACACACACACACACACACACACACACACACACACACACACACACACACACACACACACACACACACACACACACACACACACACACACACACACACTGAAACAAAGACACACACTGAAACAAAGACACACACTGAACAAAGACACACACCGTGCCGCTACATGGACTCTGGGTGACTCCTATGGTTCAGAACTGTCAAATGTCATGACTATTGGTGCATGCACCCCCATACCATACACATGTTGTGGTTTGAGTTGAATCTATCCACATATCATCTACTGTACATGTTCACTTCAACCTTCACCACATACCACCATATACATTGTGTATGTGTGCGGCAGATGTCCTCCACCCTGCCACTCCTCTCCCCTCGCTCGGTCGTCAGCGAGCCTCCGCAGCCCGGTTGCTTTCCCCCCGCCCTCCGTGAAACAGGTCAACACTTCCTATTTGAGATCATGCGGCCGCAGTTTGGCATGCAGCGGGCCAAGCACGACATTCCCCGTGTGACTCGGGGAAACGTTTAGTCACGGCTCGCGATCGAAAGCGTCCTGTGGTTGATCCAGTGTGACCAGACAGACCCAGGCTGGAGGGAGAGGAGGGGGGGGGGGGAAAGGAGGAGGAGGAGGTGGGTGAGGGGAGATGATGGTGGATGGGACCCCCACCCCTCCGGGCCAGACCTTGATGCAGGGAAGGTCGGGCTAGGCGGGGCGTCCCCGGAGTGCAAGCTCAAGCGGAGAGTATCAAAGTAAAAGCGGATGTGTCCTTGACATTAACTCCAGCTCTTAATGGGACCCGAGTCCTCTGTGAATGCTGACACCTGATTTTCAACTTGGCTATTTTAACTTCTGCTTCAGCTGTGCCACTATCGCAAAAATAATAGAAATACTCTGCAAAAAGAACTTCTGTCTTGTAAGCACTTTCCGATTCGGAATTTACCTGGTATCGAGTTAAAAATAGCAGGTATATTAATCCTAGGAGTGTTGGACTCGATGCCTGCTCTCTGTTACTGAACGTATGTTGAGTTAGCATTGTTATTATCCTCTTAAAATCCTGGAGAAAACAAGCTAATTTAACGGCGTCTGTGCGTATCGGCCGGGTTAGCGCGGGGGCTATACCCCCCTGGAGCGTCCATAAGCGGAGCGCACTAGTACCTGCCTATTCATTGACATTCCTTCCCGCTGAGGGCGGGAGAGCTTGGTGTAGTTTTAGTCCTTTTTTTCCCCCCCTAGACCTGTGTAGGCCTGTCCTGCCTCATCCAAGCAGGCCTGGAATCCACAGAGCGAGCGATCCATAGCCGTGCTCAGCCGTACTCTGGGCTCTGTCGATGGAGAGGGGTACAGCACAGAGTTGTTCACTGTGATTTAAAGACCACGTCTGGTTATCGAGCCCTGATGCTTTTGAGTTATTGTGGGTCATTTGAGGCAATGTTAACGCTGGTGTTGGAACGCTCCCCTAACCTGCACTCTCTTGTGTTTTATTTATGTTAATGCATCTATGTATGTAAATTAACCATCTCTGTGATTCTCCCCTCTGTGTGTTTGTGTATGTGTGCGCGCAGACCCTGGTAGGAGCGTGATGAGCGCGCGCTTCCGTTGCCCCGCCGGCAGATCCTACAATGTGCGGGCGACGGAGCTGGAGCGCGAGCGGCACCACGCCCAGGTGCTCTGCAACATCCTGCTGCTGGACCACTCCATGCAGCCCTTCACCGTGTCCGTACGTACACACGCACAGACACAGACACAGACACAGACACACACACACAAGCCCATCACCATGTACGTACACGCACCAACAATCACATACACCAAGCACAGAGAGAAATGGCATCAGACGCAAACACACGGCAATGAACCGTCAAGAGAATGTGTGTATGCTTGTGTCTATTCTAAGTGCGTGTCCTTTGTGAAATGAACATGTTCCAAAATATCCCCCCACAACATTATATCCTGCATTAATTTGTGTGTGTGTGTGTGCATTCCTCCTAGTGAATGCTTAGGCTGCTTTAGTTTCCTTCTATTAGCAGAGACAAACTGAGAACAAATGAATCAGAGGTTTGTGAGAGGGATAGAGAGAGAGAGAGAATTGATGCAGGCATGTGGGAGAGAAAGAGCAAGGGGAAGAGTCAGTGTGTGAAAGAGAGGAAGAATTAGCGTGAGAGCAAAATGAAGAGAATGGGGGTTGTGTGAGAGAGTCAAAGATGGAGATGGTGTGTTTCTGTGTGTGTGTGTGTGTGTGTGTGTGTGAGAGAGAGAGATATGAGAGACTTGGTGTTACAGAGCGAGCAAGAGTTAGACAGCCTTATGCCAAACCATGTGTTTTACACAGTAGGTGTTTGCTGTTGTGTGTGTGTGTCTCCTTGAGGCTGGTGCCGTAGTGTTGGCATAGAAAGACATTGCGTCCCTGTGCGTGTTTGTGTGTGTGTGTGTGTGTGTGTTCTGGAAACTGGTGCTGTAGGGATAGAATGAGAAGGCATTGTGTGTGTGTGTGTGTGTGTGTGTGTGTGTGTGTGTGTGTGTGTGTGTGTGTGTGTGTGTGTGTGTGTGTGTGTGTGTGTGTGTGTGTGTGTGTGTGTGTGTGTGTGTGTGTGTGTGGACAACATACAGTATGTTGTAAACGGAATTGATTTCGGTTTTAGGTTGACACTAATGCACAACTTTACCTGCTCCTTAATGACCGTCATCAGTGTAGAAATTTCCCTTTGGATCAAAGTGTCTGCTAAATAACTAAATGGTTCATCCTCATGGAGCCACCACAAGTCCCCTGTGAATCAATGGGTCAGTTGCGGCCAAAGCAAAGAAACATCTGCCCTGGTAATTTAGTACAATCAATGGGAAATCTCCATTGACAATGCCAAAGGTTGGACAAAACTGTGCGATCCCGTAGAAGAAAACCTAGATTACTTGAATCCTGAAATCCATGCACTTCTGTGCCCGGCAGATTTTAAGTGCCCCCGTGCGGTTTCTGTTTGTATTTTAAAGTATCGGAGGTGGTTTTCTTCCGAAGGCAAGATATGCTGCCGCCCGTGTCGTAAGCCTACACCTCTCCCTCTCTTTTCTTTGCCTGCCGAAAAAAGAAAGGCACAGAAGAACCGGTTGCCATGGCAACTTAATTCGCCACGCTACTGGATTTCCAGCGGCCCGAGCCATCTTCTGGCTCCTGATTGGCTGGCTATGACGGCACATCGCCCTGCTGCACGGGGAGAGACAGACCAATGCAAACGTGTCTAAATGGCTAAAATAATAATATGAATAATCATAATGGTCATTATAATAACAAATTGCAACCTCCTTTTTCCTATTCACATCCTTCAGTCGTGGTCTCCTCTTCCTATCCTCTTTCTCCCTAATCTCTCTGTCGGCTCTCTCTCTCTCGGCTGCTCCATCAGCATGCCCCCTGCTTGCTCTTGTGTCTGAATGAGCTGATCGATGAATGGGGGAATTAATTTGGGAAACGAAAAGGCTCTCTGTTCGGCTCTCCTGCTCGATCGATATATTGCTCGTCTCTGAATGGGTTAATGCATGCATGCATGAATGAATGACTTGTAGGATGAAGGACTAGGTCCCTGCTCGATAAGTCCATATTTTTTAGCCTGTTGTCATCTGTCTTGATGAATGAGTGAAGGAGTGGGCCGGTCTCTAACCCTATCTGATGGCTCTCCTCTCTCTGAAGATGTGAATGAACCAATGTGTGAATGAATGTGCAGCTTTGGTAATTTATCGCCCCTGGCTGGCAGCCTCGCTCTCCTTTGAAATACCCCCTCTCTCTAGCGCTCGCTCTAAGATACGCTCTCTATATGTAAGATACTCTCTCTTCCCTTCACGGACCATTCTTTGTCTCTTTCTATCCATCTTTCTCTCTCTCCCCGTCTCCTTGCTGGACCTAAGGAGCATAGAGTAGAGACAGGATCCACACGCAGCCTCTCTCTCTCTTTCCCTCTACCCCCATCGTCATGGGAACAACCAGAGCTCAGGGAATAATTTGCCAATGGGGGAGGGGCTGTTTTAAGGGGGGTTATAATATTTAGTGTGTGCAATAAAAACAAAAAGGTGCTCATCACCGAGCTGTCCATGATTGTCATGTTTAGGTTACCGTGAACAGGACCAAAGTGCCGGCTCTGCAGCAAGCAGGACGGCTGCCGAGTTCAGTTCACCAGCGGCTCTAATTTTGGATAAGGTTGCCTTACTATTTGTGTCAAAACAATATGGAGAATGCATCAGAGAGGGAGGCGCAGAGAGGGTTTGCTTATGCTTTGTGTCTGGGTGCTAGTCTGTGTGTGCGACTTTTATATCAATAACTATCTATATGTGTGTGTGTGAGAGGGCATGTATGCACTATGCTGTTTAATTGGCTGTTGTAGTGCACTGTTAATGGGTAAGAAAATGTCTAATTTCTTGAAAGAGGGAGAGACGTAGAGGGACAGGGATACAGTCAGAAAAGTACAAGCTGTTTTTCAGTCAGGCATCTGTTACACTTCAAACTACATTGTTTACTTCTTCATCCAAACAAATACATACAACTGTTTCTATCTACCTGCGGTGCCTTGCTATGCAATATATATGTGCAGGGAATGTGCAGCATAAAGATGTATGTTATCAGAACATCTCTCTGTCTCACTCTATCTGTCTATGTGTGTCTCTCTCTCTGTCTACAGTCTAACTCCCTCTCAGTGGTGCGTGTGAAATTAGGAAGTTCAACACAAAGAACACTTGTCCCCTTCATCCCACCCCTCCCGCAACCTCTTTAAGTCTCTCTCTCTCTCTCTCTCTCTCTCTCTCTCTCTCTCTCTCTCTCTCTCTCTCTCTCTCTCTCTCTCTCTCTCTCTCTCTCTCTCTCTCTCTCTCTCTCTCTCTCTCTCTCTCTCTCTCTCTCTCTCTCTCTCTCTCTCTCTCTCTCTCTCTCTCTCTCTCTCTCTCTCTCTCCAAAAGACACTGTGTCTCGTCCTTGTTAAGATTCTGTGTATGTTCCCCTCTCCGTGGGTTATTTGTCTGAATGGGTAACAGCCCTGACGGTGACTAATGGCAGTGAATGACAGGCCTCAAGTCATCTGTTTCTTGCCCACACTCGCCAACGTAAATGCGTACACATTCTTACTAATGCGTCGTGGGAAGGGCTGTCCTCTTGCGTGTGTCGAAGTACAGATTAAAGGTCTCAAGCTCGTGGGGGCTTTTTAGATGTAATGGATCGCTCTTTGTTTTGCCTGTAATCAGATCAATGAATCACTTGTCTTTAAACTCACCACAGTGCATTGTGGGTACGGCCCTCTGCAGCAGTGTTTAGATGGATTGCAGGTCTCTCATGCACACACACAAACATACAACACACACACACACACACACACACACACACACACACACACACACACACACACACACACACACACACACACACACACACACACACACACACAGATTCATGAGTGGAAAGGGTTGGCGCATGACATGCGATGGGAGCGTAGTAAACATGGCTCTTTTGTTCTGCATGTGTGTCCGCCGCTCCCAGACTCCCCGCTCCGTCTAGATAGTCATGGCTGTTTGTTTCCTAGCGCTGGCACCCGCGTTGGCACACTGGCTTCAGATGCATTTGGAATACCAGAAAAGGCTTACACATTGAACACACACACACACACACACACACACACACACACACACACACACACACACACACACACACACACACACACACACACACACACACACACACACACAGTGGTGACGGGTTTCCTGGGAGTGCAGCATAAAAACGCCTTCAAGGGTTCCAACATCCACTGTGAAAAGCCACTTCTTACAATGGGCTGGTGGACACACACACACACTCAGACACACATGCACGGTCTGGATCTATGAATAAGAAATGGAGAGAGATGTAGATTTGATCAATTCAATTTGGAGAACTGCTTGATTCTTAACTTTCTCATTTGTCTCTCAGCCAATGATTCAGCCAGAAATTCAGTCAGACTGCCTGTTACCAAGGCAACCATTCAGCCAGTCTGCCTGTTGTCCATTGCTGTGGATTTGTGAGTTTAGTTGTACGTTTCAGTTTTCCAGTATTGCAGACTAGTGAGTATATTCAGTATTCCAGTACTGTCGATTAGTGAGTTCAGTGGTTATTTGTAGTTATTTGGTGTGGACAAATCAGTTGAAAATGTATTTTCAGTTGCCCATTACTTTGGACTACTAGTGAGTTTATTTGTTATTAACTGTGTCCAGTGCCTTGACCACTAGTGAGTTTAGTTGTTATTAACTGTGTCCAGTGCCAGGGCCACTAGTGAGTTTAGTTGTTATTAACTGTGTCCAGTGCCAGGGCCACTAGTGAGTTTAGTTGTTATTAACTGTGTCCAGTGCCTTGACCACTAGTGAGTTTAGTTGTTATTAACTGTGTCCAGTGCCTTGACCACTAGTGAGTTTAGTTGTTATTAACTGTGTCCAGTGCCCGGGCCACTAGTGAGTTTAGTTGTTATTAACAGTTGTCCAGTGCCCGGGCCACTAGTGAGTTTAGTTGTTATTAACTGTGTCCAGTGCCCGGGCCACTAGTGAGTTTAGTTGTTATTAACAGTTGTCCAGTGCCCGGGCCACTAGTGAGTTTAGTTGTTAACAGTTGTCCAGTGCCCTGACCACTAGTGAGTTTAGATATTAACAGTTGTCCAGTGCCCGGGCCACTAGTGAGTTTAGTTGTTAACAGTTGTCCAGTGCCCTGACCACTAGTGAGTTTAGATATTAACAGTTGTCCAGCGCCCGGGCCACTAGTGAGTTTAGTTGTTATTAACAGTTGTCCAGTGCCCTGGCCAGTGGCCACTAGTGAGTTTAGTTGTTATTAACAGTTGTCCATGTGATCTTTTAACAGCTACAACGAGTCCCCCGTGACGCACATGGAAAAGTGTATCACGGGGGAAGACAGGAAATGTGTGTTGTGTCTCTTTGTTTGTGTTTGTTTGTGAGAGAGTGTTGGAGCGCGGTATGTCAAAGATACAACAAGCATGTAAATTGGTTCGTATTGGGCATCCACAAAACACTTGGCAATGTAATCCTTTGGGGAAATAGCGCCAAGTCAGTGTACATGTGCAACTGAACGACTCGGCTTGTTATTAATTGTAATCAATTTAGGTCACGATTCGTTGTCGGATTTATATCTCTCTTGTCCATCCATCCCTCTCTTGTCCATCCATCCCTCAGTCCTCTTGCCTTCAAAGTCTTGCTCTGGAAATCAATTGAGGAAGTGATGATTATAGTGATAAAAGTGATTCAATGTTCTCTTGCAGAAATGTGACCTGGGCCAGGTGCTTCTGGACGCGGTCTTCAAACACCTGGAGCTGACAGAGAGGGACTACTTTGGTCTTCACCTGGCGGAGGACTCGTCAGACACGCTGGTCAGCCTCTGTTTGCGCTTGTGTGTACATCGAGTGTGTGTAGTGGAGGAACTGTTCTCTAAAGTCTCTTTGTCAATGTTTTACAGCGCTGGCTCGACCCAAGCAAGCCCATCAGGAAGCAGTTGAAAAGTAGGTGAACCCCACCGAGCATGACCTCCACCTGCACCTCACCACCACACCTGCACCTCAAACCACCCCCTGATATCTCTGCCCTCACCTCCACCTCCAGCCCGCCACCTCCCGCTCACCCTTCACACACAGTTAATTCCGGTAAAGCTCTGTATAACCTCCACCTCAGGTCCATCACAGTTCCTCCGCATCACGTTCACCTCCACCACGTGTCAGTCACATGTCATCTACACCTGACCGCACTGGCACAACACATTGCCTCCACTTCACCAAACCACAACACAACCACCACCACCCACCGCCTCGATCTCCAGCTGCATATGTCCTCCGTCTCACCTCCATCTCACCTCCGCCACCAGCGGTCGTTTAAGCATCTCAGAGATTATTGAGGAGGCTGTGAGGCAGGTCCAACAGTCATACTGAATTCTCCCTAAGCCGGTTCCACGGCCTGCAGTCGAATTTAAACAATCCAGTAACTAACTAGCCACCGCGGCCCATGAGCAACGGTTGTTTTTTGAGACATATTTAAAATACAGTCCAACCCCCCCGGGCGATGATTAAACTCAGTTTCAACCGGGTTGCTAGGTTTGTTCCTGAGTAGTATAATGTGTAACATCACAGGAGTGTTGCGGAGTGGGCTGGATCGACACAACCCCCTCCCCTCCCCAGCTTGCAGTGAACTCCGCTTCAACCCGGCTTCATTGCCGAGAGATTGACCCGGCGAGCCGTTTATTTGGTCTGCAGATAGATTCTGACATGCTGTGGGTGAACCTCAAGGGGTTTCTTCCAATGCGGACATGCATATTTAATGGCTGAACTCCCGGCTCCGCGATGGTCCTCTTTCATGTGGAGACATTGTGTGATAGAACATGCTCTGGTGTTAGTTAGAGGCCCGTGCTTGGCTTGAAGTAGATTATTCTTCTTCTTCTGTTTTGGTGGTTAACAGTAACACATTTCACTGCACTGTTGACTATCGCAATGTAGTATGACCTGGCTCCCAAGCGGAGTATAGAAGGGTTTCCCCTTTACAAACGTGGTTAGTGATAAACCGTTTTGCTGCCATAAACTACTGGTGTCACCTTTGCGACTACAGCCGTGTTGTCAAGCGGACGTTTAGTCTGATTAGCCTGATGATGTAATGTTGCATTGCTATTTCCAGAGGGGAATGTGTTTATCTTACTTTTGCCTATTATGTAACACAGCTGATGTTTGTTTGTAGTGTCATTCCAATATCACTGACTCGCTGCATAAATAAATGACAAAATTGTCCGTCTTGTAATTCTAAGAAAAGGTTAGGAGGCTTGCTTTAGTTAACTGAGTGATTCAAAACCCTAACCAAACGTGGCTTTTGTGTCTCAGTTCTTCATTCATTCACCTGCCAGTGACTATTAAACAGTCTACTGTAGTAGTGTTATTGTTAAATCATTTAAAAAATGTTCTACAAAATAAATTAGACGTGCGGTCATGCGTACAAAGCATAGTCTATCGACTCAAATCCTCCCTTTTTAAAGACCAGTCTGTTAAAGATCCAGTCTTGGATCCATAGCTGTCTTAGTTTTATTTAAGGGAATGAACTACATGGTATGTTAAAAATGTACTATCCCTGGCTTTTGGGATTAGCGCCGTTAGCAGCACAACAAATCATTGCCATCTTAAAGGTTGTCTCTCTGCTGTCTCTGCTTTATGCCCCCTGGTTGTGTGCCTGAATCTGCTGAGACGCTGCCCAGAAACCTGTCTATATTTCTAAATGAAAATATCTACAGCTCCGTGTCATGGCCAATTTTCTTTTGGATGTACATCCAAGAACTTTTTACAAGAGTTTCATTGCCTGACGTCACATTTCTGAGGAATGATCATTCAATTGTGATTATTGGGAAATATGTGTAGATGTAAACATACTGGGAATTTGAACATGGAAATACATGTTTTAACACATTTAGTTCAGCTCCTAGTCTCTCTCTTGAGAGGAATTATCCTGATTCTCTACAATGGTCCACTTGAGGCAGGTTGAGACAGAAAATGTACTTGTGTTTTGGTTTTATTTTTTATTGTTTTTTGTTTTTCTAGGAGGGTCTCCACACAACCTGAGCTTCAGAGTCAAGTTCTTTGTGACTGACCCCGGCAAACTTCAGGAAGAATACACACGGTAATACCACGTGACTGGGTACTACAAACAGACACACAGGGATATGAATGCAACAGTCCGGCCCATAGGACCAATTTTCACACGTCCAATCTGTTGACACTAATGATGTTTTTCATTTCCCATGCTGGGGGTCCCCTGGGGTCTAATTGGGGGTATTTGGAGATGACTGTGCCTGCTTGAATGATTTGAAGCTAATACTCCTAACTAGTGGGTGCAATGGGAAAACTCCGCTTGGACATTGATATCATAGGGCAAGGAATTTGGGTTTGCAAGATTTTTCAACCCTAAAAAACCGGGGGTTGCTGGTCGCTGGATGATGTCATGAGGAATGGGCGACGAGACGGAGATGTTCCTTGTAACACAATCAGTGGATGAGAAGTGAAACCACTCACGGTCCAGTGAAAGAGTGTATTGTTCTCAGAGCTGAAGTAGTTTTCAGACTGACCTTCAGACTGCTATTGCGAGGCTGTCAAGCCGGGCAACTCGCTGACTTGACGGAGCACCCTAGGGTGCTCCACGGTCTTTAGGCATCGGGTTTGGGAATCGAGGAAGGCACGAGAATAGTCACCAAAACAAAAACAGCAACCGACTAATTTTCCCCCTTTGTCTCGTTTGGTGGAGACAATTTAGTCTCACAAAGCAGTGCTAAAAACCAGCAACATTAATTTGAACAATAATAATAATTAATTGTTCATTAAATTGATAGCACTTTTGAAGAACCCCAAGGCACTTGACATCATGAGCGTGAGGTGTATCAAACCTCTTCCACTATCCGTGTACAACCATTACTTTTAACGTTCGTTGTGATAGAGCTCTTTTATTATAGTTTGTGGTGAAGAATGGACGTTTTATCATTTAAAGTAGTTTATGTTTGTATCCCTACAGCAAAGCTATTGTGTGTTTTAGTAGCCATTCATTCAGTTTGGCTCTCAGCGATATCAGCTTCTCTATCTAATAGGATCAACATACTTGGGCAGATTAAGTAATACTGGCTTTAAGATGTATAATCACTTAAATAAACCCACGTGGTGCTGTCCACTGGGAGATTTGATCAACAAAACCGGAAACAATTAGACATTTTAACACAAAGAGCAATAGTTTTTGAAAGAATGAAACCTTTTCTTCTCTCTGCCTCCTGAGGTTGCCAAAAATATAGATATAAATATTTGTTCTATATAGCCCATCCTAGATACCAGGGATGGAAAGCATTATTGGCCCTTAACACTAATATTCAGAAAAAACACTGCCTCAAAAGGCAGTTTCGATTTGAATTGAACTCCTATTCGTTAAAAATTCAAAATCAAAGATTCAACATCAAAAACTTCAACGTGGGGACGTTGATTACGTTGAAATTCAATTCCAGATGCGTTATTTCAAAATGCATAAATATTCAGTGCTTAAAATTCAATGGCTTTTTATTTTCAAAATCCGATAGCACACATTTACTTCCATACACTGCTCCTTCGTCATGCTTAACTGATCATACCTCTCTCTCGTTGGTTACACAAATCTTACCATGGACACTTCCACAACCAGCCAGCCAGCCAGCCACGTCACAGTCACGTCTGTTCATTTATGAATGGAATTCTGAACATGTCCCGCCTCCGAAATAGCCTGGCTATAGCCATGCTGCCTTGTGCGCGATTTCATTTCGCGCTGCGAGGCACCCTGGATTCCATGGATCTGATTTTCGCCTGAGATGGGGAACCATTCACAGAACGGGGAGGGACGGCAAGACTATGACGACGTCTATGCGAGACACCCATCGTCTTCTTCCGAATTGCGTGTGTCTCACGCCGAATGCGTGAGACTTGAGAGCTGTTACCGGTATATTATCCCGGATGTTGACAGTCGCAGTTCAGCAAGAGAGGCGTAGAAGAAGAAGGGGGCCGGATGTTGACAGTGATGGTTGTGGAACTGTGCTGCGCCGTATGACTAATGTGTTAAATATGCAAATTTGATCGGACCTGACTGGAAAGCATTACCAGACACAGTGGTGGGTGAAGTGACACAATTCACCCGCCACCATACAAATCCACCCGCAAATGGCGTGTGGCGTGTGTTAATTTCCATCCCAATGACGTCCAAAATCAAGAAAGCTAGTTCTTTAATTCCCACAGAAGAATCCCTGGCCTGACTTCAAAAGAAGTCTAAGTGAGGTTGCATAACTGAGAAAAGCTGGGATGTTGAGTAACTGAACTCTGTTATGGTCAGTGGGTTCGGGGCTTCCCCATAGACTCAGCATTTCTTTCCTCATGATTTCAATCTGAACGCGTGTTCGGCGGTATTGCATGAATAACGTCAGGCTTCTGAGGAATGAGTAAAGCAAGGCGACAGCGAGGGTGACAGCGAGGGCCGTGTGACTCACGGGCCCTGACGTCACCGCACACCACCGACATATGGCCCCGCGGGAATTCTTCCCTCTGTCGCTCGCGGCTCTGCCTCTCAGACCGCCGCTTGTTGACAGGGTCCGTATGGCGGGGTTCAAAGCTTTTATCTTCCAAGGCCCGGAACGTTGAGTCGGATATGAAGATGAATATATGGCACTGTGCGTCCTGAGATCTGCTCATAGCTCTGCTGAGGATCCGCCTACCAGCCTAAAGGTTTTGGGTACCACTCCCCCCCACCCGACCCTCCCCCAATGTCTGCAGAATGCCTGTAGGCATACTGAAGCAAGAGACCCTAACCAAATCCTGCCCCTTAATGAACTACCTTTCACTAAAACACAAACATGGCATCTGCTAAATGACTAAATAGTAAAGAGTCAGGGTACAGTTGCGACCACCACCTGAAAAGCCCTGGGTTTGATTCCCGCCCCCTATGGCCACTTCAACTCGACAAGCTTTGAACCCTTTGTGTTCGCCGCCTCAACCTCCAGTTTCAAAGTAATGATTATTCTTTTTTATAATCTTTCACATTCAACATAGGACAAAACAATGACATGAGAACAGGAAAAATACAAATAGCCATGCCCATGAGGACATGGGATGTTCAGTAAATTCAAAACAAATGGTCTAATTTAAAATAAATTGTCAAATGAAACGTACTATGAAACGTTTGGCACATTTGCCAAATAAATACTAAATTTTTCCCACTGTCTTTCACCCAGCTCTAGAGGAATGATTTTTGAGGATGACAACTTGACGTTGCTGTGTCTTTCCTCCAAACAGATACCAGTATTTCCTTCAGATCAAGCAGGATATTCTGACTGGAAGGTGAGGGTGTTAGCGCGCCGTTGGCTATCAGCGGCTATAATAAGGTTTTCTGAGCACGTTTTCCATGGTTCTTGAATAGCACTTAACGTATATATCACAAATTTCAGTTTGAAAATACAACTCTTTTTTTCTTTGTTAACCGCTTTCAGTAGTTTCTCTATCGATCCACTATGCTGTACTCACTCTAGTGTGTTTGTGTTTGTGTGTGTGTGTGTGTGTGTGTGTGTGTGTTTTTGTTCTACAGATTACCCTGTCCGCACAACACAGCAGCTCTCCTGGCCTCCTATGCAGTCCAGTGTAAGTACCGCTGGTCCGGGACATCCAGGGTTAGCCGGCATGGCGCCTTAGCGGCCATATGACTAGCGTTCTGCACAGAGGTTCTCCTGGCATTACGGGGGGGTAATGGCCTCACACAAAGCTGAACGATGACCCCCCACTGGGAGCATGTCCCGCTCTCCGTCTGTCGGGCTTTCTGTCCGTCTGTTTTTCTAAGCTGGCTGGCTCCTGTCTATTTGTCTGTCTGTCTTTCTGTCTTGGTTACCTCCCGGCTGTCTGGCTGTCCTCTTGTCTGACTGTTTGTCCTGCTGGATGACTCACTAGCTTGGTCTTGACTGTGTCTTGTGTCTGTTTCCTGGACAGTGATTCTATGTTCCTCTCGCTCTTTGTCTTTTTATGTAACCTTTTCAATCTATACAAAATCTCTCGCTCACTCGCTCCCCCCTCCCTCTCTTTTTCGCTCTCTCTCTGAACGTTTCATGGTGAATTTCACTGCTATTTAGGTCAGAGAGAGGATTTGAACTGAACTGGATCGCAAACATCTTGACATATCCTACCACACACACACACACACACACACACACACACACACACACACACACACACACACACACACACACACACACACACACACACACACACGCACTCCTACATTTCCTGTGTCCATTTAAGCATTGTCACTTAGTTCTGCGCCAGTCTCGATTATGAAGATAAATGTTTGCTTTGGGGAGAGAAAGCGTTTGAAGCAGCTGCTACTGTGCTAATTAATTTTGCCTGCGCTGCAGCCCCCGCGCTGATCGTATTAACATCTCCACACCAAAGCCTGTCTTTCACAGGCCCGACCAAATTAAACTCAGGCCTGTGCGTTTATACAGTGAGCTACCAATTCAGCACCTCCCATATTGACCATGTACCGCGTGTGAACTATATGGTATCTGTCAACACATTTTGTGTGAACTCACACACCACACCACGAACACACAGCTAAAACTCATGCTTCATACGTACGCACATGCAACCAAAGCACCCTCGCACACAAATGTTAACCATGCACGCACGCCATGCACCAACACATGCACGTTCACAATAAAACACACACACACACACACTTACAACCATGCTTGGTGTTCAGTGCCTTGCACAAGAGTCCTTGACAGCAGTAGTGTAGTTGTGGAACACCAGCCACCTTTCTGATGCCAGCTCACTTTGAGAGAACTCACACCTGATACGGATATCAGCCACACTGAGGGATATTGTTATGTATCATCGGGGGAAACCAGGAATCCATACCCTGTACGTCTCGAATGAGCTCTACTCAGTAAGAACAAGACACCAACCATTGCACAATCGCTAGAATTAAATATCATGTTTTTCTGTCCAGGCCCACATCTATTACTCTTAATATCCACACCATGAGACTCTGTACTAAACTTTCCTATAGTACTACTAATAATAATCAGATAAATGCTGGAGGCAGCGCCACTCACTGCCACTTTATATTGTATATATCTAGCAACAATTGTCTTTTACAGTGCTCAGATAAAGACACATCCTCTGTACTGCTTCCTGTTTGTAGCACTGTGCAATACTTTTGAACTGATGCATAGTTGTGTAATAAAACTAGCATTTCTCTAGTTTTATTTACACATTTTTTAAGAGATACTGTAGCATTTTTGAGGCCATCTGTGCTAATACCCTGTGTAGATGATCTTAAAATCGAAATGTTGTTTATTACCAATAAACGTCTTTGGAATGCTTACACACAAACGCATGCACGCACACCAACCCACCCACACACCCACCCACACACACACACACACACTGTGTGACCAATGCGATCAAAGCCCACTCAACGCTAACCAATGCAGTGGATCCTTAATGTTTAATATCAGCCGGTGCTCAAAGTAAGCGGCAATATGGCTGACGCTATTCTTGGCTCTATTGATGTTCTGCAAAAGCCTCTGTCCATACATCTCACCAAGTAGTCAGACATTGCTACGCATTACATCTAACGCTGCCAGCGCAATACTTTTATTAGGACAAGGAAGACCTTCTGATATTAAGTTAACACACGACAGCCCCTATATGATCAATTTTCATGACCACTTTCTGCCGACACATGTGTGGATATATATATATAGCTCTCGCTCTCTCGCTCTCGCTGTCTCTCTCAAAAACCGTGCATGTCTTAGTGCCCTGATTTGAGGTGTCTTATAAGTGCCAGGTAGATAATCTCTCTGCCTCCATTGGTTTAAAAAATGATTTACCACCATGACAAATGTGTTGCCACATTTACCTTTAAATTTGAACAGAACTTTAACGATATATAGTATTTGCAAAAAAAGGAAATAATGGACTAGTATCCATTAGAAAACGCAATACCAATGTAAAGTTGATTGTACGGCCAACTAAGACGGTATAACCTGACATCCGTGTCTATGTGACTGTGCGTGCAGCTGAGCTGGGGGACTACAGTGAGAGTGAGAACGCTCCTGGCTACCTGTCGGAGTTCTTCTTTATCCCAAGCCCTCCCCAGGACTTCCACAAGGAGGTCACCAAACACCACCAGCAGCACAGGTACCCCTGGACCCACACACCTGCACACACATATACACACGTACACAACACACACATGCACACTACATACACACACGTACACAACAGACACACGTGCACAATACACACACACGTGCAGGGCCGGCCCGAGGCATAAGCGATACAAGCCGGCGCTTGGGGCCTCCTGACTGCCAGGGGGCCCCCTATCGAAAAAAAAAAAAAAAATGTTTTATTTTTTAATGTTATTTTTGATAATATTAATGTTTGTGTATTTTGATTTCAGTTTAAGATTGCACATTTACAAATCTGTTGAAAGATCTGTTTATTAAACTGATACTTTAAAAAAAAATACAAATGCTGTTGTATTTAATTATTTTACAATTTAACTTCAGTAAACCACGCTTGATGCTTCACTTTGAATATGAAAGTTTAAAATAAATCTGTGATCTAAGTGCCCTCTAAGGTTAAAAGGTGACTGTTTTGGTGTAAATAACGACTATAATAATACTGGGGTCTATCAAGGGACAAAAGTCTAGAATATTTTTGGCCTGAGAGCAACTGAATGAGCCTTCCAGGCCCAAGAGGTCAAGGGGCACTGAAGCCCAAGCCCAAGTCACCATCTCAATAAGTCAAAAAGCAAAATGCTATGAATATGCTTAAATTTAGGTATTTCCCTTCTCCAGCTGGCCATATAAAAAATACAGGAAATCACATCTACGTAATTCAGTATTAATACAATTGATAATGAATGAATGAATCAATTAATTCATTGTCAAATCATTGTAGTGTGACATTTTTGTCAATAATCGTCGAGCGCAAATGACTCCGCTAGGTGGGAGGGGGGGCCCCAATATCAAATTCTGCTTAGGGCCCCCGAAAGGCTTGGGCCGGCCCTGCACACGTGCATATACATACACACACACACACACACAGCTGCATGCACATGCACCTACACACGTCTGCACATGCACGCACGCACACATACGCACGCACACAACCCTATATACACCTGCACATAAACAGACTTGCACAAACGTGTATGTACACACATGAATAAACACACACCTGCACTTTCCCAAGCCTGCCCATACACGGAGACACCTGCACACAACGGCACATGCACCACCTGCATTTACACACACCTGCAAGCACATGTAAGTACACACACATGCCTGCACACACACATGCATCCAAATAAAGACGTGTCCAAACAAACATCTGTCTCTTTGTATTAAAATCTCTCTCCTCCCCTACCTCATCTCTCCCTCTGCCTCTCTATCTGCCTGTCCATATCTCTCTCTCCCTACACTATCTCTCTCCCTCTGCCTCTCTATCTGCCTGTCCATCTCTCTCTCTCCCTACACTATCTCTCGCTCTCTGTCTCTCAGTGGTCTCTCGCCTGCCCAGTCAGAGTTTAATTATCTCAACACAGCGCGCACGTTGGAGCTCTACGGGGTCGAGCTGCACTATGCAAGGGTAAGGTGTCTGTATGTGTGTGTGTGTGTGTGTCATCACTGGTGGTATATTTTATGTTTGTACGAAGCACGGCTGCAAGTCATAAAAGCCACGGGTCACTTCGGGTCACATGGGTCGGTCATGTGATTAGGAATGTCTGGGTGTTATGAATGTAATACATGGTCAAAACTCTTCCTCTCTCCCTCATCTCTCTCTCTCTTTCTTCCTCTATCCCAGGACCAGAGCAACACAGAGATCCTGATTGGTGTGATGTCAGCCGGTGTTGTGATTTATAAAAACAGGGTACGGATCAACTATTTCCCCTGGTGAGTAATACACAAACTTCAACGAATGGAAGCATACACTCTCTCTCACACAAACACGCACACGCACACTAGGGGTGTGCCAAATAATCGTCATGACGATGCATCGCGATCCTAATTTTCACGATCTACTGCATCGATTGTTGACGCCAAGAATCGATTATTAATTTAAAAAAATGAATAATTAAAAAAATAAAATAATAATAATATTTTTTTTTTATATAGTTTTATAAAGCCTATTCACTTTTTGTGGCATCAGTTTGTCCTCTTATGTTTATGAAATGATATTGTTGTTATAATGGCAGCTACTTCCAAAAGGGGAAATGTTTGAATGTTTTCATTTCATTGGTTTAAAGGACCACTGAGGCCATGTAAACGGCACTGATTATCCTTATTTTGTTATTTTAAGTTTTATAGATCCTTAGCACTTCTTGTCAGTGTATCCAGTAATAGTAGTTTCAATAAATACAGCTATGTATGAATTGAGTTGCTTTGAGTTATCAATTGAACACACTATCCAGATCATACACAGCCAGTCAGCCACTGGTAATGGCTTAATTTTCTTTTAACAGTGTTCAGTGAAAATTCGCAATGCATCGCAATAATTCAAGTATCGCGATGCATCGTGATAGAATCGCATCGTGGCATGTGAATCGTGATACGAATCGAATCGTGACTTCTTTGGGAATACCCACCCCTAACGCACACACGCACACACACACACGCACAGTGTAATCTGTGGAGTCTGACATTGGCAGATCATGGATTATGACACCACATTAAAACACACAGCTGGTCTTTTTTTATCCTGTAGTGAATCGGGTGATGAACATGTTACCATGGGGACACAGGAGGCTTTGTCTCTCAATGTACGCGGTACACTCGGTTTCCATGGAGATGTCTCATCTCTACATGGTACATGTGGAGACAACTGTTTTTGATAATTCTTTCGGATTTTTTTCTTTGCTGTACTGTAGGGCCATTACTTTAATACCATACCATAGTATTATACTATAGTAAACGTCCCCCAATTGTCTATGAACCGGTGACACGTCCACACCTACTGACTGGTCTGTTTTGTGGTAAACAGTATATACGTGATGTACTTCAGTGATATAGGCTTGTTGTCTGGGTGTTAATGTGTTTCAGACACTACATGAGGACCAGCAACACCCACATCTTTATACACACACACACACACACACACACACACACACACACACACACACACACACACACACACACACACACACACACACACACACACACACACACACACACACACACACACACACACACACACACACACCCCTGTGGGCTCAACACATACAGGAACACAGACATAAAGCTTGCACTCACACATATGTAAGGACAGGCACACGTGTGTACAAGGGTACACATTAAGACAGACTATCACACATACACATTAGAACACGTGTCGACACACCCGCCAGCTGCTCCTGTGTGTGGGTGTGTGCGCTTGGGTGTGTGTCTAAAATAGGAGGCCACTAGTAGTGACCCGGACAGCTGTCCACTGTCGTCAGCGGCGAACGCACGACACTAACTCACTCAACCTCTCGTGATTTCTCTCACTCTTAACCTCTTATCCCTGATCGCTCTTTTCCTCTTTCACTCTTTCTTCTCTCCCCGTCTTTTGTGATGCAGATTCACCAAAATCTCTCCCTCCTCTCTCTCTTCCCCCCTCTCTATATACATTCATATTTTCTCTCCGTCTGTCTGTCCCGCTCTCTCTGTGGGTCTCTCTCCTATTGCTGTGTATTTGCGTTCAGAGCAGCCTGACTAATGAGATGCTCTGTGCAACACTGTCATGTGACTCACACACCGTGCATGTGAGAGTGCACGCAATGTATGCGTGTGTCTGTTTCTAAATGATGGTTTATTTTCGAGTTGGGTGAGGGCGAATGTGAAGTATAATTTTCAGGGGTAATAGTGTGTGTGTGTGTGTGTGTGTGTGTGTGTGTGTGTGTGTGTGTGTGTGTTTGTGTTTGTGTGTGTGTACAACACATTTTGTAGGGGGTGTGTGTAAAGTACATTTTGTAGGGTGTGTGTTTAGTGTGTAATATATTTTGCGGGGTTAGAATGTGTGTATGTGTTGCATTTTTGCAGGGTTAGCGTGCGTGTGTGTGTGTGTGTATGTGTAATACATTTTGCAGGGGAATGAGTCACAGCCGCCAGAGAGCTGTAGGAGGGATTATACAGCTCATCAGACCTGTGTGTGTGTGTATGTGTGTATGTGCATGCATCAGTATGTGTATTGGGGAGACAGAGAAAGTGTGTGTGTGTGTGTGTATGCATGTCAGTTTGTGTGTATGAAAGAAACACTTTGCGTGTAATCTGTATATACATGTATGTATGTATGTATGTATGTATGTATGTATGTATGTATGTATGTATGTATGTATGTATGTGCATATATGTGCATATATATATATGCATGTGCATATATATATATGCATGTGCATATATATATATGCATGTGCATATATATATATGCACATACATATATATATATGCACATACATACATACATACATACATACATACATACATACATACATACATACATACATACATACATACATACACATGTGCGTGCACCTTATTCTTTTAAAATAATAATAAATAGATAAGATTGTACCACAATATTAGTTAGATATTACTATTCTATGTGGTCATTCAGCTGACAACTTTATCCAAAAGACGTCCAGTGAATGCAGAAGGGATTATAAGGGAGTAGATAGATGGTCATACAACCTAACCTTTACTCTGTCCTGCCCGCCTTGTAACGGCAATATTATACCAGCGGGTACAATATTGCAAATAGAATTAGAGACAAGCGATAAAGGTTGTAATGCTTATTTTGGTTTTGAGTGGGAACTAGAATACACTGCAGACCTCCTGGGTTCATCAGGGGAAGGTCAGGGGGGGGAGCTGGTGTCTTAGCTGAAGATAATGGGTTCTGAATTGGAAGTGGCGTAGGGTTACCCCTCAGGATTAAGCAGGCCATGCTAACAAAATTAGCCTCCACGGTGTGGCCTAACATCACAGCACAAATAGCACTGTTTAATGACCCACATTGCACGCACACGTGTTTTTATTTTTGTCAGAGCGAACCAGTTAACCAGTTATAGCTTTTGTGGTTTAATTTGCGAACACACACACACACACGCAGGCACACGCACACATGATGGAAAAACACATGACACCTACATCCAAACTGTACCCAGAGTCCCTGTTGTGTTTCCGTAAAGTGGCAGTGAACTAACCCCTGTGTGTGTGTGTGTGTGTGTGTGTGTGTGTCTGTGTCTGTGTGTACACGTGTCTTTCTTTCTTAGGTTGAAAATCGTGAAGATCTCCTTTAAGTGCAAACAGTTCTTTGTCCAGCTGAGAAGAGAGCCGGTATGTAACAGTCCCAATTACACCATGATGACGATGTTATTGACATTAACAAGAGCTGACCGACCCGTCTCCGTTACGTCTGCAGAGCGAGACGCGGGAGACGCTGCTGGGCTTCAACATGGTGAACTACCGGGCCTGTAAGAACCTGTGGAAGGCCTGCGTGGAGCACCACACCTTCTTCAGGCTGGACCGCCCCGTCCCCCCCCAGAAGAACTTCTTTACCCACTATTTCACCCTTGGCTCCAAGTTCAGATACTGGTAGGAACGTACACACACACACACGCACACGCACACACACACACACAATGGGACAGTGATTCCCATGTATGTCTCCACAACTGCAATAATCAACCAAAAAATTGATTTATATCTTTTTAGTGATGTTGATGTCAAGTCTTAATGATCACTGGCCATGCTATTTTGTATTTAATATGATGATATGGCATTAGCTCATGGATGGCTTCAGACTCAATATAGGAAGGACCCTAACAAATGACTTAATAATAGAAAGTACATATTTCATTGTGTACAACAGAAGCACAAGTACCATGAAGCCCAGACCGTGGGATGGCTACAAATTGCAGACTGAAAACTGTATCTGCGGTCACAAGAATGCCAACAAACATGTGGCTCGTGCGCACGGTGGCTTGCTATCTTGTTTTGTTCCGCCATTGTGTAAGGCTATGGAATGCATGAACCGCAGCCCTGCTGGAATCAGGGCTCACGCTGAACTCCCTCTCTGGTGACATATCCCGGCAGCACCCACGCACATTGGCACCGCGCACGCAGACATCAGCACTGTTTATGCGTTCTTCAAGGTGTGTGTGTGTGTGTGTATGTGTGTGTGTGTGTGTGTGTGTGTGTGTGTGTGTGTGTGTGTGTCCGAACGTACATATAAGCAACACCGCTGGAGACTTTTGCTCACTCACGCATGAACACACACACACACGTACACGTACAGCCCTACGCGTACAAAAACACCTAGTGGTGTGTGAGGACATTCAACACACAGAGAACAATATGGACATGTTATGTGCAACTGTTGATTTGTTGCTTTTTGGGAGGTGGTGACAGATGTTATGTTGTGGGCGTGGCTTAAGAGGCAGAGCATTTGAATCAAAACAACCATCAACCTTCAACCACGGGTCGCTCTCTTCAGCGCAGTGTTGACACCGCCTCGCGACAGCTCTGCTCCGCGGAGACAAAAGAGGAAGAAAAAGGAAATACCTTTTAAGTATTTTACCTTTTTTTTCGCTCTGGGCCAAGAGCATGGGATCAGGCGGGAGTCTAGAGGGCTTGTGATGTATTATTTAACCGTGGCGGCGGGGGAGCTGTGATGTCACTCCCTCCCACCACAGCCAGGGCTCGCCCCTGAGCGGTGGACCAGCGCGGCTCTGAGGACGAGCGCTAAAGGCGCCGCTCCCCGCTTCCTGTTCTTTCTTTCGTTTTGTCATTCCTTTTCAACTTTTAAAATCGGATTCTATTCACACACTGGTCTGCTTCTCTGGCCAATGTGCCAAGGCCGATGTGTTTCAACTGTTGCCGTTGTTTTCAAGGACACAGGATAATAGCCTGGCTGTTGTGCGGCTTATGGTTGTGGTTATGACAGTTGGGAAAGAGGAGAACTTTTACACTTTTTCGAGACACAAAAATATAATAATGTATTCTGTGATTAAAATTATCCAAGGGGGCTCTCTGACGTTTCCGAAGGCATTCAAGGTGAAGGGGAGGGAAGAGCCATCTTACTATTTCATTAATCATTCAGCACAGATAAGGAGCAGCTAGTGGGGTAGATCAAGGGTGTTGGTCCCATCGTTGCTTAAGAATGCCGTCAGGTGGGCTGTGCAGTAAACCTTGGGGATCACAGTACGCCTGGCTGGGAGTCGACGTAAAACACCCTAACCACTGCACTATCCTGCCCCAGTGTCTCACCTCTTTTGAACCTTCCTAATCAATCAACTCCTTCAAGGATGTTTGGATTGTCAGTCTATTTCATCTGTGGATTGTTACAAACTGATTTGTCCCTTTCGTTCTCTCTGTCTCTCTTTCTGTCTTTCTCTCTCTGTCTGTCTCTGTCTCTGTCTCTCTTTCTGTATCTGTCTCTCTCTCTCTCTCTCTCTCTCTCTCTCTCTCTTTGTCTCTCTGTATCTGACTCTCTGTCTCTCTCTCTCTCTCTCTCTCTCTCTCTCTCTCTTTCTCTCTCCCTGTGTCTATCTTTCTGTCTCTGTCTCTTTGCAGTGGTCGGACAGAGGTACAGTCTGTCCAGTACGGGAAGGAGAAGGGCATCAAAGACCGGGTCTTTGCAAGGTAAATGCCACCTGATTATGTCTAGACAGCACTTGATTCTATCCATCGGACACTTCACTTCAGACACACGATTAAATCGCCAATTTTATACAGTATTCTCAATATAATTTAGCCCGTACTGTCAATAATGATAACAACGATCGTTTTGCTGTCTATATTTTCTTCTACTATTCATTATTTTTGATTTGTAACTCTTAATATATATATTCAAACTCTTTAATATATACTTTGATATAGTATAAAGTCATCTTATCTTATTTATGTTAAGTGTCTGGATTTAACCACATTATTTGGATCATAGATTGAATTTCTTACCTGCCCCTGGCAGGTCTCCTAGCAAGCCATTGGCTAGGAAGCTTGTGGACGGGACTGACTGGGAGTCGGTGAGCAGAACCAGCCTATCAGATGAGAGATTGGAGACCCAGAGCCTGCCCACTCGTTCCCCGCCTGGAACGCCCATCCAGTGAGTCTGAAAAACAACAAATTGATCATTATTATAGTAGATATTCATATTTAATTACTTGACTTCCTCAAGTAACCTAATCAAGTAAACGATAATATATGGTAACCGTCACCAGAGATTTACCGTTTCAGTTCCTAACATAACATATTTGCCCTGTGTGTGTGTGTGTGCGTGTGCGTGCGTGCGTGCATTGGCCCAGCAGGAACTCTCTGTTCGTGCAGGAGGGCACTCGTATGCGCCCCTCGTCTGTGGGCCACCTGGTGGACCACGTCATCCACGCCTCGCCCAGCCTGCCCGTCTTCTCGTCCAATCACAAGTCTGCCTCGTCCACGCAGGCCAACAGCATCAGCCTCGACTCCACCCCGTACGTTTGCCACACGAGTGGCTTAGCTTAGCTTAGCTCAGTTAAGGGTAGCGTAGCGTGTGTTTCGGCTGCAGGTCCAGACGCAGTCACCACCAAGACGTTTAGCGGTTTCGCTTTTACGGCCGAGTTCTTTTACGGTCTCTTAAAGAGCATGCAAAAGCTGTTGGTTGTATTTTGTTTTCCATATGGCTTCTCCAGCTCTTTTATTAATCCCTTGTTTTCTGGCTACTGGTCTAAACCTTCCAGGGTCTCAGTTGTGACTCACTAAACTAGATAAAGACACTCTGGTGGCCCTGTGGTGAATTTCCACTAATAAAGAAACCTTCCTCGTAAATGAGGTCTCTCTCTCTTTCTCTCTCTCTTGCTCTCTGTCTCTCTTCTCACTCTGTGTGTGTGTCTCTTCCTCACCCTCTCTCATTCTCTAGCTCTATTTGTGCTTTTTCTCTCTCTCCCTCTCTTCTACCGCTCTTTATCTCTTCACTCCTATCTCTCTCTCTCTCTCTCTCTCTCGCTGCCTGTTGTCTGTCTCTTGCTCTCTCTCAAACCACATACCCTACCCTCCCATCCTTTTAATTACCCTTGTTGAATTGATCAGCTTTAGTGCCTCTGTCTGACTGTGTCTCTGCATGTCTGTGTGTGTGTCTGGGATAGCTTTAGTCTTTAATTGCCTGTCTGTGGTTTTAGCCAGTAGTTCACACCCTCTCCCTGCACCGTTTAACAAGCTTGTATGGAAAGATGAGCTCTTTGAAAAGCGGGCCAGTAAAATGTGTTTACTGTGCGTAGCAGAGACGGGGCTTATATGACCGGGCCGGGCCAACACTTAGTGTGTCGGGGTGTATTTCTGTTTACAACCCCCACCCCCCCACAGATCGCAAATGAGCTTTTATAGATTAGCAAAGACTACTTCACAATAAAAAGGTAGGATGTTTAGTTTGAAGAAGAGCTAGGATGCGCTTTTCCTTTTCGCCTGGGTGTTTTCCTTAGTGCATCAGTGCGTGTGTCTGTGAGAGAGGGAGCGGTAGAGGGAAAGGAGGATCGCTTTGTGAGCTGACCTATGGGAAGAGGCGGGAAACGAGGACACAGGGTAGGAAGAGAGGGCCGAGTCGCGGTTTCACGAAACATTTGTGCTTCCGAGGTTCGGGGGGGGGGTAAATAAAGTGCTCCTACAGCGTCCGTGTAGGCCCAACACTCGACCGGTCGACCATCAATGTTTCATACGGTGTTCAGACGCATAAATGTGAGGAGCGGCAGACCCCCTGGAAGAAATGTATCTGTGATCGGCAGCTGGGTGGATCAACACAGAAGAACGTACAGCTATCGAACAAATATGCTATTCGCTTTCTGTGTGTTTATTGAAAGTTTGTGCAAACGCTTCACAAAACGAATGCACCACAACAAAGACAGGCATCACAGAGTGATAGCGCTTTGAAGGTAAAACAAGCGAGAAAGGAAGGAAATTATCTTCATAGACGCCGTTATTCATCAATTATCCATTCGTTGTTAACAAGACAAGAGTGTTCACAAGAACTGATAGCCGTCCTACCTCAGTCCTGCGTGAGACATTGTGCGTGTGTGTCCCAGCCCGTGGGCCAGACGGGGATGTAGAAGCATACAATATTAAAGGCTGTGTGTGTTGCTTGACTAGGGAGGCTGGCGGGGGCAATCCCGGCCAGACAGCAGGTCTATCCTGCTGAGATCTACCCTTCGACTGAAACCTGACCTCCCTGTGACCCACAATAAACCCTTAAGCGAGCGAGCGAGTGTGTGTGTGTGTGTGTGTGTGTGTGTGTGTGTGTGTGTGTGTGTGTGTGTGTGTGTGTGTGTGTGTGTGTGTGTGTGTGTGTGTGTGTGTGTGTGTGTGTGTGTGTGTGTGTGTGTGTCAGACACAAAGTGGCACCAGCAGTCGCAACCCAAACAAAGACGATGTGCTTTGACTGATGCCCAAACCCCCTGCAGAGTGAAGATACACACACACGTTCTGAATGTGTGGCGAGTGGGGAAACCAGCTTTGTTTAGCCCCTACCCTACTCGGGAGCTCGATGCGTCTTGAGAAACACATTACCATCCACCCGCTCTTTCTCTGCTTCTCTTTCACTTTTTCTTTTTGTCTATTTTGTTTTCTTATCAGTCCATCTTCTCTTTTTCCTCACTTCTTAGCGTCACAGCTAGCTCCACGGAGCTATAGCATTACTGCTACGAGGGAGCGCTAGTAATTAATCTAGTTATACAGCTAGCCCTCAGTGTGTTCAGTGTTCCCACACGTTTGAAGGATGTATTTGTAAGTAATCGAAAGTAACTGTTATCCAACTGCGTTCGCCCGTCCGCCGCGGCAGGTCTCCCGAGGGCGTGGACGGCCTTCCCCCCGCTCTGCCCCCAAAGCAGCTGAGCAGGAAGACCCTGAGCCAGATCATCCAGGCCCACTCCCAGCAGAGCCTGCTGGACAACCACCTCAACGAGATGTACGACGTGCCAGTCAACACCGACAAGACCACGGTCAGTCCCCACTTCACACACATACTGTCGTTATCAAGACTAAACCTCCCCCACTTGATTTTTGAAAGGCGTCTCCATAATGTCGTGCCGGTCTTGTGCAGTGCGCTGACAGATTCAGGATTTTTGAGTTCCGCGCAAGATGTTGTTGTCGTGGTGTGGTGTGGTGCGGCGTGGATTGAGAGACTGGTCCTAGTAATCGCGCCCCCCGCATTCTAGTGCAAAGAGTCAGTGTTGCTCCGTGTCAGCATGGGTTAGAGAGAGCTGTATGTGTGCGTGTCGTGTTATTGTGTGGGGGGATCACGTAATCACGCTGTGCACCTCCTCCCCCAGCTGAACGGAGTGGTTCCCCATGACAACCTGGTGCTCATCAAGATCAAGCCCGACGAGCACGGACGCTTCGGCTTCAACGTCAAGGTCAGCGGCAGGCTGCTTCCATTGATTACATATATAAATATAACATATGGTTTTGTGTATGATTGTACTGCGGTTCTGTCCATTGTGCTACTCTTCAGTCACGATGTGGCACAGAGCGTTCTTCATTTTCTTCTGCTTTTTTGTGATAAACATTGTGGTTGTCATTGAACTTTCTTTTGTTTTATCTCCCTCTCCCTCCTCTCCCCTCTTATTTTCTTCCCCTCCTCCGTCCAGGGCGGAGCAGACCAGAAGATGCCAATCATCGTGTCAAGAGTTGCTCCTGGCACATCAGTATGTACACAACACACACACACATGCTCGCGCTCACACTCACACACACACCTCATAACACCTGTGTGTATTCAGGTAACACCCATTAATGAACACGAGTCCAAACAAATACTCAAACGCTACTTTGTTGCTTCAAATAATTTTGGACATTTTGATCTGATGTGGCACTGAGACAATGGGCTTTTAAGACTGAGCTTTTTGAGCATGCTTCTCTTGACCATCGCCCCATCTTTTTTGAGAATTTCTGCCTAAAAACATGTCTCAATATGTGCTTTTATCACTCCATCTGTGTAAATTTCCACTGTGTTGTTTAGAAATCTAAACACAAAAGCCCTCTCTCCTCTCTCCTCTCTCCTCTCTCCTCTCTCCTCTCTCTCTCTCCCCTCTCTCTCTCTCTCTCTCTCCCCTCTCTCTCTCTCTCTCTCTCCCCTCTCTCTCTCTCCTCTCTCTCTCTCTCTCCCATCCTCCCCTCGCTCCCCTCTCTCCAGGCTGACCTCTGTGTGCCACGCCTTAACGAGGGCGACCAGGTGGTCCTTATTAACGGGCGGGACATCTCGGACCACACCCACGACCAGGTGGTCATGTTCATCAAGGCCAGCTGTGAGAGCCACTCCGGCGAGCTCATCCTATTGGTCAGGCCAAACGGTTGGTGGCCCAGACATTTGAACTGATTTATTATTTATCGAAGTTATTCATGTTATGCATACACACATGCACACGCTGACATTCATCTTCACATTTAGATTTCTTATGGGATTTCAATGAGTTAATTTAATACACAAATTCAATCCTATAATAAATATTTTACATGCCTCTTTTTCTTATTCACGTAGATCATAAACCTTTGAATAAAAACGCCTCATTGAAATTGATTGATAAATGTCTACGTTATAGTGTTTTTAAAAAGACCAAACATGGATTCCCTGTTTACTTGTAGGCCTGTTTGTTTGCATGCCGGTCTTGGCCTCTCCAATATGGCAACTGATGTATCGCCGCAACTGGCCAAAACAGTCAATGCTGCCTTTATGTATACATCTCAATGTTTGAACGGCGTCAAAACCTTCTTAGACCCCGCCCACGACAGGTCTCCATCACTCAGCCTCCCTACACCCACAGACTCCACCCACTCACAGACTCCTACCACTCACAGACTCCACCCAGTTCCTCTCTCTACTGGCCCTCGGCTCTAGATTGTAAAACATACATTTTATTATTTTATTTTCATTCTTTCACTACTTTCCTTCTAACTTTCCTCTTTCTCTCCTTCTTTTTTTCTTTCCTTCCTTCAGTATTTTGGTAATTCACTCTTTCTTTCACTATTACAATCTTTGTTTCCGTCGTTCTTTCCCTTTTTCAGGCTTTCATTTCAATGGTCAGGGAGTTTCTTCAGGTTTACGTTTATTAATTTAGAGACTTGGAGGTCATAGCCTGAAATCAATAGTGGAGCACTTCTGCAAAGTGTATACGTCATCTGGTCGAGTTGTATTTTCTTCCATTTCATCAGTTTAAAGTGGTTAGACCATAAAGTAGTATGGATTATTTTTGTATGTATATACATGAGCTCCCTAATAACTCATAACAAGTTTCACAGGTAGTTTCTAAATCTCTCTGGGCTCTGAGTTATACGGCTGTTAAAATCCCACGAGACGTACTTACTTCCCTCTCCGGTACTGTGCGCTGAGCGGATGGGAAACCAGGGAAATGTCGGAGGATAAACGATGTGTTCAGCGGGTCACAGATTGAAATGCTCGCTTTTTAACTGGGTCATTCAGAGGTGTGGGCAATTTATCCTGTCATGCAGACCAGCACACATGTGACATGCCATATGCACATATAAGCATTTTTAGTACTGCAATATGCATGGTGGTTTTTATTATAAAGTAGTTTGAGTTGACATAATTAAACTATGAATATATTTCAGCCCACTGACAGAAAGAAATCCTCAGGGCATCTTGTGAGTCAGCCTTTCTTGGTGGGAAATGGAAAAATTAAAAATGGAAGGCAGCTAACCTACATACAACACTGCCACACACACACACACACACACACACACACACACACACACACACACACACACACACACACACACACACACACACACACACACACACACACACACACACACACACACACACAGTCAGAGCTCTATCATTTACCGGAAAACTTAAGGACTCCATTACCGTGCTTTCACGTTTTTTTCCACTTTATTTATTTTCATTTTGTGTGCACACTTTAATCCAAAGTCAACAAGGCATGGGTAAGGGGTTAGCAGCTTGGATTCAAACCCAAGATCAAGCCCAATCAGCAGAGAGGGTGACAGGTTCTCGTGTGTGTGTCTCACAGCGATCTACGACGTGGTGGAGGAGAAGGCGGACTCGGAGCCAGACTTCCAGTACATCCCTGAGAAGTCGGCCCTGGACCCGGGGCAGACGGACCAGCACGCCTGGAGGGACTCCATGGTGGCCCTGAAGGAAGGCCTGATCAGCGGAGCCCTGCTGGCTCAGTTTGATGTAAGACTAGAACTTAAGTGATTAACTAACAAGTTAACCAACATAATTCATCCCTGAAAGAATGCTTTGGCAGCGAAGCCAAGCTGGCACACTTCAATGTAAACAAGACTAGACTACCCCTTTGAATGTGTTAGTTCACTAGTTACTTCGTTTAGTAGTTGGTCAATCTCTGCTTCGCAAGTAGAACCATACTGAGACAGTTTGACTTTTGACTTTTCACAATTTGAAGATTGTGATATCATCGTACTGGAAAAGGAAAAATGTCCACCCATCTGCCATTTTTCCATAATTATATCGGACTGGAGCCGATAAATACCTGCTACTGGTGCAGAGCCATTGGTCCCTGGACTGAATGCCGATTGTAACATTTTATTGTAAAGACGACGGCTGATGTTAGTGGGTGTTGGTGGATTTTTGGTCCAGTGGACACACACACACACACACACACACACACACACACACACACACACACACACACACACACACACACACACACACACACACACACACACACACACACACACACACACACACACACACACAAAGCTTCTGCTGGTCTCTGTGTGACAGCGTGACAGGAGAGACAGAGATCTGTCACATGATTTCCTCCTCCACATTCCTGCCACTTCCTGTCGTTTATCAGACCCACTTAACCACTTCCTGTTTGAACATCCCTCTGGATTCTTAGTGCAGAGGAATGTTAAGCTGACATACACACATACATACTCACACTAGACATACACATGCACACTCTCTAAACACTCAAACACAGAACGGGGGTGACGCCTCATAAAAAACCTGCACGCATGTGGCTAACCATTTACAGTGACAAGTTCAAGCACACATACGCAAACACAAGCGCTCTCCTATCATCACATGTTTGCATAATTGATACTGTATATTGGCACATGGCAACAATATATATAGCGCTGCAAGGGCAATGTATGACATGTACGCGTTCGCACCATGGTACAGCAGCTGAGCACCACCTACATGCACATACAAATAGGATTATGTAGGTTGTGATCTGTTCTTGTGCATTTGAAGTAGAGTCAAATGGTGCATATTTCAAACTGATTCGGATGACTGTTTACAGATTTGAGAATCACAAATAGTTTCCAATAGCATCTCTTAAAGAGTATAGCACTTAGTCAGATAAAACATTTCAAACGGTATTGGGTGTGTATAAGTATTTTAGCAGCCACTTGGAGCCAAAGTGACTTGCTTGCAAACTAAACATTTAGTTGCACATGGAAGTGTATAGTGTTCACTACAATTCAATGCAACTTTCCTTTATACCATGGTCTGGGGGAATACTCGATTCTGTTTGGCTGCAGGGTGTGCATTAACCCCTGATATACGGACACCTGCTAAGTAGTTCCAGTCAAATTATCTGTTCAGCTTTAGGGCTGGTAAATTGTGAAAAATGAATTAAACTGTAATCAGACAACGCGGTTATATGGTATAGACCCTAGAGTATCTGTGGTTTAAAGGCTGGGACGAATTTCGAATTATTAATATGTGCAATGCATAACGTTAGCTCTCTGGCTCATAGCTGAGCGGACTAGAATACCTCCCGTTGCCAAGTCGTAGCTAAGGTCCGTCCTATTTACTGGAGGAGTGAGCAACGTTTCCGTTGCATAAGAACCTAACGGGAGGGTAATGATAATGAATGGTATTCATTTATTTTCTTCGGCAAGTGACGATGGTATAAGCGGGATAATGCCCTTCGAGGTGTCCATTATCAGGAATGAATTGCCTCCACGAAGACCATTAATTCTTGATAATGGACACCTCGTCGGGCATTATCCCTTACTTAGACCTTCTTCTCTTCTGTGAATGATCTGGGTTGAAATGAGGGAAAATGGATGACTACAAAAATAAATCTGTTCATGACATTGTTAACAAATTCTTTTAATGTGTTTCTCTCTGCAGCAACTGTACCGGAAAAGGCCCGGGATGACCATGTTGTGTGCCAAATTACCTCAGAACGTCTCCAAGAACCGCTACAGAGACATCTCCCCCTGTACGTAGTCACCCCCTAGAATAACTGTTTTATACTGACTACAGAGACATCTCTCTACTGTAGATGGTCGCCCCCAACCAACTAACATGCAGTCTAGACTCTGTCGTAGACTTCTATTATATACTGTCTTCACTAGACATCTCTTCATTTTGCATAGTCCCAAGCACACTAATATATTGTCTAGACTGTATAGTTGACCTCTTCTGTATACTGTCTTCACTAGACATCTCTTTATGTGCTTTGTCCCTCCCGTAGACACTAATATACTGTCTAGGTTGTATAGTAGACTGTTTAGTATACTGTCTTGTCTAGAAATATCTATGCTAGAAATAATATACTACGGTAGTCATGATGCATTTCTATGTATTTACATTATTGGTATGGCGAGGTGTGTGACCTTATGTTGCTTATTGCGGTCTATATACAATATATTTATATCAATCTCTCTCATACTTTTTATATCTGTCTCTAGACGATGCCACGCGGGTCATTCTGAAAAGCACAGATGACTACATCAATGCAAATTACATCAACGTGAGTCTCTTTCTCCTTCTCTTTCTCTGTCTCTCCCCTGTCTCTGTCTCTCTCCTGGATGTTGTTATCACTATCTTTGGTTGCTAAATCATAGGTTTTAATTGTTTCTATTAAAGGGAGTCATTAATTCAGGTGACTATGCGGTTTAAGGTGTTTTTGCACAGTGATGATGACTTAATCACACCTTCAGCTCCCTTTGTCATTTCCTCCTCTTGCATTGTTTATTAATGTATTATTCCTTTTTATGGACAAACTTTTCTATGCAGAAGATCCACTTCTGGTGAAATGTTTACAGATAAGAGTTTGCACTGATGATTCCTTGATCCATTATTGGGGTAGTTTCCACTTAATAACGTCCATTGGTTTGTGTTTATAAATAAGCTGACATGCTTCCCTACTCAGCTGCCACACACGAGGGGTGCCAGTGAATCATTGGGGAAACAGTTGAGTCTAGAGGACGAGTGTTACCGGGCAACAAACAAACAGACACAGAGCCGCTAAGATGCTACTGGAAAGCCAGTGGCATGCTCATTTTCCTAGCCCGTGTGTTACGCTGTTCGCTAGCGAAATAAGTGCCTGAGCCTAATGACTTGGAAATACACTATCACCAAAAATGCACAATGACAATGTTCGGGAGACAGGCGCATCGGTAGAGGAAGCGGAGTCTGACGTGTCAGATCTTTGTCCTTATTTGGCCAATTGTTGATTTCCAACGCACAGCAACTGAGATTCTCAGTGGCCATCGTCAAGGCAACAAAGTGTGTGCGTGACTGGAGAGGGCAGATATGTGTACACTGTAACGTGTGTGAATGTGTGTGTATAATCCCTCTCTGGCCAGCTTCGACAGGTCTTTGGTCTGTCCTGTCTGTGTGTTTATTGTTAGGCGTTCACGTGATAAGGATGAGTTGGAGTCTTGTCTAGATAGCTGCTTTTATATGCATTATGTGGCATGTAAACAAGCCGCCATATGAAACCACAGTGTTGTCTTTTATTTGAAGTGGGACAGAGGGTTGGGGAATTGCCTCAGTCCAGTGCAATGTCCATCTGGCTGCTTTTTTTAAATATCTTTCCTCTTTCTTTCTCACTGTCTATTTTTTTTTCTTCCTCTCTTAATTCAAGTCAAAGCACGTACAATGTTTAAGAAGTAACGTTTAACCCTTGAGTATAAAGTGCTTCACACATGACCATTGATAATATTTATACACCAAAACAAACTAAATAAAGGACGCAAAGTAGATATGGAAGTAATTTCTATCTCTCTCCCTCCCTCTCTCCCTCCCTCTCTCCCTCCCTCCCTCCCTCCCTCCATGTCTAACCCCATATCTCTGTCTACAGATGGAGATCCCCGCCTCCAGCCTGATCAACCGCTACATCGCGTGCCAGGGCCCGCTGCCCAACACCTGCCCTGACTTCTGGCAGATGAGCTGGGAGCAGGGCTCCTCCATGGTGGTCATGCTGACCACCCAGGTGGAGCGAGGCCGGGTACGCAGCAGGCAGCAGGGCTGGTTGTGGGAGAGGGAGGGGGTCGGTGTGGTCATGGTGTCGGGAAGCCCAGCCGAAGGGGCCTTGGTTCCCACAATGTCCGCCGCCTAACTTGTAGACGTCCTGGATGAGAAAGAGGCCCTGAACCATTTCCCTTTTCATTAAGGACATCTTTCTGAATTCACGGTCACTCTGGAGCAATTGATTAACTTTCACATTACAAATGGTTTTTTTTAAGTGCCACCATGATTTTTAATAGTGTTGCCCTTTGAGTGAACTGCCACCAGTGAATTAATTGTATCTAAATTAAATAAAAACCGGGCTCCCTACAAATGCATTTGTCCCGAGTGTGTACAGAAATGACTAATTTCTAATTATTACATTATAATAGATTAGAAAAAAGTATCTTCTTGAGAGATAGTGTATTTATTTGATGTATTATCTGTGGTTCCATCTGTCATGCAGGTGAAATGCCACCAGTACTGGCCCAACCCGGGGAACAGCGCCACCTACGGGGGCTTCTCGGTCACGTGCCACACAGAGGAGGGCAACGCTGCTTTCCTGGTCCGAGAGATGACCCTCACACACACTCAGGTAGCACACACAGACACACACACACACACTCTCTCAGGTAACACGCACACACTCTCAGGTAACACACACACATTCTCGGGTAACATAAGCACACTCTCAGGTAACCCACACACACATACAGATACAAAGCAAAAAATTCACACAGAAATGTCAAGCCTGTGTGTTCACAAACACACACAAACAGTGCTCTCCATGCACGTGACATAATGCACTGTGACAGGCGACGCGCGAAGGAAGTGACACGTGTGATGGAACAGGAAGTAGAGAAAAGGATAGAAGAGAAGGATCGGTGAAGAAAATTATATGAGATGAGAGCGGAGCGAGGGAGTCGCGGGACAGGAGGAGGGGGGGTAGGGATGAGCTGTTCCGGCCCCGAGGAGGTGCGTTGCCACAGCAACCGGTGTGGGCTGTTCTTTTCCTGGCTCCCTGATTCCGCATGCAGGACAAGCACCAGGCTCCTGTTTCCAGAGAGAGAGAGAGAGCGAGAGAGAGAGAGAGCGAGAGAGAGCGAGAGCGAGAGAGAGAGAGAGAGAGAGAGAGAGAGAGAGAGAGAGAGAGACTGTTAAGGGGGCCCACCAGGTAGAGTGCGTACCATTAAGGGTCACTCCTAACTGCCAAGAGCCGGGTTCGATTCCTGCCTGTGGTCATTTGCATTGTCCTCCCCTCTCTCTCCCATTTCTTCCTGTCTAACTCACTCTATCTTCATGAAGCTATTTGTGTTTATTAAGAGAGTAAAGGGTGGTTTATACTTAATTGGATGCGACAGGTGTAATCATAATAATTAGAGTTACGGATGTAATATGCTGTACTTAATGAGATACTACACTTATAATCATAATAAGAGAATTAAGTGAGTGTTATACTTAATGAGATGCTACATGTATAATCATAATAATAAAAGAGTTAAGTGAGGGAATTTGTCGTGTTACTTCATCTTGGTGGTGGTTAGTGAGGTCCCCCCTTCACTGTAAAAAGCGTCTTTGAGTGTCTAGAAAAGCGCTATATAAATTCAATCCATTATTATACTTAGCACTCACTGTCATTGACACACGCGCCCTGGTAAGAACACACGCACACACCGCAGCGACACAGTCGCCCAGGTAAAACGTTATGTTTTTAAACATAGGGAAGAGACCATTTTCTGACCTCGAAAAGCAACGGCAGGTCGTTCATTTTGTCATATAAAAAACGTTAATTTCAAACATCGCGCCGACAAGTGACATGACCTTAAAGAGACAGTGTCCCTATAACACAACGAAAATAACACGGTATGCTGAATTATGTCAATAGAGTCTACCAGAAGTCTACACTTTGTTGCTCAAATGTAATATTACCCTCCTCCTTGAGCTTCCCGAGATGTCTTTACACTTTGTTGCTCAAACTTAATATTACTCTTCTCCTTGAGCCTCCCGAAATATCTTGCGATATTGTTATCCCCCTTCCCCCCTGCAGACTGTTTTAGTTTTCTTATGTTTTGTGTCTATGCCAGGGGTCACCAACCTTTTTGAACCTGAGAGCTACTTCATGGGTACTGAGTCATACGAAGGGCGCCCAGTTTGATACTCTTCTGAAATAACAAATTTGCTCAGTTTGCCTTTAGTTATATATTATTAATATTGATTAATGATACTCATCTATGTGAAGACACTGATCATGTTAAGGATTTCTCCCAAAAATGATCGACAATGACTTAAGAAAGGTGGGAAAGAGTTGTTCAAGAATGAGCTGTGCTATTTCAGAACAGGCCTGCGGGCCCCTCATATAGTCCTTGCGGGCGCCCTGGTGCCCGCGGGCACTGTGTTGGTGACCCCTGGTCTGACTGTAGTCTACTGCTGCCTGTCTTGGCCAGGACACTGGAAGAGTTGTTTAATCTCAATGATGATTTTTATTTTCAACCAACCAACAGTAGTTGCCTTGCATTTTTCAGCCCTGAATAACAGTAAAAGCTATTTAATAATTTATTTGCATGCATAGTATACTACACTTTCTATTGAACAATTGTTAACTGTTAATTATAACTAGAGGATTGTGGAGGAAAACTGTAGTCATAATAATAAGAGAGTTAAGTGAGTGTTATACCTAATGAGATGCGACATGGCTAAAGGCCCAGAGGTTCATGTGTGTGTTCTCCGTCCCATGTGACCTTTAAAACACACGTCTCCACAGAGGGAGCCAATTACGATCACCCTCCGCCTGTGTCCATTGCTGTGGAGATAGATGTGTTTCCATGGTGACGCCAGTAGGGAATGTTTAATAGGAAGAAGATTTTGAGTCTTGCCTAATGCAGTGTGTGTGTGTGTGTGTGTGTGTGTGTGTGTGTGTGTGTGTGTGTGTGTGTGTGTGTGTTTTTGTGGGTGTTTGTACGTGTGTATCTCTGGGTTTGTGTGTTCCCCTGTTGTGGTTGTGTGTTCCCCTGTTGTGTGTGTGTGTGTGTGTGTGTGTGTGTGTGTGTGTGTGTGTGTGTGTGTGTACCCCTTTTGTGTGTGGTATCAGAGTGAGCAGGAGAGGGAGCTCACCCAGATCCAGTACGTGGCGTGGCCCGACCACGGCGTTCCCGATGACTCCACGGACTTCCTGGACTTTGTGGCGCTGGTCCGCAGCAAGCGGGCCGGACGGGACCAGCCCATGGTGGTCCACTGCAGGTGTGTGTGTGTGTGTGCGCTCGCTGTTGTTGCATTTACAAAGCTGGAATTTGTCGTGTTACTTCATCAAACATAGATATATCTTTAATTATTATGTTACGAGATTGTTTTCATGGAGATCCCGACACAGTGTTGTCATTTGGGGATGATTAAGAAATAATTGATGCCACCTGTTGTGGAACTATTTAAAACGTCTCCCCTATTTGCCTTATTTCTCCCTCTCTCTCATCTCCTTCTCTCTCTTTACATCTTGATCTCTCCCTCTGTCTCTCTCCCCTTCCTCCCTCTCAGTGCTGGGATAGGTCGCACGGGGGTGCTGGTAACCATGGAGACAGCGTTGTGTCTGATGGAGTACGGTCAGCCGGTCCACCCGCTGGACATCGTGAGGACCATGAGGGACCAGCGGGCCATGATGATCCAGACCCCAGTACGTATGCACGCATGTGGGCATGCACACGGACGCACACACACTCATTCCCTCATTCATTCTTTCAATTATACACATATACATATACAGCCCCCTGCTGTTTCCTGCAGTTCTTTGGACAACAACATATTCAAACTGTGTTTCTAAATGCTTTTTATTTCATTTTCCATCGCTCTATCTCGACTCACCTCCTATATCTCTGTTCTTCCTTTTCACCTCGCTCTCTGTCTCTCTGTCTCCGTCTCTCCGTCTCTCCGTCTCTCTGTCTCTCTGTCTCTCTGTCTCACTCTCTCACTCTCTCTCTGTCTCTCTGTCTCTCTCTGTCTCTCTCTCTCTCTCTCTCTCTCTCTCTCTCTCTCTCTCTCTCTCTCTCTCTCTCTCTCTCTCTCTCTCGATAGAGCCAGTATCGTTTCGTGTGCGAGGCCATCCTGAAGGTGTTCGAGGAGGGGCTGGTCTCCCCCGTCAAGGCGGGACTCTTCCAGCCGAGGGAGAGGGAAGCGGAGGAGGAGCGGGGCGGCCAGGAGCTGGAGGCGGGGAACGACGGAGGGGAGGCTGGGCTGGAGGAGGACGAGGAGATGGACATGGAAGGGGGTCTGGACCAGGACGATGATGACGAGGATGACGAGGATGACGACGACGACGAGGATGATGATGAGGAGGATGATGATGATGACGATGAGGATGATGATGACGACGATGTGGAGGTTTTGGACGTGGGACGGGTGGTGGAGGAGGAGGAAGAGGAGGAAGAGCTTGAGGAGCCCAGCGTTGCCAGCGCGACGAGTGTGACCAGCGAGGCCAGCTTGAACCCTGAACCCCAACCCCAATCTGAACCTGATCCCGTCGACCCATGACCCTTTGACCTTTGGCAGAGGGGGAGTGGGAAACGAGGCTTGGGGGGCGGGAGGGTTGCACGAGGAAGTGGCCGGAGGATTGAACAAAAAGCACTGTTGCACTTTACGCCGATTTAGAGAAAAAGAACAAAAAAAGAGAGAAAACGGAAACGACAGATAAAAAATGAGCTAGCGACCAGAGCAAAGGAGGAGAAGAAACGCGAACCAGATCTGGTGGAGGAGTAGAATCCCAGCCGTGTTGAATAGGTACCATTAGGGACGCTGTGTGTTCTGGGTAAACTAAACAATTAAAAAAAGAAAGAGAGGAAAACATTGAGAGAGAGAGAGGAGACGATAAACTGTAGTGGGGTGTCGCTGTAGTGCCATACGTATCAAGGGGGAGGGGCGCCAACACTTTAGATAGAGGTTGTTTTATTCTACTTTCCTTTCTTTTGTACCGGCCTCTTCCCTCCTCTCGGTCAGAAGGTGTCTTCTTTTTCGTTTCTTATTTTACATTATACTCCTCGTCCTTCTGGCTGATAGAGAATGAACTGTGTTTTGCTTCTTCTTTTTTTTTTTTTAAAGAGTATTTATTGTGTTTTATGTTGGTGTCCGAGCTTGTTCCCCAAACACGACAAGTTGTCCGTTTTTGTTAGTGCGATTCTAGCTCCCCTGGTGAAATCATAGCTGTTAAAAATCGTAGTGTGATTCCTTAACTCCCCAACTCTTAATTTCCTTTTTTAATCCTTCGTAACTAAAAGAAAAAGAAAAGACAGTGGTTTTTAATTTATTGTTCTTGATTTGATGCTTTGCTCTGCTTTCTCCGCCAACCCCCCCGGATGGTCAGCGAGACGGAGAGAAGCACTTAGGGTCTCATCTTGTTCCCCCCCCTACCCCTCCCCCGCCTTGTACGCTTTGTGTGAGAGCACACACACGCACACAAGTAAAACACATGCACATACAGACGGAAAGGCACATACACACATCACACATACAAACACTCACTCATAGCCACACACACACACACACACACTCATAGCCACAAACACACACACACACACGTATGGATACAAACACATGCACACAAATACACACACGCGTACGTATGTATAAAAATACTCACGTTTATCTCTGTCCATTTCCGTTGGCTATTGAATAAAACAGGTTTCTAAGCTTCAGGTCATCCGTCTGTCCAGGACACCCGTCTGTCCGGGCAGCGCCTGTAGTCAGGGGTGACCGCGGTAGCAATGTCATTACAGAGAAAGTTCCCAACTTCAACAACCAGTATATCTTCTATACACCAACAACGCCAAGAGGGTGGGGTTTAAAATTCGGTTGGTGTCCTTACCCCAGCAATCTCTGAGTGTGTCCCAATGAGTAAATTAATATGCTGAAACGGGATGCTTCAAAACCAGTATCAGGGCAATAAGTGCGTATAAGAGTGTTTTAAAAACTCCTTAAGCTATCTCCTGGCATTCCCCAGTTCCCCAACCAGTCCCGAGTGCGTCCGAACCAGCAGCAGCGTTTACCCAGTCTGACCATTAAAGCGGTACGTTAATAACTCATCATGATTTTAATTCATATTTTTCAATTAAATGTATTTTATCCATCAAAGATAATGTAATCGGGGGAGATCGACTGATGAGGGTGTGTTTTGTGAGAGCGACTGGCAGTTTAAAACGCTGCCGTCCCTTGATTCAAATATTTGAATTATTTAATTTTAAATACTGACTGAGCTTCGGGTACTCTTCTCATTATTGACTTTAGTGCGTGCTTACATCCTCCTGGATAAGCCTACTGCGTGCGTGTCTTTGTGTGGCTGTTGTATGTGCTCCTCGGCTGCCCTATGTCTCCCCTCATCATCGTCATCGTCATTGCTGGTGTTCAGTGACGTGTCTTATTTCCATGCGTCTTATCTCCAGTGTGATACTGATTTTCCATTAGCGTTTTCTTTGAGAAACGGGCGAATCCGCCACCCGTGTGCGCTGGTTCCTATCCCATAGGACCCCGGTCCCATAGGACCCCCCTCCCGCCACATAGCCCGGCGGTTCGAGCTATACCTGAGCTGATGGAAAAGCTGCATGGGGTCAACCGACCGATCCTACCCGCGCCCGCACTGCAGGGTTCTCGCTAGTCACACATGAGCACCCTCAAACTCTTCCTGATGTCAGAGAGAGAGAGAGAGAGACCCCCCTCTCTCCCTCCCTCCCTGTGTGTCAGCCCCCCTATACAGCCAATCATCTCTTAAGGCCACTCAGACACAAACCCATCTGCCTCACCTTCACATGAGTTCTTCCCAAGGCCTCCATGTTGGATCCAGTTACACAGATCCAACGCTCTGCTTCAGTCTGCAGAGTTGGAAGGCAACAGTAAACGCATAAGACAACACATCTCATTGTAAACACGAGGGCCTACAGGGGCTATTTTTTTCTTTTTGAATGCTTGATTGGTTGATTGATTTGTGGTGTTGTTTTTGTTTTTTACAATTGAACAAGAGTATTTTAAGCTTGAATCGCTCCGACAAATGAATCATCAAAAAGGTTAAATCAAGTCAATCTTCAAGGATTATTTTAATTGTGGTATTTTTTTGGTTGTGCTTTTTAATTTGCAGTTTAAGCCAGAAGAACAGGTTTTTATAACTGGGCGAAACTTAAAAAGAACTAAACTTTGAGACTGCCATCCTGTTATCCAGAGGTGATGATGTTAAAAATAATCACAAGACATTCAACCTTTTTCCCAAGAGGAATGACAGGAATCATGACTCGAGACAGGAAGTATACAGCAACATCTAAAAGTTTTTGTTGTTTTTTTCCCTTTATGTGAAAATCTGAGTTGGGGGAGTATCTTAAGATTTCATGTTCACAAATGTCCAGCAATGAGCGTTCTCATAATGTTCCAAGTGTTGTGTTTCCCAACATAGAGGGTACTGGTGCGTGTGCGTTTAGGGTACTGGTTAGCGGTCGCCTAAAGGGGAGGGCGAGAGGGGTTAGCTGAATGGTATTTTTGTAACGAATAAGAAAAAAATAAATGAGACGCATTCTAGCTAACTAGAGAAAGGACGGCACTTTGCAGAAAACGGTAGTGCTACTGAAAAATAAGTCTGAGACCGAAAAAGGGTCCTCTTCGATCAGTTGTCTTTTTTTATTTATCATTTTATTTTTTTGTCTTTGTTTTAAAAAAAATTAAATAAAGACACCTGTAGGGAACAAGAAACAAATAGAGAACTCCTAACTTCACCGTGCCACTTGTTTATTTTGTGTAAATAATACTAGACCTTGTAAATACAATGTTGTATATGAAAAATATTTAAAATAAAAGGGAAAATCATTTGTGAGTTGAAACTGTTGTTTTTTTCTTCCGTTTTAGACTGGTTTATTTTTGTTTACATTAACTTTACTTTGTGGATCATTATAACGTGACACAATATGGTGTACTGAGACGATGGCTTGACTCAATCTATAACAACAAATACAAGATGACACCAGACTACTGTATGGTACTTGCCAATGTTTCCTAGAAATGTGGATATCTCCTAGGTTTCCTGGGTCTCTATAAGCAAGCTTGTCACCAATTAGCGCGTGTCTGTCCAAGCACAGAGACCTGGGTTCAGTTCACCTTGCTCGTCCACATTGTGAAAGTGAGGTTATGCAGAGAGTGTAGTTAATTGAGTCTGAGGAACAAACTCCTGTAGGCAAAAGTCCTGGGAGTTAAATATGAATTGCAGTTAAAAAGTGGGAGTGGGGAGGAAAAGGTCTGAAGGTCATGTTGGAGCCCAAGAATTCTGGAAGCGTCTTCATATGCATGTTCCATGGACATCAGGTTTCACCAGAGGGGGGCACTACTGTTGAATGAACATGTCAGCCATTAAGGTTTACCTTCAAGTTTTCTGAAATTTATATTGGAAAACAAACTTTTTACTTGTTCAACATAAATTAAGAATTTTCTAAGCATCATTAATTAATTTAATTAGTTATCTCAACATCTTACTGCAAATTCCATCAGAAAACATATTCATATACAATTATTACAACTTAATTTAATGAAATGTGTTGGGACAGAAAATACCAAGAATTGTGAGGCTATTTAAATTATTAACTAATCAACATTTTAGACATCCAATAATAATATATAAATGTAGATACCCCAAAATGCGAATAAGAATTGATATGCCTGCATTGTTTTTCAAATATTATACAAATTATTTGGTTATAATAATTTCATTTAATACAAAAATTGCTAACGTTTCGTCACGTTTTCGTCAAGTTAAAGTGACGTCACATCCGGAAGGATATCTCGGCCCCTCCCACTGTTGTGTTGGGACCCTGACGTCAGATCCGGAGGGGGACCCTAGGCTCCTCCCACTGTTGTTGGGACCTGCACAGAGAAATATCCAGAGAGGAGCAGCGGCGGCGGCGAGGGGATAAAAACAACTTACTCCTCAATATGGGATTGTAAAGGTCGATGATTGATCCTCGGACGATGCAAGAGGACGGGTCCTCACTGTGAAGCCCCCCGGAGTCTCTTTTAAGTTTTGTAAGTAGGCCTATTATTTATTTTAGGGATTTGGAGGAATCTACAAGTGTCTGATGGCGGAGCAAGTGTCCGTTTGTTTCATCCTGCAGTTGTGGATGCTTGTGTGTGTGCGCTTGTATATATTAGGGATACATTAATAATATCATTTCTAACATCTCTAATGTGTCAAACAAATGTGTTTCGTAGTATTATATGCTGCGTGTTTCTCAATGAAACTAAAGCGGCGCTTTGCAGATCAACTCGACCTGTTGCACACCGCTGAGCCTCTGGGGGCCGTCTCCTCGTAGTGCTAACCACACAGGGAAATGGGATGGATTTTGGCTACATGTTTAAAATGTTTGCATTTGACTCTTTAATTATAATTTCTCCTGTTATTAATTTTAAGGTTGGTCTGGCAAGGTAAATGTTTATTTTCCATCCCATTTGGGCTCCTTTTGAATCGAATTGAATATTTAACTTTTAGTGATGCAAATATGAGAACAGTGACCTTATTATTAGTTTATATTGGTCTCAGAAACGACCTTCATGTCCATAAGGCCTTTAAGGCAAGGCAAGGGAACTTTATTTATATAG
The DNA here is from genome assembly GCF_026213295.1 of Gadus chalcogrammus. NCBI lineage: Eukaryota > Metazoa > Chordata > Actinopteri > Gadiformes > Gadidae > Gadus > Gadus chalcogrammus. The sequence goes on from NC_079431.1 coordinate 15,062,593, forward strand.
CATTTTTCATACACGAGGCAGACTCAAAGTGCTTCACATATAAACATTGTGATACAATAAAATAATAGATACAAGTAAAAGTAAAAGAAAACATATGCAAAGAAATGGGTAAAATAGAAAGTTAAAAAGGCATTTTAGTTTTAAAATAAAAAATAAAGGCAAAGTTAAAAAAGCTTTCTAGGAAGTGCAATGTATTTAAGATTTAGCAGAAAGCTAGCAAACATAAATGTCTACAGTCTTGTTTTAAAGGTGCTCAGAGTTGGGGCAAGTCTTAAATCCTCTGGGAGTTTATTCCAGTTATTTGTTGCATAGTAACTAAATCCTGCTTTCCCATGTTCGGTGTTTACTCTGGGGATAATTAACAGCCTGGTCTCAGAGGATCTTATTGGTCTAGAAGGCTTATGTGGTGGAAGCATATCAGTTAAATATTTTGGGCCTAAACCATGTAGGGGTTTATAGGTTAGCAACATGATTTTAAAATCAATTCTCTGACCTACAGGAAGCCAATGTAACGACTTCAGAATTGGTGTAATATGTTAAAAAATGTTGGTCTTTGTTAGAACTCTAGCAGCAGCATTTTGAACAAGCTGAAGTTTCCTCAGAGTTTGTTTTGGGAGACTTGTAAGGAGACCATTGCAGTAATCAAGCTTACTAGTGATAAAGGCATGTACTTGTTTTTGTATGTCTTCGGTGGACATGAGCCCTCTAAGTCTTGCTACATTTTTAAGATGATAATATGCCCATTTTGTAACTGATTTGATGTGACTGTCGAAATGTAAATCTGAATCCATGATAACCCCTAGATTTCTGGCTTTAATTGAGGTTTTCAGGGACAGCGAGTGAAGGTTTTGGGTTACTTTAAGCCTTTCCGTTTTAGAACCAAATACAATTATCTCTGTTTTGTCCTCATTTAGTTGAAGGAAATTTCGGCACATCCATTCTTTAACTTGCTCAATGCACTGGCACAGCAGATCTATGGGCCGTTAGTCATTTGGTGATAGCGATACATAGATTTGCGTGTCATCAGCCTAGCAATGATTGTCAATATTGTTATTTTGCATGATTTGCCCAAGTGGGAGCATGTAAATGTTGAATAAAGAGGGAACCTTGTGGGACTCCACATGTCACGTTGGTTGATTCTGATACAAAGACGCCAATGGAAACAAAGTAGTTCCTATTTTGTAGGTAGGACCTGAACCAGTGCCTGAATGCCCCAGCCATTTTTCTAACCTGTCCAGAAGTAATGGTCTACAGTGTCGAATGCAGCACTGAGGTCAAGTAGCATTAGTATTGAGGTTTTGCCAGAGTCTGTGTTAAGACGGATGTCGTTTACAACTTTAATAAGGGCGGTCTCAGTGCTGTGCAGGGGTCGAAATCCTGATTGGATGTTGTCATAGCAACCAGTTGATGCCAGGAAGTGATTAAGTTGCTGGAGGACAACTTTCTCAATGATTTTACTTATGAAGGGTAGATTTGATATTGGTCTGTAGTTGTTAATAAAAGAGGCATCTAGGCTCCGCTTTTTTAAAAGGGGTTTAATAACTGTAGTTTTCAAAGCTTTTGGGAAATTGCCTGACTGGAGAGAGTTGTTAACTATCTGCAATATTGCTAGGCAGTCGAAAACATTCTTAAAGAGGTTGGTATGTAAAGTATCAAGGCAACAGTTGGATGGCTTTAGTTGTGTCACAGTTTCCACAAGATTTTGAGAGTCTATAACATTAAAGCATGCCATCCTTGCCACGTTACTTTTGCCTGAACATGGTGGTAGTCCAACATTTTTGTTTGAAGTGTAGATATTGATGGCTTGTCTGATGCATTACATTCTATCAGTATAAAAAGCTGCAAACTCATTGCATTTCTGTGTGGAATGTCTGTCAACAGTTGCAAATAGGGTTTTTGCATTATTAGTTTTGGTTTTAATGATATTGGAGAAAAATGTTTCTCTAGCATTTTTTAAGTCTAAATTGTAGGCACGGAGTGCTTCGATTTCTTAATATGATTATCTAATATGCTACTAAATGCTGCTTCTCATCTGTTAAATCGGCTGTGCTCGTTAACCAACAGACTGGTAATTCTGGCAGACAGTCTTTGTTGATTGGTTCTGAACAACGAGTTGGACCAGTATCAGGCGACACTGGTCGTAATTTGTGATAAAAGGTTATGCTATTCAAGTGCTTAGATTTTGACATAATTGGGATCTGTTGCACTACCGAAAGACCTGCTGGCAACCTATACAACCAGGGAAATCAAAAGCCTAAGGATACACCATTTGTAGACCTCTAAATGCACACTTTTAAGAAAGTTTTCTTGCTTATTGGCACAAGCAAAGTCATAGCGACGCCCACAATAGGTCTCAATATGTTTATGCTATTTGGTGGATGTTTTGACCCATGCTTTATTTAAACCGTGCGCTCCTCTACCAGTCGGGTTACCCACTGACAAAACCCCCTATAATTTTACAGTCTGTCAGCCTCTTGTTAAAGGGTTACATCACAGAGCCTTCCTTTGTCCCTCCCAGGTACTGGTAGGCCCTCCTTCTTCTGCTCCTCCTCCTCTTCCTCTTCGTCACCATGCTGAGTTTCCTGCGCCGGACGCTGGGCCGGCGCTCTATCCGGAAGCATGCAGAGAAGACGCGCCTGCGTGAGGCCCAGCACGCCATCACACACATACCAGCCGCCGGGGAAGCAAAGTCAATCATCACCTGCCGTGTGTCCCTGCTGGACGGGACGGACGTCAGCGTGGACCTACCAGTAAGGAGCACACACACACCTGCGGGGTTAGAGCAGGGGGTTCCCAACCTGTGGCCCTGGGTCCCACCTGGGCACGCCTGGTATGCATTTGGGGTTCTGGGAGATGGCTGACTTAAAGCTATAGAGCTGAGTGGATACATTTATTTGTTTATAAAAAATGATTCAAAAGGTTTCAAAGGTCTCATTAGGACACATAAGAATTAACTGCTGTGGTGTTGATGGGGTTAAACCCATGAGGTCACGTGAGTAAAATCTGCAATCCACCACATGATTGCTAGTTTGAATGAGGTGAAAGGAGGCTGATATACTAAGTCAGTATACAAACATAAAGATGCACATAAACACAAAAGACGAATTTGCATCAATAGAATGGATAGAAAACTGTAATATGGTCTCAACTGTGGGTATACAGTACAGGTATATCGATATGTATTGCACAATCCCATAATGTAATACCATTATTTCAGAAAGTTAAATAACATTTGCCACTTGAATTTTCATTTCACGGACCAATCTGTGTTGCCTCCCTTTCTTTAAATGAGGACACACAATTGTTTCAAACAAAATTCTAAAATATACATTTGTCGTGTTATCTTAATGTGTTGACCAGCTGAGACAGGCTCCTCCCCCTACACATACATACACACACACACACACACACACACACACACACACACACACACACACACACACACACACACACACACACACACACACACACACACACACACACACACACACACACACACGTATGCCCACGCAAGCACACACCTGAGTTATATAAGTGTATGTGTGGACACTGTGGAGTGACTATTTTGTGCCTGTGTCAGTGGAGCCGCACTCTTAAGCTGCCTGTGTGGGAGTGTGTGTGTTGCTGACCACCTGTAATTCCCTGATCCACTCTGGGGAAAACACACAGTCACATGACGCACCGCTCGGTCACTTGACACGCTGGGAAGGTTGTGTTCCAATCACAAGACTGTATGCTGTTCTACCCCTCTACCTGTTTTATTTTTTAATGTCCATTATTCTGTCCGTCTAGACCTAACCCTTACAGGCCGGCCATTGTGCTCTCACTTGCATTGATATCTCGATCCCTAGTCTGCCTCTCTGTGCTCCCCTTATCTGATTGGCCGGTTTTGAATTCCAGTGGAATTCCATTCGTCAGATATCCAACATTCCTCCCAAGCCAATATCCTTGAGGTATTTCACCTGCCCTCCAACACTGTATGAAACCTTCTCCATGAGTCCCAGTTCCATACAGTCTCAGAGCCCGGGGGGTCTTTACAGTGGTCCTGCTGGGGAGAGGGCAGTTTAATCATTCCAGACGATGGTCAGATATTCATATTCAACTTTTAATATATTTTCGTTGTTATACTGTATTCGGGATTAGGACACTTTAATAAAAAGCCATTTGTGGTGTATACAGGCATGAGTCATTTAGGTAGTACGATGTTGGGGGGGGTCATTGGGGATCGAACTCAGAGACCTTTGGCTTGGAGATGAACCACTATCAGACCACAACACTGTTCTGCCCCACCTTTTATGATTCAAGGTAGTTATATGTGAGAAAGCAATACTCTCTACAACCAGATATTTCATTGAAAAACTTTAATGGACTATATTTAGGTTTTGTTGAAAACTACAGTATTCTTGTTTATGCATTAGACAGGAGTCCCCCCCCCTAAGAAAGTGTCTTTAAAAACAGTAAGTTGCTGAAGAGTTCATCCACTTTGTAAACTAAAAAACAAGCACTCACGGCCCACACACAATATAAAACATGTTTTACAAGCATTGTCAGGTACTTTGAGATGTCGAGTCTGACATGTTAATTGATACCTGTTTTGAGCCATCAGCGACACACTGAATAGAGGTAGCGTTTCATTGGCTGCTGGGTTCTGATGCTAACAGGAAGTTTGTCTCTCACTTGAGTTCTCTCTTGATTTAATGTTTTTTCTGAGGCTCTTCCTCTCCCCCTCGGTAGATCTTTACCAGTATCCATTCACTCCCACTCTCTTAAAAAAACTTTTTTTCTTTTAAGCCGTCCACCCTGTTCAGCATTTAATAGCCGGTGAGACTTGTATCACTTGAATTTATGGTCTAGACATACTCGTACTGCTGGCTGGTCTCCAGTGGGAATGCTACATGGTAATCACAGTAAGAGAAATAAATAACATAAATCAGTGATGAGCTCTGATGTTTGGGAATACAAATTCTCAAACTTGAATAGCACAAAAAGCATAATAAAAGTTTTGACCTAATGAAAGGGTTCACCAATTATTCAGAAGAAGTACCGGTAGTTTGATTAAGGCGATAACCTTCATTTTAAATTCCAAATTCATATTTAGCCCCAGAGCTTAAGAACGATAACTCGGACCAATTAGTCTATTTTCGATAGAATTTGTGTCTGTCCAGCCAAAGGGAAACCTCTCTCCCTCTCTCCCTCTCTCCCTCTCTCCCTCTCTCCCTCTCAACTATTCTGTGTGATGTATTCCAAACATCTCCTGAGCATGGCCAACAGCAGAAGAACACAAACCTAACTTTTTTTTTCTGGCTAAACTATAATATTTTCCAAAAAAAGTTAAACCAGAGATTACCCTACAGTGAGGGGAAGGGGAGAAAGATGGGAAGGTGTTTGTAGAAAATGCCCAGGGATCCACTGGGACTATCTCTTGGGTTAAGCCAAACTTATCATTTTAGATAAACAGTCTCAGGGGAGGGGAGAGGGGGGTTGGTAAATAGGGGTCTACAGTGTTGGATATCACTGATCCGTTCTTTTGTCTCTCTCTCGCTCTCTTGCTTTCTCTCGCTCTCTGGGTTGTAACAGTACAGAGCTGTCTAAATGGCCAGTGACCCTGTCCGAGAGGATCTTTGGTGCCTTGGCTTCAACCACTCAGCTGGCCTAACTTATTATTTATACTTATCAAGACATTTGTCCAAAGCAGATTCCAGTGAATTCAGACACATGTCCTTCATGAGTAGATGAGAGGATCTTCCTAAGGGCATTGGTGAACAAACCAATTATCTTTCAATGCTCCCAAAGACCACCTTGTCCTTTAAGGGGAAGTGCAGCAGTGGTATTTCATTATTTTTTTAATGGAGGTAAGTTTAGTGTATCGTTACAGATTCTACCTCAAATCAACATGTAGTCATTCATGAAGGGCTTCTACCCCGAAGCGACTGACGAGGTGAGGATGAGAACAATCTAATCAATGCAAGACGGCATGTGTCATCCCAGTGATGGTTGTGTTGACAGTGAGCTGGGGAGCTTGTGGGGCAGCCTGTGTTTGTAGAGACCGTGACAGTGTTGTAAATAACAAGACATGAATGCATCCCAATGACATGCTTTATGTTGTACTGGCCTCCCAGGTGTGTGTGTGTGTGTGTGTGTGTGTGTGTGTGTGTGTGTGTGTGTGTGTGTGTGTGTGTGTGTGTGTGTGTGTGTGTGTGTGTGTGTGTGTGTGTGTGTGTGTGTGTGTGTGTGTGTGTGTGTGTGTGTGTGGGGCCACCCACCCACCCAGGGCTGGTTCCCAGGGATACATGGGTAAGGCAGCAGCTATGTTTACGTGCACATTTGTCATGTGATTTACGTATCCCTTCTTCCAATCCATCCATTGTTTTCTCTTGAATGTGGACCCTTCCCATTCCAAACATATCTAGATCAACGTTCTGAGAGAGGCCAATTGGGCCATTGACATGCATTAACTTGCCTTGTTTAAGTCAAAGCAAAGGCTTGCTGATATTATGCGGAGCATGTTTTAAAAAGAGGGGGTTCTAAAGAGATAGGAGTTTCTAGAGAGCGGAGGAGGTTCCAGAGTGAGGAATATGTTCTATGGAGAGGTAGAGGAGGTTCTAGAGCTAGGAAGATGTTCTATGAAGAGGAGGAGGTTCTATGAAGAGGAGGTTCTAGAGATGGAGCAGGTCGATGATGATCTAGAGAGACAATGAGAGGGAGGAGGTTCTAGAGAGGGAGGAAGGTGAAGGAGGAGAGGGAAAATGAGGGGGTTTGAGGGTTACTTGTGCAGGGGAGCAGTTTGTCTTTCAGACAACGGCCACTAAGGCTGCAAAATGACACACACACACACACACACACACACACACACACACACACACACACACACACACACACACACACACACACACACACACACACACACACACACACACACACACACACACACACACACACACACACACACACACACACACACACACACACACAATGGGCCCTTTGTGCTGCTCTACTGGGCTACTGTAGGGGTGCGAATGCTTTGTCAGCTATGAGAGAGAGGTGGAGATAGATGTAGGGAGAGAGGAAGAGTGATGGGAATGATGGAGAGAGGAAGGAGGAGTGGAAGAGTCGGCGACGGGGAGGGAGATCATTTAGAGTGAGTGTGTGGGAGTCCCTGGATGGCTTGTTCAGCTCTCTGCCCCCTCTCTCTCTCTCCCATCAGAGACCCACCACTTGTTTGATGTTACAGCTTAATCCCAACACTGCACTACCTCAGTGCTCAGAATATCCAATAGAGACAGAGACGCGGATCAAAAGATAAGGTTGTCCCAGGGTCTGTTGTATGAAACCAGAACAATGTTTGACACAATCGAGTTTAAAGTCCAAACATTCTCCCTCATAATCCTCAAGATCAATGACGATAGGTCTCAAAATAAGTTTGCAACGGATTTTCCGTACACCCATTGACTGCCATTACCGTTGGGTGCACGTTTGTTTTTCCTTTTCATCGTTTTACTTTTTTTTTTTTTTTCAATCGAAAAATCTACAACATTACCTCAAACAGAACAACCATCATGTCTCTACCGGGAAAGGCAGAAGTCGAGTGTCTGCTGCTATTTAGAACTAGGTAGGTACCTTTTTAAAATGAAGCGAGCAGGGTAGTGATACAAGGATGCAGAGCGCAGCATACAGAACAGCTGACTCTTCGAGTTGTAATAATATGAATCCAAGGTTTTTTCATGAGACTAAAAGGAACGGTTCCTGCATTGCCAGAGGATTGGGAAGCCAGTAGATCATATAATTTATATTCCGCTACACCCCAGACACAAGCACACTCATATACCCATGCACACACACACACATGCACACGCACGCACACACGCATGAACCCTTGGCTGACAGGGGTCTTGGCCGCTTAAACTCCTGTTGCCACAGCAACCTCACTTTGTCTCTGTGTGTTCATCTGTGTGTACAGACACACACACCTGGCACCGCTGACATCATCTGAGAAACATCCCCAGGTCCCTGAGATAGGAGATCATAACCAACTGGTCCAGCGTCGATTACAGACCACTGTAACACATGTTCACATTTAAGTCTCCTTTGAGTGCTGTTATTGTTGTTAAAATCAGGAAAAGCAGCTTTTTAAAAGAATGGACATATAAAGGACCAAAACATGTTCGATTCTTATCTTTGCATTGACTGAAGATCATTCATCTTAGGCCCAGATAAATACACATTTTAAGTTGATTTATTCTACTTTTCCATTCTCTTTGTGGTCTTTCCTCTGCCCAGAAAAAAGCCAAAGGGGAGGAGCTGTTTGAGCAGATAATGTACCACCTGGACATCGTCGAGAAGGACTACTTCGGTCTGCGCTTCATGGACTCTGCTCAAGTCCCGGTAAGAGGAGAAGGAGACCTCGACGACAACCCAAAATGTATTTAGAATGAATATCAATGTCCTTCAAAATAGTATTTTATCTGAGGCCACTCGCATAGTAAGGTATGTAGAGCGTCTTGCTCAATGATGCAGCTCAGGTGTGTGTGTGTGTGTGTGTGTGTGTGTGTGTGTGTGTGTGTGTGTGTGTGTGTGTGTGTGTGTGTGTGTGTGTGTGTGTGTGTGTGTGTGTGTGTGTGTGTGTGTGTGTGTGTTCTCAAATGTTTATATATGTAGTATAATACTCCCATGCTGACGGGAGACAGCAAGCAGGGGATTGGCACGTAGAGAAAGGCCTGATGTAATTGGTTACACGGGCAGTCGGTGGGCGTCATCCCACGAAGGGGAAAACCCCCTCCGACATGTTGCTGTGCAGAGGGCCCACACAGAGGTACTCTCTGATACTCTGAGAAGTGCATGGAGTAAAGAGGGCAAGAAAGATAAATGATAGACATGTGGTGGAAGGGGCTGCTAAGTAACTTGTGTGCAGAGTGGGAGGTAGAAGATGGATATACATCTTGGTATGAGGTTTTAGTATGCTGTGAGGAGAGAGAGATAGAAGAAAGATGGGTAGATAGATGTTTTAGCAGGGGGACCTTGGTAAGTCGGAGGAAGAGAGTAGTAGTAACGAGTGAAGGAAGACAGATTAGGAAGGAGGAAGGGAAAGGAGGGTCCAGGTTTGAGAAAATGAGGAGGAAGCTAAAACTAGCTTGTCGAAGAGGGGGGGGGGAGGTAGAGAGAGGGCAGGATTAAGGAATGTGGAGGAGAGTCCGACTGGCCGGCTGAGAGAGAGGGAGAGCGAGAGGGAGACCCACACACACACAGCCCTCGTAGACATTTTTCATGCCTGACAGATTCTGAATTCCCAGGAAAGAGTTGCAACAGCAAACCAAGTGTGTGAGTGTGTCTACGTGTTTGTGTGCATTTGTGAATGTGCAGCCTTGTGAGAAAATAGACATCTTTTAACAGAAGTTGAACATAACGTGTTACAGACTTTGTCTGTCAACTGTAGCAAAGTCTCCGATTGCAACAACAATATGTCATTTGAATGATTTTTTTTACTTTTATCATGCATAGAAATGCTGGTACAATAAATTGGGAAAACATTTCAGCTATGCGTACCATTGAACAAAATCGGTTCTTGAACTTAAAAGCCTTTTTATAGTTTTATTTATTCATTACATTTATTTAGTTTGGTTCAGAAGTCATTGATGTTGGAACTAAAAATATGTTTCCTTTTATAATTTCAGCATTGGCTTGATGTAACCAAAAGCATAAAAAAACAAGTAAAAAGTGAGTATACACACACATATACACAAACTGGGGAAGTGAAGTGCATCTTGTGATTTAAATGTATTCAACATTTGTTGAACTGAGGGAGGTAAACACTGACCTTTTTAAAAGAATACTTCACTAAGTGTCTGGGAACCAAGTTGAACTGTACTCTTGTCTCTGCTCAGTTGTGTTGGTTTTGTCTGTCATGATATTCTGCTATTCACCTTGTCTCTCTTTCCTCCCTCCCTCCCTCCTCCTTTCTGGTAGTCGGACCTCCCTACTGTCTTCACTTGAGGGTCAAGTTCTACTCGTCTGAACCCAACAACCTGCACGAAGAGCTCACAAGGTACATGCACACACAAAACCTCTGTGTGACCCCCTTTGCAGTGGCATTGGGAGCACTATTCTTTAATATATTTTCTTAAATGTTTTTCTAATTTGAAAAGGCGGTAGTCAGTTAGAGTTAATGTCATGGCAGATATTTATGTTTGCTGTGGTCGTTGTCTATCTACGTCATGTTTTTTGAGACACTCAAAAGCAAAGTAACGTTTGTTTTGTGTTATCTAAGCTAAATTGTTCCTATTTCGAATAATAGTGTGCCTTTTTAATAGAGAGTTTCTCTTAATCATTTATATATTATTTTGAACAAATATTAATAATTGTCATTCAGTTGCCATCTTTGGGTGATTACTGGATGCAAATATGTTATTTTAATTTTAACATTTGGTTTATTATGCTCCATGTTCTTTCAGATACCTATTTGTATTACAGCTGAAGCAGGACATTCTCAGTGGAAAGTGAGTATTCGTATTTTCTTAAACACAATTAAAGATTCATAGAAAAACCAACAAGGCAAAGTGTGATCAGAAAAATAACTTTACAGGGTTAGTTAACAGTTAAGAAGATAATAATAATCATATAATTAAAATGATCTGAAAACATTTATCTATGTAACATAACAAAAAGTAAATGTAAATAGTGATTGCAATGACAGGTGAGATGATGCGGGTTATGGCTCCATGAATTTATGGATCATCATTAATAGACAAAACTTATTGCTCCTTGTGCTAATAAAAAAATTCACTGTTTCAAAATGAAACCCAATCTTTCATTCACAGTCTCAATGCTCTTTGTTGTTACCACCAATATTTGTTTTTTGCTCTCTCAATTAGAGATTAAATACAAAAATATTTTATTATAATCATGGTTTAAAGCCACAACAAATGTAGTTATTTAGTTGAAGAATCGTACTTAATTAAACCTAAATTATTTGCTATATGAACTAATCTGTTGCATTCCTAAATAAGACCACACTAAACTAAGACGCTTATGGGATTACATATTTATACCATTATTAACAGAAGTCAGCCAGTGGATTGTGAGCACGCCAGTATCATATTCATAACTTTAGGGGGGATAAGTTCAAGGGCAGGGGGACACTGAAGCAAATCCACCTTCCGTCCTGTTGGTTGACCATGTCTGTTCTTCTGTTTTTTCCAGGTTGGAGTGTGAGTTCGACACTGCTGTGGAGCTAGGGGCCTTCTCCCTCCAGGGTAGGTTAATGTCTAAGCCCTCATTAACTTCTGAAAAACGAGACCCTTCCTGCAGTAAACCCCGCAGCATTGACCACCACATCCTCTTAATCAGTAAAGAGTGGTCGTCGTTGAGAAGTGGAGCTTTCTCAACTCTTCTGAACCTGATGGCTTGAATACCAGCTGTGTCACCACTGGGCCAGCCCATTACTCTGCCTCCCTACTGCTTTCTACTGTTTTTCTTATCTGTCTATGCCGGGCTCTAGTGTTGTTCTACACTGCCTCTATTGTCTTTCTAATCTGCCTCTATTGTGTTTCTGCTATGTTTCTACACGGCTTCTATTGTGTGTGTCTACTCTGCCTCTACTGTACTTCTAGTTTACCTCTCTATTGGCCTCGTCTGTGTTTATACATTGATTCTATCTATTATAGTTTTACTCTGTCTCTCTGCTGGCTTCTACTGCGTTGGACCTCTGCGGGCCTCTACTGTGTTTTGTCCTCTGTCTCTCTACTGGCATATTCTTTATTTGCCTCTGCTTCTATCCTGGCATCTACCATGTTGCTACTCTTCCGCTCTACTGGCCTCTCCTGTCTTTCTACTCTGCATCTATACTGGCCTTTCATGCGTTTCTCCGTTGCCTCTCCTGGGGTCCGACTGTGACCACCGCAAGCTGTCCGACACTTCTGCCCTCCAGTCATGACCTGTCTTGGGTCCAACGGAGGGATTTCAGTTCCATCCCCATGGCAACGGCAAGGAATTCACTGGCAGAGTGGACTCGGCTTTGCCTTTTTCTCCTCCTCGACCGAGTTGACTCACTTAACGGCACAATAATGAGGCTGTATTGGCTTTACACGGAGCCAATTTGGTGCTGTACTGCTGTGGTCTTTATGGTGGTGGGACGTAAAAAAGCCTTTGAAAGAGGTGGATTTTGTTCAGACGTGTTCAGGATGAATGAACACACGCACACACGCACGCACGCACACACACACACACACACACACACTCTGTCTCTGTCTCTGTCTCTGCGGGGTAATCAGTACCTCATTAAGGCTTAGTGCTCTCCAAAGAATCTTTAAATCATCTCTCGCTGTCTCTCCGTCTCTCTTTATTGCTCTGTCTAGCACCTCCTCAATTTCTTACCCTCATTAATCCACATTCTCCTGCTACATTTTTATTTACCTCAAGGAGAGGATACCATTTCCTTCTGTGTGCTTTTAACATTGATGTCATTTTTCTTGCACCTGGTGGAAATGGCTCTAATATGAGGTGGGGAAAAAGAGTTTGGCTTTCCCTGTTTTTCCCTTGGATACAGTCTTAACGGGATCCAAGTCTTATCGGTCAATTGTGACTCCCAGTTCCACTGCTCAGAGAATAGAATGTACCGTCTTGTTCTCATAGGCATAGCTGCTGCGGTATAGAAGCAGCCTTCTTGGGCTTTTGTGACGGTATTAGGCTGCTGTTGGTTATTGGCTTCTTGGTCAGGATCACGTCCAGGTGGTTATAAAAAGGCAGGCCAGTGGTAACTTAAAGGTGTTGCGTAACACACGGTAACTTAACTTGTTTTTCTTCCTTTGCATTACTTGGAATTTCCTTATCTGGATGAAACCTAAACTGCAGTCTGACCTTCAGCACTGACTTGATGTGTTTTTAATTTCTTGCGTTTGTTACGTTCTGAGTGAGTGTCCTAATTCATGTGTTGGTGTTTGTGTTTGTAGCGGAGATGGGGGACTGTGACCCGGCAGAGCATGGTATGGACATGGTGTCGGAGTTCCGCTTCAGCCCAGAGCAGACGGAGACGATGGAGCTCGCCATCTACAGCACATGGAAGGAGTGCAGGTGAACTGCTGCTCCCCGTCAGACCAATACGACCTCCAGCTAATGGGATGCCCCATCGCCTGTAGACCACGACCAATGGAAACCCCATTTGGCCGTTCACCTAAACCACTCTGAAGCCCATTTGTTATATACCTCAGCCGATCAGTTGAGGGTAGGGTAACTCCAGTGACTTGGGACATTGTGACATTATGAACATTATGTTATGTGGCACGTGATCAAAATGTCTTCATCCAATCACACTGCCTTTCAGACAGGCAGTAGATATGCTGTATGCTATAACTATGATAATTGTAATAATTCAAGTGCTGTCTGCCTCATCAGGCTGACTTGAAATGTTAAAAAATTCTGCAGACCAGATGCTGCTGGAATATATGGCCCTTAAAATCCAGACTCTTATCATTTGAAAATATGAAACACCTGCACCATCGACTCTTCAGTACCTCTATGAATCTCCCGATGAAGGATGTGGAATGCATGACCCCATTAAAGCTTCAAAAGGGGCAATTCCTCAAGAACAATTTGACTTGCATTGCTTATGTTTAACAAAAGCTCTTTCACCCTTGTATCGTTAACACACTCAATGGAATACTGATGGCTCAGGGTTGTGTACTTGCATTCTGAACTTCACATGAGGATTCTCTATTCTGATTGGTTGGTTCTCCTGTCCGTTTTCCGGCACAGAGGCCAGATGCCCGCCCAGGCGGAGATCAACTACCTGAACAAGGCAAAGTGGCTGGAGATGTACGGGGTGGACATGCACATGGTCAAGGTAAGAGGCTGATCAACACTAGCTCACAAACAGGGGGCACTCTTACCGCTTCCTGCTGTTGACCTGAAGCCTTTACAGTTCAGGGGTAGACAAGTGTAGGGGAAACACATGGTGATGATAATAACCACATGATCTATCGTAAGTCACTATGATTCATTCTAATGGGGACACTAATCTCTGTCATCTTACAGTGCATTTAATAAATAAAATGGTATGATATAACATAACCTTTCTGATTCCCACCTGCACAATCAATCAAACACACAAAGCAACACTTAAATGCAAACATGGTTTACTAACATTGTAATGTAACAAACAGTTAAATCATCAGAACTTTGCAGAACAGAGTAAATTATCCCAACTGTCTTACCACATATGTATGCTGTTAAGCCACTTGATCACCACCAGGTCAGACAGGAAGTGTTTGAGATGGAACTGATAGCGGACAGGAAGCAGAGGATTGGGGGAGGAATTTAAACATGTGTTCCCTCTTCTTCTTTTTCTTCTTCTTCTTGTCCCCCAGGCCAGAGATGGGAATGAGTACAGCCTGGGTCTGACCCCCACTGGAGTTCTGGTGTTCGAGGGAGAAACCAAGATTGGACTGTTCTTCTGGTGCGTTACTGTTTGTTGTTTCAGTGTGGGGTCCTTACTTACTGGGATTACTCCTTATTGTGATGTTTTTACCTACTGGGCTTACCTTTTGGTTCCTGTTATTCCCTCCATACTCCTTACATAGTGTGTGTGTGTGTGTGTGTGTGTGTGTGTGTGTGTGTGTGTGTGTGTGTGTGTGTGTGTGTGTGTGTGTGTGTGTGTGTGTGTGTGTGTGTGTGTGTGTGTGTGTGTGTGTGTGTGTGTGTACGCGTTTATATGTTGACAGACGATTTATTTCAATAAATATTTATTTGTGTGATTTATGTTAATCTATTTCAGGCCCAAAATCACTCGCCTGGACTTCAAAAAAAGCAAGCTGACTCTTGTTGTGGTGGAGGATGATGAACAGGTATACACACGCACACACATACATGCTGTGTGTCAACTTTTTAAATATAGCCTTTTGATAAAGTTTTTGTGCTATTCTTGCTCATTCTTGTGACATCGTTCTTTGGTCACCATGACAAGTCATTGCCGATGTGGTGAAATTTATGCTTGACAGTAAAAGCAGATGAATCATCGATGGATAAATAAAGTGACTGGTTAGGATTTGGTGAAGTAAATACTCAATGAACCTTCTGTGTGTATATATGTCTGAAGTTAAGTGTGACCTGGGTTGGCCTCCTCTGACTTCTGGGCCGAGGTTCTCTGCATTTCTATCATCACATCGGAGATAAGAGAGGAGGGATAGGCTGTCTAGTGTCCCTTTGAAAGCTACATTGTGGCCTCCTGATTGGTGGAGGTGGAGTCACATGACCGCAGGCCTAGATTACTGCGGACAGGGCCCAGTTGTTCGGGGTTAGAAACGAACACTGGCTAGTTGTTCATATTGAGGTTTAGTTTTGTAGTGATTTGAATCAGTGGGCCAGGTAGTTTCTCCAGACATAGACTCATCGTTGGACCAGGGAGGTCGTGGTATGAGACACAGGCCGCGATTGACACAAAGACTCAAACATAGACACACGCAGACAGACAGTGTAGCAGAGCACCAAGACGGGTTTCCTGTGTCTTCATTCCTTGTGCGTTAACTTATTTTGATCATCGTTTCTGATTCTACTTAAAACACACATACACTGTTTCAGATAACCATGCATGCCATGCTTAAAGCACACGTGTACACAACCTGCAAAATACTCTCAGACACATGGACACGCTTTGCATGCGTGTGCAAAGACAGGGTCTTTAGTTGTTATGCAGGTAGTGCGGCGCTGGTGTGTGTACGTCCCCTTGCGTGCAATATATCCTCCCAATTTAACCCGGCATTGTTCGATTTAAAGTGCACAATATTTCAACGCATCCGTCTGTCTTCGGGGCTGCCTTTCCGGCCCTCACTCTCTTGCGTCCCATCCACGGTGTCTTCGGGGACCACCTCAGTTGGCCGTCCCGTGTGTAAGAGGCCACTGGGGTTTTGTGTGGGACTGTTCAGTTGAATTGCAGCGTGCGCAGGCTAAGGTTAATACACTAGCCATCTTTCTCCGGCATCTCTGGAATGTACACCTCCTCCAAACTCATACACACACACACACACACACAATGTTGCACACACAAACACACGCACACACACGTGCACACAGAGGCATGCTCTCTCCACTGTCTATACATCTGCTGTCTTTTTGTTTGCTACATGACCACGATGTGTGTTTGTTTTTGTGTGCGTGTAATCTGAGATGATGTGTAGATGGATTGCGATCGATTTTGAAGGGGGCATTATTCATCCCGAGGGGGAGTGCAGTTCTAACGGCATCACACATTATTCCTATTTGTTAGGCTAAGGATCTTTTTCAATGGGATTTTATTTCATAGTCACTGACGAGTTTATAGATTCAATTTTTCCATAGACTCAGAGGTCACTGAAATCTCTTTGTAGAGCTGTAACGCTGCTTAATCCTGTGGTTCCTCCTTGTGTGGTGTTCAGATTTACAGTATGCCGTTCCTGTGTTCCCACTGAGGAGACTAGGGGACTGATTCCTCTAATACTCACCCGTAGCGACAAGTGAACTTTGGGAATGTCATGTGTGCACTCAGGTCACATGTGTCTTTGTGTAAATTCTTGGGGAAAGAATATCCGAAAGAAATTACAACTTAAACAAGTTAAGACCAAATTAGAAGTTGACAATGATAGTTTAGCTGTGAAGGTAGATCCGGCAATTATTTGGATTTATTGGGTATAATCATATCAATGAGCCACCTGCATGCCGCAAAGCAGCCAATGGGCTCCTTGCATATCCCTCCAGAAAACCATAAGTTCTAGCTCTAGATAATAACCTACACTAAAACAACGTGTCAATGTTGTATACGTGGACTTCCTACCCAACTCTTTACTAATCATAGGTTTAGGAGCCCTTCAGAATACAATGACGGTTGAGATGTCTAACAGAGGCTTAGCACTGTTCTTTATGACCTCTATCTTCATAGACCTAATTAACTAAGCTCCATGTTCCCCTCTCTCTCCTCTGTCCCCCCCTCCTCTACATCCCCCTCCCCCTCTCTTCCTGCTGCCCCCCCCCCCTCTTCCCCTCCCCCAGGGTAAGGAGCAGGAGCACACCTTTGTGTTCCGGATGGACCACCCCAAGGCCTGCAAGCACCTGTGGAAGTGTGCCGTGGAGCACCACGCCTTCTTCCGGCTGCGGGGGCCCGTGCAGAAGAACTCTGCCCAGTCGGGCTTCATCCGCATGGGGTCCCGCTTCAGATACAGGTACCCCAGAACCCCCCTCCGGCACTACACGTCTTCCGGGAGTTAGTCTATGACTCTCAGCTGAGAGGTTCTGAGTTTGATTCCCAATGTTTGCGGCCTATCTTGAGCAAGATGCCCTAACCCCAACACGCTCCTTAAAGGTAAACAAACCAAGTGCAGCTTTTTTTTATTTATTTTTTTTACATACAAGACTTCTGATACATTTTAACAATACATACAGGGATGTTGGACCAATGACACCAATGGTCTGATTCGTCCACAATGTCATATTGTCAGTCTTCACAACACATGAATGAAGCAGCACTCCTGCATTAAAAAGTAGATGAATTCAGTGGTTCCCCTTGCAGGCCATTACACACTAGGTGACAGCCCCGCAGAAAATGAGTCTGCTGGCTCAGTTAGGGACAGGGGGGAGGGTCGGCTCTGAATGTTATGGAGCGTTCCTCATAACGGATGACTCAGATATCTAACAATCAGACTTAAACCCTTGATTTTCTTCCATGTCATTTGAAATTGCGTTACCTGCTGCTAAACTACCAAGAGCAACACGTCCTTTTGTCAAAACCTGCAAAAACATGGGCAATCTTGTATTCCCCTTCAATACACTTAGATATCATAACCACAGGAACAACTCATAGTCATAAATCTGCATACTGGCAACTCGTGACATGTCGTTGGCGTACATACACTAGCAGTACAGCTACAGCACCAAGCTGTACACTGGGCAGAGTGCGAGCTCGGCGGCCTTGTGGGTTTAAACATTAGCCAGCTAGATAAGCACGGGCTAGCGCTCGCTCTCTCTCATGTTGGTTTAGTGCTGGGGTCGCAGGGGTCGGGGTTGAGCAACAGAGGGTGGAGGCTGGAGGAACTCTGTCGGCAAGCAGAGGTCACACCTGGGCCAGTGCAGTTCCCGTCTTTGTGCATACAGTCGGATCCATGAATATTGGGACATCGACACAATTCTAATCTTTTTGGCTCTATACACCACCACAATGGATTTGTACTTACTCACTTTTTAATACTTGGTTGCAAATCCTTTGCAGTTAATTACAGCCTGAAGTCTGGAACGCATGGACATCACCAGACGCTGGGTTTCATCCCTGGTGATGCTCTGCCAGGCCTCTACTACAACTGTCTTCAGTTCCTGCTTGTTCTTGGGGCATTTTCCCTTCAGTTTTGTCTTCAGCTAATGAAATGCATGCTCAATCGGATTCAGGTCAGGTGATTGTCTTGGCCATTGCATAACATTCCATTTCTTTGATTTAAGAAGTTTGGTTGCTTTCGCAGTATGCTTCGGGTCATTGTCCATCTGCACTGTGAAGTGCCGTCCAATGAGTTCTGAAACATTTGGCTGGATATGAGCAGATAATATTGCCCGAAACACTTCAGAATTCATCCTGCTGCTTTTGTCAGCAGTCACATCATCAATAAATACAAGGGAACCAGTTCCATTGGCAGCAATACATGCCCACGCCATGACACTACCACCACGCTTTACTGATTGGGTGATATACTATGGATCATGAGCAGTTCCTTTCCTTCTCCATACTCTTCTCTTCCCATCACTCTGCTACAAGTTTATCTTTGTCGCATCTGTCCGTAGGATATTGTTTCAGAACTGTGAAGGCTATTTTAGATATTTGGCAAACTCTAATCTGGCCTTCCTGTTTTTGAGGCTCACCAATGGTTTACATCTTGTGGTGAACCCTCTGTATTCACTCTGGTGAAGTCTTCTCTTGATTGTTGACTTTGACACACATACAGCTACCTCCTGGAGAGTGTTCTTGATCTGGCCAACTGTTGTGAAGGGTGTTTTCTTCACCAGGGAAAGAATTCTTCGGTCATCCACCACAGTTGTTTTCATGGTCTTCCGGGTCTTTTGGTGTTGCTGAGCTCACCGGTGCGTTCTTTCTTTTTAAGAATGATCCAAACGGTTGATTTGGCCATATCTTATGTTTTTGCTATCTCTCTGATTGGTTTGTTTTGATTTTTCAGCCTGATGATGGCTTGCTTCACTGATAGTGACAGCTCTTTGGATCTCATATTGAGAGTTGACCGCAACAGATTCCTAATGCAAAGAGCACACTTGAAATTAACTCTAGACCTTTTATCTGCTCCTTGTAAATGGGATAATGAAGTATAACACACACCAAGCCATGGAACAGCTGATCAGCCAATTGTCCCATTACTTTCGGTCCCTTAAAAAGTGGGAGTCACATATACAAACTGTTGTAATTCCTACACCGTTCACCTGATTTGGATCATTTCAAATCCATTGTGGTGATGTATAGAGCCAAAGAGATTAGAATTGTGTCGATGCCCCAATATTTATGGACCTGACTGTTTTTAAAAGTACATTACAAAAGATTGCATTCAGAGGATGTATGTTCAATGAGAGGTTTCACAAACTTGGGTTGTTGTCGTGCGTGAGCAGGTAAAGAAAAGCAGGCAATGCACTATAAACACTATTGTCTTTTAGAAGTATTTATCCAATACAGACTTTGATTCACATCATGCATGCATTCATTAAAGGAGCAGGTAGGGGATAGACATTTGGCTCAAGGATGCCTGTAGGTACTGTGGACAGAACCTTATGGCTGAAAGAGCACACTATTGGTACAGGGAAGAGTAGTGACTAGGGCTGAACGATTAATCAAATTCAAATCGAAATCCCTTTGTAATTGAATGCAATCGCAAAGGCTGTGATTTAAAATAATATATATATTTTTTTTTTGGTGATTTGATACCGTTACTGACTGGGGATCAGTTAGATTTATATTTATTTTTCATTTACAATTCAATAGTTTAATCAAGTTATAATACCAAAAGTTAGAATATCAATTAATCTCAACACATCGGCCTGGCCTAAAGGAAAGAGCAATTTATATGTTGACTGCTTCCAATGTTGTGTGGGTCATACTTAAGAATGATTTATTGCTTTTTTAGTGAATAATGCAGAACATAAGGAACTTAATACATTTAAAAATCGCATATTAATTCGCAATCGCAATATTGGTCAAAGTAATCTAATTCGATTCGCATTTCCCCAAGTCGTTCAGCCCTAGTAGTGACCAAAGCAACTTTAACTGTGTGCTCCTCCACCAGTGGTAAGACAGAGTACCAGACCACGAAGGCTAACAAGGCCCGGCGGTCCGCCTCCTTTGAGAGGAGACCCAGCCGACGGTACTCCAGGAGAACCATGCAGAACCGAGGTGAGACACACACACACACACACACACACACACACACACACACACACACACACACACACACACACACACACACACACACACACACACACACACACACACACACACACACACACACACACACCTTGTTAGTCCTAATTATGTTGGTCCTTTCTAGCTCAACTGAGGCCCCCGTCAACAAGGGTGAACACTATCTTTTCTCCTCCGTTTTCCTGAATATCTCTGTAAAGACAGACTCATTGCGAAAACGCATCGAGCTGCAAAAACGCTGTCGTAAATATTCAAGACGCTGGTTCTCCACATAAAAAAGTGGAGCGCATCCAGCCTGCGCGCATCCAGCCTGCGCGCATCCAGCCTGCGCGCATCCAGCCTGCGCGCATCCAGCCTGCGCACTGTATACAAACATTCAGTCAAGGAGGAGATTAAACCTTTTTGAATTGAGCAGGAATACTTTTTAATGGACAGTTAGTAATTTAATGTACCAAGGGGCTGCATTTAAAGCTACAAGAATAATAAAAATAAAAAAATTAATAAAAAATTCAACGTCGCCCAGCTGGTGGGGGGGGGCAATGATGTCATTTTTTGCCTTTCAGGCATCCACACGATTCCGCATAGGTCAGTTTTATTTGAATTCCAGGCACCTGGTTTCAGATAAGTGTGTTTTCGGGCACCGGATCCGTCTGGACGGTCGGCCCAAACGCACAAGACTTATATTTTATTTATTTATTTATTTAGGCCTCGGAAGACACATTGAGGATTAAGATCCTCATTTTCAATGGTGCCGCGGGTACAACAGGAGTTAATACATTGGAAAGAAAAAAAGAAAATAAATATAAAATTAATATGCATATAAAATAAATACAGTAAAATACAATGGTTGGGTCAAGAGTAACAATCATTGCAGGAGAAGGCAGGTGTACATATGATAAGACTTGTGAATTCCCTAAGTGTAATAAATGAGCACAACCTTAGTGATTTTTGGACCTCATTCCAAATGAAGGGTGCCTTAAAACAGAAGGCTGTCTTCCCCAGTTTTGTGTTGGCATGTGGCAGATGTAATGTAAGCAAGCTTAGGGAGCGTGTATTGACGGTGTTACGGTTCCAGCTTATGAGAGAGGCGAGATATGGTGGCATTAGCCCAATGATTGTTTTATAAATTTAAAATTTCCAGTGAAAATCCCTTCTTTCAGACAGGGCTGGCCAGCCAACCTTGTTATACAAAGTGCAGTGGTGTGTGCCATAGCGGTCTCCTGTTACAAAACGTAGGGCAGAACGGTACACAGCATCCAGGGTTTTTAGGGTGCTGAGGGATGCATTGCCATAGATTACATCACCATAATCTAAAACTGATATAAAAACAGACTCAATAATACGTTTTCTGGCTGGAAAAGTAAAACAACATCTATTTCTGTATAAAAAAAACAATTTGATCCTAAGCTTTTTAGTGAGTTGTTTCACATTTAAAATCAAGCTTCTCATCTACCCAAATGCCTAGGTACTTGTAGCTGGTGACCCTTTCTAGAGTGGTACCATTTGTAGAGCAGAGTTTTAAGCTGTTAAAATCAGTGCTTCTAGCTTTAGTAAAAAGGATCCATTTGGTTTTTGCACAGTTGAGAACAAGTTTCAGGTCACTTAACTGCTTCTCTAGTATGTGGAAGGAGAGCTGCAATGAATTTATGGCAGAGTCAATGTTTGAGGCACTGCAGTGCAGAACTGTGTCATCCGCATAAAGATGAACTTGACAAAATGGAGTGAGTGTGGAGGCAATTTCATTTATATAAATAATAAAAAGTAAAGGTCCAAGGACAGAGCCTTGGGGTACCCCCTTGTCAATATCTAAAAAAGGCGATATTATTTTGCCCACCTTTACACATTGGGAGCGACCAGTCAGATAACTTTTAAACCACTGAAGGCTCATATGGTCAAAGCCCATAAGTGACAATTTGTTTAAAAGCAGGTGGTGGTCCACAGTGTCAAAGGCCTTTGAGAGGTCCACAAATAGTGCAGCACAATGTTGCTTATTGTCCAAGGCAGCAATGACATCATTCACCACAAGTGAGGCTGCAGAAATACTGCTATGTCGGGCTCTAAAACCTGATTGAGATGGACTCAGGAAAGAGGATAGTGATAAAAATGACCTGACTTGGCCTGTAGTTGTTCATGTTATAAGTGTCACCACCCTTGTGCAGTGGGAGAACATGAGCTGTTTTCCAGGTTGAAGGGATAACACCAGTTGTTATGGAAAGATTGAAGATGTGAGTAATATATTCAAAAATTACGGTAGCTGAGGTTTTCAGAAAGAAAGGGTTGAGCTTGTCATCTCCAGTCGATTTCTTTTGATCAATTTTGATCAGGGCAGCATTGCAGACCTGGGCTGAGTCTAATATGGTCAGACTAAGGCTGTTCTCAGAGAGTGGAGCTGAGATAGCGGGGGGTGTGCAGGGATGTGCTTGAGGATCTGTAGTATGGACATTTTTATCAAAAAGGTGCCCAGCTGCAGCAAAATGTCTGTTAAAAGCAGAGCAAATGACCGAGGGCTCAGTTAAAACAGTGGAGTCTTCTAAAATGCTAGCAGCCAGGCATGTACTGCGCTCACCTTTCAGACTTTTAATTACTTTCCAGAAATCACCTGGTCTATTGGACGATTCAGTGAATTTTTGTAAATAAAAATCTGCTTTACCTCTCCTTATTGCTGATGAGCATTTATTTCGCAATTGTCTAAATGTAAGCCAGTGAGCATGGTCATTGGTCTGTCTTGCTAGGTTCCATGCCTTGTTCCTGGAACAATGCAATTTAGCAAGTTCATTGCAGTATGGGGCCTGAAAGCGCATGGTATTAACGCTGCCAGGGTTAGGGGGTTTGATTGCCACCAGGGCCCCCCATAATAATAGTGTATGTCCTCATGTAGGTTAATGAATATTCAATATTCTAATATTTTTTAACATTCCGGTGGCCATTACATTCCTCTTGGTGTGTGGGGGGTCTGATATGGCTTGCTTGGCAGTAATACCATATTATCACCTTCATCTGTGGTCTGAACCATATTTGTTTATGAGTAATGGTGCTTATGTACTTATCTTGACAGAACATTATAGTACCCAGTGTGTTGTAGTGTAGTGGGAACATACTGTATCTCTTTTTGTCACAACTTAGTATCTATGACTGTCTACTTTGCAGAAAATAAACAACACATCTCTTGTTTATGATTCTTATCATTATTTAATTTTTTTGTTCCTTCATTAACTTGGTTGGGAAGTATTCTAATGTTTTTATGTTGCTTTTGTTATTAATTGTATGGGTTGACTCTTAATTTCTGATTTAAATAACCTCTGTTTCTATTTTTACAGGACCATACAAACCCCAAGAGTGAGTATAGTTTTATATCATATTATACCAAGAGATTGTTGTTTTTAGTTAATTTCAATTTAAAGTATATTGTATGTATGAAATAGTAGATCAAGAATAGACTGACTAAATCCCTTGAACAAAAACTCCAAATGGCACTCAGTTGTAATGAAACCTAGTTCAATGACATATATATACTGTGTAGTGGTTCATCATGGGTGTAGTTCCCATCTTCCACACGACACATCACCCACTCACCATAAGACCCTGCTAGTAATCCTGTCCCCAGTCTTTTGTTTCCTGCATTGTGTGGGAGATAAGACGGTGATGTCATTCTAAAGCATTTAAGCCATCATGTGATTGGCTGAATCAGAGACCAATTCATTCCGGCTGCATTCCAGTGATTTCAGTGAAAAGGTTAATAATCGGCCCGTTACCGTGACGCTAATGACGTCATCTGGGCCTTTTTAAGAGTTGCAGACATTCCTTCAATGAGTACCGGATGGTCTATAAATTAATAGAAAATATTAGAATATGACATAGTTTCCATAGACTTTCTCAAACTGTACATTAATAAAATGAAAAACATTTGATATGTGTCAATCTTTAAAAAAGGGCGGGGAGATAGGATATAACATGAATTTTCTATCAATGGAAACGTGAGCAAATGGTCAAATCAAACTTGACATCACTTTTTGTTCAAACCACAATGCAAAGCGCTTAACATGGGAAACTACAAAACAAGATCAAGAAATACAACTTTTAAAATGGCTGAATTCAAGATGCATTTCTGAGCAGTTTTAAATTATCAATGAGCATTATGTTTGTTGTGCAGGGCTCTATCGCTGGTCAGCCCCAACAACAACGGAGTCAGCAGAGACGCCAAGGTGAGGAGGTTCTCCGATGACCACAGGAGGCCTCCGGGCCTCCTTATAGAGCAGCTGGCTAGTGTGATTATTTTTTGACATTTTGGCAAGAGCTTGATACTTTTCCTCTAATCTGGTTTAATTAAACTCAATTAAAGGAATTTCTGCATTTCTGAATGGACTCTCTCTTTGCGGGATCATTTTGGCTAACGTTGTCCCTCTCTCTCCTCCATTCAGCCCCTCCCCTCCAGGCCAGGATACTCCGGCCTGGCTGTGGTTAGCCCCGCCCCCTCCTCAGCCTGTGGACCAATGGAGATCGAGCCTCTGCCCAGGAGTCCTGGAGGAGAGAAGAGAAGGTGGGTGTCTCGCTGTATTCTTCAGTATACTCTAAATAAGGTTCATTCTTCTTTTTTGGCCTGCTGAAAAACCAACGGGGCATAATTTTATTTTTTTTATTTTCTTTATTTCCATTGATTTTTTTTCCCAGTTTACTTCATTTATTATTTTCTGTTGTCATTCTTTGTGAAAACGTGGGTGTGGGTGCTATTGTCCTCCCCGCTGCGGCCAGTTGGAAGGTGGTGAAGTGTGTCTTTCATGCTCTAATTCCATAAGAGTGTTAAGCAAGGCTTATCCCTCACCCTCAACTACCCTCACCCTTCCCTCCCCTCCCAACCCACCTCCCCCCCTCCCTGCTGATCCTAGCGAAATGTGTGCATGCCTGGTTGCCATAGTAGACTCGTGTGTTTAAGAACATGGCACTTTAATATTGCCACAGTCTGAAAATGTGGATGTCGCAGGACGGTAGTAGACTAAGGAAAAATATAATTAAAATGTAAATACGAAATGTATGTTTGATAAACTTCGGTGTGTGAGGGAAATAAGTAACAGAATGCAAACAGGAAGGTAATAGTAATACGCTGTAAGGAAGAAACGAAGAGTAGACCCATTTCAGTATTGGTATTATTGTATCAGTTTGTCTTATCAAAGCTACAATGGGTGCTGAGTAGATTACCTTTAGAGGACAGAGTTTTTGTTTTGTTCCTCTCATCCAAACTTGTATCCTTGGGGGGGGGGTGTGTGTGTGTGTGTGTGTGTGTGTGTCTTCCAAAGTGGTATGTTTCTTTGTTCTGGAGTGCTTTTGTAGAAGAGCATGTTTCTTTTTTCATCTTGTACTGGAAAGCTCAATTCTGCAATATGTTGCTGAAGTGTGTGTGTGTGTCCATGCATTTTAAGTTGAGTGTGTGTGCGATGTGTAATTGCACCCTCCTCACACCATTTTGTGTCCTGTTTGTTCCAGTCTGATGAGAATCTGAGGCTGTACAGGTATGTACCGTTATCCAATCAGCCTTGCGCTACTTGCAGCTCAACCAATCAGTCTTTTTTGTTGCAGTGGTGGGCTTTACGATTCTGTCGCTGGCATTCTTTTCTTATTGCAATGGACTCTTTCTCTTCGCTGTGATTGGCTCACTGTAGACAGATTCATTGGCATGCAGTAGCAACCCAATCAGAAGGAAATGCTGGTGTTATTCTGGGTTAATTTGGGATGCTTGAGTCAGTCAGCTGACTATCTATCCGTAGTGACTTGAGATTCGCTCTCGGTCGGCTTTTATTCTGCTGTGTTCTGACTTTCTAGCATTTTGGTGGAGGGTGCATTTCAATCTATCTTGCTGTTCTGGCTGTGAATTAGAAGCTCTTTATCATACTCGAATCAAACTGCAAGACTGCAAGCCTTATTTATATTGTAGAAATCTCTATCATTTTCTGTCTTTCTATATATTATCACTGTCTTTTGATCAACCCGTCCCTTTTGTCGCTCTATCTCCATCTCTCTCGCCCCCTTTCTATCTGAGGCTCCCTTATCTCTCCAGCTTCATCTCCAGTTTCTCACTTTGACGGAGTTGACACAATAGATACTATGGAGATACGAGAGGCTTCAGGTTAAGTGAATTGAAGACCTTATAATTAGGTGTCTGGCGTCTTATCTGCCATCCCTCGCTGCTCCTTCATCCATCACCAGGATCTAACCCAGTCCGAACCCGCCGGGTATTCGGGGAAATATCCGCTTCTATTCTAACCGTGCATGGAGGAAAGTCCAAGGGCAGTTAATTCAATTGATGGTAACATCCAATTAATTGAGCCATCAATGAAATAGATCATAGGCTTTTAAATGTTAGGTTATATCTTTAATAAAATGAAAATTCACTCATATTTGACCTCATTATAGTCATTGAGATGACACTTTTATCCAAAGTGACTTTCAGTGAGTTCAGATGCATGTCATTGAGGGGCAGGTAGGGGTTAGTAGCCCCTGCTATAGGAGGCCTACAAGTAAGGTGCAGACATTGCGGACTTAACCCAGAACCTTTTAGGCTGGTAGTCAAAAACCCTAGCCTAGCCACTACACTAGTGGCCCCCTTGATTATGCACAGATCTATCCATCTACCGTGTCCTACAGTATGCCAGAGACTTGAACCATGACCTCTGAGGAGCTGCTGGGGAAGTCTGGCCAACTCCTGCGCGGAGACAGTTTAAACCCAGATAAGAGGCCGGTCGACGCCGTGCATTCAGTCTGCCTCCGTTATGGGCGGTTGCACCAGAGCCGAAGGACTTGCTTATCTCCGGAGTGGTCGGCTGGGGAGGCGGCCCAGCCCAGCGCTGTGTTTGTGGGGGAGCTGCTTGTGATGCATGGCTCCTCATGATCAGTCGACTCCTTCACCATGACTAAGAGGATGGAGATGTCTGCGCTTTAGTACAACATGGCGTTCCCACCGCTCCCATCCAGAGTATGAGAAAAGGCAGAGGGTTTTAAGGTTGGACTGGATAGGACTTTCGTCTGGTAGTTGTTGTACAGTTAATTTTCATTTGATGTCAGGGGTTGCCATTAGGATGTACGTGAAAGGGAATTTAAAATGATTCCAGTATCTCAGAAGTGTGTGTGTGTGTGTGTGTGTGTGTGTGTGTGTGTGTGTGTGTGTGTGTGTGTGTGTGTGTGTGTGTGTGTGTGTGTGTGTGTGTGTGTGTGTGTGTGTGTGTGTGTGTGTGTGTGGTCTTGTGTGTGTGTGTGTGTGTGTGTGAGGTCTTAAGTGCACATCACTTAGGGTAAGATGTTCACTTGGGAGTCCTGGTTTGACAAGTTATTAACACTGACACATGCCGGCTTGTGCATGGTCCCTTCCCCCCTCGCTCCTCTGCATACTTAGCCACCTTGGGGGCCAGATTTGTGGGCTTGTTGTCCCTCCACGGTCGGGTCACACTTTATCCTGCATGGATCTCCTGCCCTCCGTCTGACCCAGGTTCACCCCAGGCATCTGGCTGCAGAGCGACGTATGCTCCCACTGATCAAGGAGAGGCTGCTCCTGTGTTATTCATAAGAGACATGCCTCGTGAGGGAGAGCGGGACGTCAGAAGCAGAAGATGAACCATGCGAGGCTTGTCACAAGTGATTAAATTGCCCCCGCTGCACTTTATCAAGTGAAACGCCGAGAGGGTAACGTTTCTCCGAGAGAAAAGGGCAATCTACCCTCTGTACCCACGAGCGTCGTCCTGATTAAAGTTTAACCGGCTAGCGCGCTGTTTGGACAGTGCTATTGACTGAGACGCGCCATCCCACCCTCCTCCTCCACTCGCACAAGAGGCTAGGCAGAGCCGTCAACACGAGTCACGTCTCAGCCGAGTCGTAGCGCACGCGAGTACGCAAACGTCGCTTTGATGAGAACCATGAGAAAGAGATGATGGGGGGGGGGGGGGGGGGGGGGGGGGAAGGCCAGTGACCGGTCAGACCCTCTCAGGGAGGTCCTCATCGTCTGAGCTCGAGTCAAGCGCTCATGTCACAATATCTTACCCGGCGTAGGCATCCACTTCCTCTGGAGTTAAAGTGAACCGGCTTGTTGTTGTTCATTTCTCAACTAGTGCTGGCGGCTGTTCTGCACCACATTCTGCTTGCTTAACCCTTTATAAGCCGCTGTCTGACAGTGTATATCGTCCCAATCCAGCCGCCATTGGCCTCCTACTGGCATGTATCGGGCTCGGTGTTGACGGTGTTTCTTAAGATGGAAAGTTGGGAGTTATAATGGCCTAGCGATTAAAGGCCGTCCGTGGTAAGATACTCGATGCTTACGAGGTTAACAGGTACAAGTCTAGAAGGGCCTAGTTCTCTCTCTTCTTCCTCTTCCTGCTACTCCTCTGCGCCACTTTAAGCAAACTTCAATCTGTTCCCGCCTTCCCCTTATGACTCATTTACTTTCCCATCTGGCAACCCCAAATTTCTCATCGTAGATTAAAGTAAATCTTACCTGCAACATATTTTCACTCAAATTCATATCTCTATTGTAGCTTTCCGTTGGTCCTATATTTTGCTCTCCTGCTCTCCATCCCACTCCAACCGTCCTCTGGAGAATGCTGGTCCTTCCCCTGGAGATGGACACACCTACTAGGACCTCACCTGTCAGCTGACTCTTGCCCCCCTCACCCTTCACCCTCATCTGTCACCTGTGATCAAATCTTCTGGGGCGGACTTCAGCCACACAGAACAATCTCGTATCAAAGTCCTTATAAAGTCCATCACCCGCACATTTGCACGTATACATCTGAACAACAAGACACTTACTGGAATGGTCACCTGTCCACTCACCTGTATATCTCATCTCACCTGTATACCTCACCTATCAACCTCAACTGTCAACTCACCTGTCCACCCTCACCCTGCTCACCTGTCACCCCTCACCTGTCCACCAAACTCACCTGTCCACCAAACTCACCTGTCCACCAAACTCACCTGTCCACCAAACTCACCTGTCCACCAAACTCACCTGTCCACACAAGCAATTAGACTTTCGGTACCCAGGCTAATGTGTGTAACGAGGGAACTTCCTGGAACTTTCTCCACCTCATCCTCTCTCCGGTCCTCACCCTGGCCCTGAAACAACCCCCTCCTCCCCCTATCGCTAGTCATGGTGTCCTACACGAGTCACAGTGACGTAGTGAAACTCTAAACAGAGTCAGAGAGAACGGCAAGGATCTCTGGAATGTGCATGTACAGGACACAATGCTGACGGACATAATGGGCCACTTTTCTTTTTTTTTTTAATTGGAGGAATGTTTTACTTAACATACGTTTCATAACTTTTTGAGCACATACTTTTTTTTTCTATCGACCTTGAGAGAACAAAGTGCCTCCAATTTGTTATTATAGCTCAGAAACCATTACTGCTATATATTCTTACTGATTGTAATTACAATTTAATCAATTTCTTTATCTGTTATATTTAATGTATATTAAGCCTTGTTAAAACATTCTCAGTTTATTGTGGGATCTATGGAAGTGATCTTATCTAACCACAGTGATCTTATCTAAATGTCTTAAATTAATTTAATCTATATGCTGTATCACAGTGTGTTCTGTTTTTTGATTTGTTTGTTAGTTTGTTTGTGGCACAGTATCAGTGGTGTCAATCAGATGATTTGGACAGTAAACAAAAATCCTGACCCAACGACCAAATGATGGTTCACCTGGCTTTGAACTGGAAGTATAACAATGACTATAAAGACTATGGTGAAACTATTCCTTGCCTGAGACTTCTACATCATTCAACGGCACCACTGCGCAACTGTTGCAGAGCTCAACCAATGTCTGTTTTTGTAGCTTCTGTTAGCAATAGGAAACTGTTTACCTTGATGTGAACTGACCAAAGAATCTGTATGGATCATCGCTGTATGTGTTCAGAGGTAGTGGAATAAAGAGGATTAATCTTGTTGGCAAAATATTTTAAGATTATGCTGCTTGTGTGTGTTGGAGCCAGTCCTGTCTCCACCTCTCTCTTCTGTAGTCTGTTTACATAATATTAAATGATACAGTATATATTGTTTGTATGTAAGGATGCTAAAGTGTGTTGCTTCCTTCATGTTTATTCAATCTTAATCACTTTATTTGCTATTTTTTCATTTCAAGCTTCAAGCATTTTTATCTCAATTGTACGTAATACGTATAACAAGTGACTAACATAGAACTTTAAACAATCTTAAGCTTTGGTCCAGAGGTCTTTGGTCCAGAGGTCTACGTTCTCGGGGGTTTCCGGTCTGGTCATTTCAGATCTATAGGATTCGAGGTCTGATCGTTTCTGCCGTAGTGGTTTCCAAACAAGAAGGATTCTGGTCTTGTTGGATGACCCTCATGTGTAAACTGAAACCAACTTCATCAAATCCACCGCAAGCACGCGTTTGATCTCTCTGTGTGTGTGTGTGTGTGTGTGTGTGTGTGTGTGTGTGTGTGTGTGTGTGTGTGTGTGTGTGTGTGTGTGTGTGTGTGTGTGTGTGTGTGTGTGTGTGTGTGTGTGTGTGTGTGTGTGTGTGTGTGTGTGTTCCCCTCCCTCCTGTATATTTGATCTGTAGCCCTTAGGCAGTGATTAGTGTTGTGTTTCGTGTGTGTGTGCGTGTGCCCACAATGCGGTGTGGCTTGTGTTCTACAAACGATATGAAGTAATATAATATATCTGGAACCCGGAGGGTAGCTCTACTCTCAGGCTGGATGGAAGTCTCTCTCCCCAGTCCCACCGCATCGCAGATCCAGGCTTGAGATTGCTTCTTGTACAATATTGACAATATTGCACTGAAACACGCCTGTGTTCTGGAGGTTTGAAGAATAAACTTACCGTACCTCGGGGCGGAAGCTGGTGACTGGTGGCGTTTAATCAGCGAGATTAGCCGGGAGGTCATGGATGTTTTTGTCCTGAAGAGCATACGTGGGTTTCAGAGGAAGGCCTCGGGTTTACGCTTGGCAGTGATTCATGGTCTTGTTGTTTCATGGGTTTGATCACTCATTGGCCTGAGAACCTTTTGAAGTGCAGCCACTTTATCACTGGGCCTGAGACTTGGCCTTGTTTTAGTCCAAAGTCAAATAAAATAAATGGGTCCTTATTATTGAAGTTTGTCACTTTTTTTTATTTTATAAACAGTCAACTAAAACATTATATTTTGTTAGTGTTCAAATAAAGTTACTAAAAATAGTTTTTTGTACTATGGCTGAATGTACTTTAAATATAAGTTATAAGCTCTTGTTTCTGAATGGTGTACATATGCTATGGAGCTGTAGTACAACTTCCATTGGCTCTCCTGTCCATGCCAGAGGTGAGTTACACAAGTTCCTCATGTGGCTCAATGAGGGGACTGTCATTGGTCTAAAATATATACCGTAATATAAATGTCTCCTTTCTCGCTTTTGTCTGCTTCCTGTCTCTAGTCTTCCCCTGGTGGCCGACCTGCTGGAGACCTGCATCGATGACGTCATCAGGGCCCCAGAGGCCGTTCCCATGGCGACGGAGACGGAAGAGGCAGGGCCGAGCGGCGCTCACACCTCATCCTCTTCTAGTGTTGCCGTAGACGACGGCCTGGGTCAAACGGGTGAGGGGGGAGGCTAGGGGTTGTGTGTGTTTGTGAAAATATAGCGCTGTGTGTGTGTATGCGTGTGGGTTGGTTTGGTTTTACGTCTCCTTATACAAACCCCATTGTTGTAACAATCTACTGGTAGGTCTTCTTGTGCAAGATGCCATAAATACTTGCTCAACATGACATGTATCGTTACACTTGAGCATAAAGTGTTACAGTCCATGTCAAACTAACTAACTAACTCTATTATTAATAATTTTAACTTTCCTTGTATTTTTATGAGATGAAAGAGAAGGAGAACAGCTTTATTTCTGCTTCATTGTGTGTTTTCTGGATGTGTGTGTTTGTGTTTGTCAGAAGCAGCTGCTCGTTTGAAACAGCTTGAGTTGGAGAACAATGCTCTCTCCGTGTCAACTCCTCCGAAAAACGTCAATGTCAACATGGCGCTGAACAACCTAGTGAGAAACATTTCTACTACGTGTCTTCTACTCACCACTTCTACTACGCGTTCAAACGAGACGTTGTTTAAGAATAAGAGCTGTGTAGATGTTTGGTTGTTTTTCAATGAATGGGCTCCTTAATGAACATTGTCATCCCAGTTTGGTGGCTTTGTTTTATGATTCAACCTATACAAAGATCTGTCTTTCTCTGTGTCTAACTGTCAATGTCTTTCTGTGTGAGAAGGAGCTGGGGAAGCTGTCTGATAAGTCTGTGTTGAGCGCGGTGGGCTCCAGCCCTGTGGTTACTCCACGCCGCCCCCCGGAGGAGCAGAAGAGCAACATCCTCAAGGCCCAGGCAG
Organism: Gadus chalcogrammus; assembly: GCF_026213295.1. NCBI lineage: Eukaryota > Metazoa > Chordata > Actinopteri > Gadiformes > Gadidae > Gadus > Gadus chalcogrammus. Next base: position 15,095,369 of record NC_079431.1, read on the forward strand.
AGGCCGCCGCCCACAAGGTAAACAGTTTATTATGCACCAGCGGCCAACCCATTCTAAGAATTTGTATACTGTGAAAAAGGTAGAAAGAAATACAAATATATATATATATGTCTATATAACGTATCCCTCTCTCTCTGTCCAAGGGCTCTTTGGAAGATCACTCCACTTTACTGGGAGATAAGAACTGTAACCTGCAGGCCAGTGCTGGGTGAGAGGACTGAATCACAACACAACCTGATCTTTGTGTTCTATAAATGTGATATTCTTTAAGCGCTATAAACGTTATATCCTATAAACCAATAGGACAAAAGTTTCTAATCTCCTTTACAGAACAGCCATACAGATGACACAAACTTGTTCTGGAACTTTCTTGCTGGTTCTATTAGTGTTATTTTTCCCGAACTTAAAGGGGACATATTATGAAAACAACCCTTTTCCTGGGATTTGGGGTGTTGTTTTGGGTCTCTGGTGCTCCCACACGCATACAAACTTTGAAAAAAGTCTGTACATGATCTTTTGAGTGAGATATGCATTTCTGAAAGTACCCCGCCTACAGTTACCAAATGAGCGAGTCAGTTTCGGCGCCCCCTCCTACGTAGGAAGGGGCGCAATCCAATCAGAGCATAGCTAAGATTTTGTGGACGAGTGCTGGGCGGAGATGCTCGCATTTCTGAAGCAGGGATATAAGCAGGATTTTTTTTTTGTATTCCATACAAAAATAGATGTCTAATTTGTCAGTTTGCCACGTGACTGCCTGGCTGGCAGTCCGGCGGAGCTGCCGCCGAAGCTCTGGCGACAGTCCGTCAGCTCCGCAAGGGGAGCTCGACATTAGCCCAGCTCAGCTCCGGGAGGACAATCCCTTTCTCTACCGGAGCTGCCGGACTGCCGCAAAGCTCCCCCCGCCGGAGCTCCCTCCAGTCCGGCAGCTCCGGCAGGGGGAGCTCGGCGGCAGTCCGGCAGCTCAGCTTCGGGAGTAGAAATCCCTTTCTCCTCCATGTCGCGGTTCAATATGGACTTCAGAGAATAAAGGCCAAAGTTCCTTTCACCCAATTCTTATCATCCATGGCAGAGATAACCCCCCAGTACGAGTCTTGACTTGTTGTGGGAGAGACGTCAGACGCAGTCTTTATGATTCATAATATCATATGAGGCGCACATAGCTTTTAGCCGTGATATTAGATAGAACATTATATAAATACCTATATATTATATAATATAGATATAGAGCTCCAGGAGTCCGCAAACGGCAACAATCACTTCTCCCCCATGCTGTGGTTCACTCTGACAGCTCATTGGTCAATGGGCAGCAGCTCATTTGGATTAAAGCTACAGACACTAGAAACCGCATTCTGAAGGGACTGAACCAGAGGGGAATAGCGGTAGACGAGTTATTTTTTTCCTAAAAGCAATTTCCAGCAAACGGCTTCAAAACATGTTTTCTGGAACTCATAAACTATGTTAATTTGTTGGGAAAACACCATAATATGTCTCCTTTAACGAATTTTACGTCCTTCTACAAACAGTTATCCTAGGCTGTCCTAGGCAGAAAGTTCTTGAAAGCCCAACTGACCTTGTGGTTAAACATCGGTCTTTGGTTTCAGTGTTTGCTGTTTGAACATGTAACAGTCTCATCTTCTATCTGAAAAATAATATAAGACATGACAAAAGATATTAAAGAGTTGTTCGAAAAGATCAGAAAAGGGCTTTGTCACAGTAGGATTATGTAGAAAAATATATAATCGTATTCAACCATTATACACAAATAAATAGAGCAGAAATGAATGGATTTTTGGTCAGCGCTTCAGTGGCCCTCTTCTTCCTGAGTAACACCAACTGCCAAGACCTCAGCCAATCATAGCTCTACCTGTGCCAAAAGCTGATTCAGATTCTGAATATTCATGAGCTTCCTTCCTAATTCTTCCCTAATTCTGTTTCTGCCACATGATAGGCCGCCTTCAGTATCTTATTTATTTGGCTTAGTTAACTAATTCATTTGCTTAATTTTTCAAACGTAATGAAGCCTCCTAATATATGTTCGTCCTAATTTGATCAACACTGCATAATAAATGATAGCGAGAATGCACCACATAAAATGTACACAACAAATTATAAAACATTTTATATTCTGCTTCACACACAAGCGTTGAAAGATTCAGTGATGACTTAATAAATGATTGTGAGAATGCACCACATAAAATGTACACAACAAATTATAAAACATTTTATATTCTGCTTCACACACAAGCGTTGAAAGATTCAGTGATGACTTATTAGTGTGTTTGTAGTCAAGCAATCCGTAGTGACGACCATTGTAGTTCAACGGTGGTCAGTAAATATAGTTTTTTTGTGTTTGGTAGTAACGTTAGGTAGTTCACATCATGTGTCTTTGTAGTTCACTGGTCGGTGTTGGATGACATTATGTGTTTGAAGTTCAACGGTCCGTATTGGATGACATCTTGTATAGTTTAACGCTCATGTGATTGAATGAAGTCATGTGGCGTCCCTCCCAGGCTGAAGGTGCGTTCGGGGCGGATGGGCAGTAACTCCTCCCTGACTCTGAGCAGTCGGCCCGACAGACAGGAGGCCCGAGAGATGCTCAAACCCTCCAGCCTTGGATCTTCAGCAGGACCCAGGTGTGTGTGAGGGGAATAGGGATCGAGAGATTGAAGGAAGGAATGTGAGGAGAGCAGGACTGGTGACACTTGGTGGTCAAAACAAGATTCTAAATATCAAATGATCCATTTCCTTGACAGCATATTGAGATTGGATATGATGAGATGATTTAGGAAATAGTAGTCTTAAAGAATATTTTAATGCATCCTCGGGTGTGAGGAGATGCTAGTATTGGCTGATATATTCTATATGCTTGGTTAACTGGTTCTAACACAAAGAACCATACCGCTCTGCCTTCATCTTGGCCCTTTGCTGACCCCTGCTGGTGTCCGTGGTCCCTGCCTGGGTACTGTTTAATGTCTGATGAGCATTTACTGTTGACACACACATTACACACAGAACAGCTTGTCTAGACAATTAGCACTGGCTGTATTGCCCTTGGGTCACATTGTGAGCGTCCATGCTATCCACGCTATATGTTGAAGCGGCAGAATTGCATGGCCCTGGGAAAAGCGCTAATTAAGGACTCTACTTTTCTATCAAACACTGCTCTCCGTTTGTCTTTGTGATGTTCTAAATGTCACCACCATGTCACAACATTGTCATCAAGTAAACCAGAGGACAGAGAACTTGGGATATTAAAAACAATATTGTAATTTCCCCAGTAGAAGAGAAGGATGTTCAACTGCTTAGTTCCCTCACATCTCTCCATCTTCTGCTTCTTCACTTCTGTTTTGATAGTTTGTATTCTCACTTATTTCTCCATAGCTTGAGTTGTTGGTTGATTGAGGTTTGAGGTTTTTGTTGCTTGTTTCTCCGTAGCATCAAGAGATTTCAGTTGATTGTATTCTTTTTTTCTCTCCGCAGTGTGGAGATGTTGGGTGAAGAGCCCGGCCCCCCCTGTCTTCCCAGCATGCTCTCTGAATCCGGTGCCAACATGCTGGCTCCGAGGGTAAGACCACCCTGGTTGGATAAACAGCCACTCACTGCTGCCTTTGTGGCTCTGAACTGTTCTGCACTAACTCCCACCCCAAAGGTTGTTGTTTCCAACTCGCATGTATGCAATCTACCTGAGGAATAAGCCCTGAACAGTACCTGCTCATTTAAAAAAAAAATGCAATGCACTTCTCTTTAGATTAACGCGTTGGCTAATTGATGAACTGGTAAAGAGTGCTAGGGTTTTAGTTTTTTTTTTAAACAAAAAGAGATGAGAAATCTTTACAATTCATTGTTTGTGTCCGGTCATTTGTACTACATTTGAACTCATTTTTCGACTTGGTTTACCTTTTGCTAATTTCCTAAGCCATCTCAAGCCATCTCTCCGTCAGATCCTCTACCTGTTGGTTAGTTTTATTCCTGTTGGTATGTTGTGCTGAAGACTGTCTTTCCCTCTGTAGGTGAAGCCAGACGAGATGGACCCCCCGCCGTCTGATAACCTGATCGACTTCACCGATCCCACCCCTGTGGTACAGTCCACTCTCCCGTGTGTGTGTGTGTGTGTGTGCGTGTGTGTGTGTGTGTGTGTGTGGGTTAGAAAATCCATACACGACAGTAAATATAACTCTGGGCTAGGTTAATGACATTAAATGTAATGCCGCTCCTGAGACTGTATGTGGTGTTTGCAGTTCACTGGGGACATCAGTGCTAAATGTCACATATTTTTCGCCATGCATAGCCGGAGTGGAATCAATACTGTTCAAGAGCATTTCATAAATAATGGACCTATTGATTTCTGCAAACGCTTGACCTTCCAGACAGCGCTTATGTGTACTACTCAAAATATAGACCCATAAACCCGTCCCTGTGCGCTCCAGACACCAGACCCTTGGTCATTTTAAACAAGACACACACACGCACGTGTCCATCCACCCACACACGCCTGCTTGCGTTTGTGGTTCTCCGTCTGTGATTCTCGTGAAAAGTCCAACAAAATCACAAATTCAGTGGCATCTGATCTGCATAATGTGAAGATTAAGTTTTATACAAATGAACATATATTCAAACCTACTCGACTGGTCTATCATAAATTCACAATATAAAACACTGCAGGGAACACAAAGAGGGTCATTATATTTTGGAAAAGTGCACAGAACTAAACTAGTGCACTACAGAGACGGCCTCAGGAGATGTAGGGACACCCAAGCAGCTATTCAAAGCAGAAGGTTAATCTGGCATAAATTGTATTTATTAACCGTTGGATTTCTGTGCTTTTCCTCCAGCTCCCTCCGGTTCAGCAGGCTAAACCACTCATCACCCCACGCTGGATCATACCCACCGCTACTGTACGTAACAACCCTTTCTCTCCTACTCTTAGATGCTAGCTAACCCACTTGCTAGGATAGCACTAGGTAGGAAGCTATAGCTAACTATAGTGTAAATCTTGTTACCTATTGTTGAATTACTTCAATTTAGGTATTTTTCATATATTTGCACCTAAACAGATATTTTTGCTTATTCCTGGTATACGGCTGCATTACGTAGTTATGACGCATGCCTGTACTGCCTAAGTATCATTCCAAAACGTCCATCTGACTTCCGTTTGATAGGGCCTTCTTAATGAATGTAAGCTCTAGCAGTGGCCCTCGTTGGATGGTGTACAGTGAGGTGATGGTAAGTGTGGTTTGACCTTTGGTACCTTCTTTAACTCCTACTAACCTCGTGTTCTCCTGGTCCCAACGCAGCCTTCATGCGCCTTCACCAATGGCCTGCTTGACCTCGACCTGACCGCCAGGCTCACCCCACCCCCAGAGAAGGGGCGTACCCCTTCCCCAGCCATCCCGCTCCTCACCCAAACTCACAACATCATCACCTCCAGGTAAACTCCTGTTTGTTACACGTACCCAAAATCACCTATATTCCCTGTCTGGGATTAATTGAGTACATTTCATAATAAGTGTATTATTTCAACCTGACAACATGTGTCTCATTTCATAGCTCTGCCTTATCTGCTTAATGTATGTCATATTTAACCTGATGTATGTTGAAATGTAGATTCCAGTATCAAACAAAACTCTATCAAACTCTGTCCTTCGACAGGCCCGACACACCTTTTTAAAATACATTTGTTGTAATTAGTTAACGCTGATCTAACAACAGTGTTCCAGACACCTTGGTCATGTTTTCCGACTCGTGATAACCACTCGCCTTCATCAATCTGTCCCTCCATCCTTCTCCTCCCAAAGCATTGTGGGAGCTCAGCCTGCCCAGGAGGAGGGAGCCAGGCCCAAGGGACTGCTGACCACCGAACTCTGAGGGGAGATGGATCCCCCCCCCCCTCTCCCCTCACTGCCCCACGTCTCCCCTCCCTACCTCCCTCCATCACACCCTCACCCACTCAGCCCACCAGCTCCAACCACAGAGCGAGACACTACCAAACCTCAGCCCCAACACACTACCAAACCCCACTGTAGGCAGACTATATAACTAACAGTAGTTTACCCCAGCCTCAAAAGAATACCCGAAATTATTATTTTCACCCGACATGTTTTTAAGGAACCACCAGGACCATTCTTCCTTAGAGCTAGAGATTATCTGAGATGATGGATGTTTTATGTTGGAGGTGAGGAGGATTGTAATTTCACTGTATTTCACCGGGTATTACTGAACCCAGCACACTTTTATAGTTCCTCGGGATGCAGAAACTGTCCGGCATCGTCTCATGCATTCCCTGTAATGAAGGCTTTCATTTTGACAGCACGGACTATTAATACACGCGTAGAAGATGCAGCACAGCCACTGGATATGAGATACAATGTCAATTTTTTCACTGGATTATTACTCAACACTGGACCTGAACTCTCTCCCTGGAAACCCTGGAAATGGATTTGTTCACTGAATCGATGAGAGATCTCCATGTTTTTATTTCTACTGACGTTTTAAAAAATGTTCTTAGACCCTTTTTCATTCCCTTTCAGTTTTTTTTTAATTCTGATGAAGGATATTTTAGGCAAAACTATTTTTTGCAAGTCTTCAAGAAGTACAGAGCTCCGGCACTGAGTGTTATGTGCGTGTTAAGTGTTTGTCTGTTGGTGTTTGTTCCTGCATGTCTTTGACTGTTACCAATGTTGAGAAGAAATAACGATCTCCCGGCTTTGGTTCAATAATCACTGTTTTCTTTAATTTACTGCATTACAATGTCTTATAGAAGAATTAAGAACTTTTGTCGGTTCTTGGTCATTCCTTGTTTGACTAGTCTACCGTTCTTCTTACTGAAGAACACTTACTTGTAAGACATGACAGCGCTGACGTTACGATATTCTGTTTGGAATCATTTGAGGTCAAATCTGTTTTGATCGTATTTCCTAAATGCTGTATTTCCCAACTGCCTTGGCGAGTGATTGCCTTTCGAGGTATCATCATAAACAGCTGTGAGAACATTTCAACAGGTCTTCAGAACAGGATTTTCCAACGGGAAGGAAATGGGGAAATTATGCCTTGGCTGACCATTTTATTTTCCCTGATTTTGAGAAGATCTGTCCCACATGAAACTATTTGCATTGCTAAGAAATTTTGTGTTTGATCTTTCTGTAACCATTTGATGCAGTTATACACCTTATGGACTATCTGTTGTGATATCTTCAACATATATGGTAAAATCATTGAGACTCATTTTCTCAATTTATCCCAATTTTGTCCCAATACTCTGAGCAGCAGGGGAAGACGCAGTCAGTCAAGTATTGTAGGAACACTTGTGTTTTTCTCCATACCGTGGCATCAGTGTACTGTAGATATGAAGTAGATTTATATATATTTTTATGAAGAACGGTAACTGTAGCAGTATTGGTATGGCCACACACTGAGACTTCAGCGCTGGTTGTTTGCTCCTGTCCTCGAAAGAACTCGAGAGATATTTGATTTTGTTTTTTGTTTCATTGCTTTTGAGTTTTTTTGTCATTTTCTGTGATGATTGGAATATCTCTGAGCTGCGTCACTTTGAAATTCCAGCACTCTGTATGTTGGTCAGTGATATTTTTTATGATCTCACCGTATGTTGGGATTATTGTACCTGATGATTTTTTGTCATGCTGGATTTACACAACGTTAAGAGAGATTTCTAACACACTGTGTACCAGATAGCATAGTTAATAGCAAATAAAAAAGAAAATCGATTTTTGTGTTTTCGACGTGCAAAAGGTAAAATGAACAACATTAATTGTATCTTTATCTACTCCAACCTTGTAGCCATAGCCACTGAACAGTTTCAAATATTTTCACAAAGTTTATTCACTATTTCAATCCCCAAGGAAGTGCAATTTTTTGATGTTTTGCCATAGCTCTGAGTCAAAAGGTTTTAATTTATTCCTGTTTGAATTCCAGGATCTCCCTATATCCACACTGTAGCGTTGTAATGGAATAGGAAGGTAATGTTGTAATGGGAATCCACGCAACAGAATTGCACTGGTATACTACAGCGAAAGACCACATTGCACCGCCCCCCCCCCCCCCCCCCCCCCAAAAAAAATCCCAATGATTGACCACACTCTTAATTTTTTTTTGCAGATTTCTCACTTAATCTGTTTTGGGCAATCAGGTTTTTGGGTTAATCATATTTGTGGTGGCCAAATATTTTTGGGGTGTTGGAAAACCCCAGAATAACTCTTGCAGTTCATAATATTATTCATAGGGGGCGAACCCAGTAAGGTTTAGATGGCCTTGTAACGTTGTGTTAGTGCAGATGGTGCAGCTCAATGTATCTGCTGGGTGTATTCTGTCTAATGGGGATTTTTATTTGATATTTTACTGGGAAGTGTACGGTGAATGACTAAATTAGAAACCATCACAGCACACACTGGTCCTGTTTGTGTCTTATTTACATTTCAACAATGAGTAGTCGTTTTTCTTAACATTGTAGCAAACTTTATTAGTAAAGTTGTGGAAACAACAGAGTACGCCTGCATTATTGTTTTCTTCCAACTGTATCCAATATTATAGTGTGTATATTCTAGTATACGAGGCCTACTCTGAATATTACTCTAAGAATGTGTAAGTATAGCCCTTATTTACAATTATAGGCTCAAAGTGCCCACATTATAGAACATCCCCCAACCCTAAGCCCTCAAAGGAAAACGTTTCTTAAATCCAGAGGGAAGAAATCTTGAGACGGAACACAGAAGAGTGATCCTCCTTCCAGTGACAGATAGTCTGTGCTGGATGGGTAAACATAACGGCAGCACATCATAAAGCATAATCTTAAATAAGCCTGCTTGAGTTAAATGTAATTATTAGAAAATAGTGGGTTAGTCATAAATAGTATTTAAATTAAGTGATTAAAACAATCTAAGTATTGCATAAAATAAGAACAATAACTTACCTATGGCACATTTGTGTATCCATGGGTGGACGTTTACAGCCATAATCTTCTAGTGTAGAGGAAAAACAAAAGTGATTGAAATTAGTTTGAGGTCTATGTATATATATTTTTATACTTCAATTATTTAATACATTTTTGTGCACTATGGCTTTTTCAAAGAAACTTGGCAAGTTTAGAACTAGGAGGAAAAGCTCCACATTCTTGGGGAAATTGTCTCAGTGAAAGCCAATGAAGATGCTAGGTCGATTAGAGAGCGGTACTTAGTTACTTGATAATGTTGTCCTCAAGCTGCAGGAATCGTATTCAACCAGATGGGGACAGCGTTGTACTATCTAGTTCAATGGAGCTCCATCGCTTGTAGTCGTTATTTGTAGTGTATAGTGATTTGTTTTTAAACCACTATTTTAATTGAACCATCCCTTCTGATAAAAATATATCACGTTTAGGCTCGATATTAGGCTCAAACAGCCCAAAAACAGGACCTGTGTCACATCACTCCATTGAATATTTTAATATTAAAATGCTTCCACAATTATAAACATTGTGTAAATCGAGAATATTACTTTTGGATGTCACTTGAAAAAGTAATTTGAAAAAGTAAAACTCTAGCTAACGAACACTTCATTAAAACTATTAATGGGGTCATACCACTTCTGACCGCTAGAATGCAGTAGTGGGTGTATCTCTTTTGCTGTAAATCTGCTTGGAGGAGCTCTTTCCCTTTATCACAATATGGAATAATCATCTCCTTATCTGATTACTTTTTAATAACCTGCACATGGAATAAACCTGGTCCCCTACTTAAAGAGGAAATGAATGTATATTTATGCGAGCCTGGTCTGTGTATGGTATCTCTATATTTAAAATGAAGCCACATTTAGTAGAGTGCATAGGCTACTTTAAAGTACCGGTACTACTTTAACTGTGTTACGCGAATTGAACATTGATTAATAAATAATACAGCATAATACATATAACCGATTATGTGACCCATAGGCCTAGCCTGCCACCTTTCAGAAAAAGTCAATTTGTTTGCAATCAATTATTTATAGTTATATGTTATATGTTATGTATCGGAATATATGTTTACATAAATATATATATAAATGGATTACTTGACACACAGACGAATTGGAATTTTGAATTTGAATGAATGAATGAATGAGTGAATGAATGAGTGAAATAATGTTCCAACTGATGTTTCTATTTGTATTGAAATACATGACAGATGTGTCATGAACTCAGATTTCTGTATTTCCCATATGATAAGACATACATTAGTCAGACATGGGTGAGGTGTGTCCATGAAACACTGGACCCTAACAATAGATTGGACTATCTACAATCCATGGATGAAAAAACAAGACACTATAGGAGTGTTTCAGATGAGGTCACTCACCTGCCAACTGGTTGCTTGGCTACCCAAGAACTAACAAGACGGCAGGGTTTAACCTCTTTATGAACTACATATCCCGCGATGGATACCCTCCCATAAGGAAACACTAGCATACACATAAGTGCTGGATTAAGCGTGCATGCATATGTTCCTGTGTGTGTACTACGTACTGTGTGTGTGTGTGTGTGTGTGTGTGTGTGTGTGTGTGTGTGTGTGTGTGTGTGTGTGTGTGTGTGTGTGCGTGTTGTGGATTAATGAATGAATACATGGTGTTACAGAAATTGTGGGATGGCCAGAGTTAAAGATGTTTGTCTGTGATTGAGAAAGAGGGAGAGCAAGGAAAGGAGATGGATGGAGAGAAAAAGAGCGGGAGGAATGAGAGAGACCAGTAGGGAGACGCTATGCGTCTGTTGGTAAAAGACTGGTGTTTTTTTTCCTTTGTGTTGCTGTGGTAGCCGATAGCTTTGTTTCACTTATTTTTCTGAAATTCTTAGACCCTACTATCAGAACAAACACACACACACGCACGTACACGCTGTGTGTCAGAGAGAGAAAGACCAAGGCTTGGAGCCGCCAGGTATTGGATGGAAGCATTGAGATGATAAAGACGTGAGTGAGCAGTAATTGATCCCTAAAGGCTGCATTGTGCCAATAAGTGTGTGTGTGTGTGTGTGTGTGTGTGTGTGTGTCTGCCCGTGTTTGCGTGTGCGTGTGTGCCAGGTGAGCCGTCTGTGTGCCAGATTTGCTAAGGAGGCTCATTATTCAGAGAGGAATTGATACATGAAGCGTTCTCCGCTCTTGCTTTCGCCTCCACCCATCTATTCAACTTCCTGTAGTCCTGCCTGTTTCCCTCTCTCTGTTCCTGTCTTACTGTCGCCGTCTGTCTCCACGTCTTCCCTTCTCTCATCCTGTCGCTCTGCTTGTCTTGCTGCCAGTCAAACGGTCCGTATGCCTGTCTTGCCGTCCCCCTGACTGTCTGACTGCTGCCTGTCCTGTTACTTGTCTTCTCTTTCCACAGCTACAGTGCAATGTATATCTGAACCGTGGTAACGGTCTCCTCAAATAGAAACTCTGCATAATGTACAGACTCCTCTGTCTGCATAGTTCAACAATCTAGTTCCATCATACCGCTTGAACCTCTCAATCAGAGTGGCTAACGACACACTGTGTGAGCTGCACCCAGCGCTAGCCGGGCTAACTGGGCTAACTATAGGCTAACCAGGATAACAGGTTTACCTGTGCTAATAGGGCTAGCAGGGAGACTGCTGTGGTGGAGCTCTCTGTCTGTCTGTCCAGGCAGACAGACTGGGGGATAGAGAGAGAGACAGGTCCATATGAATACCCTCTCCAGCAGAGGAGCTGCTACTGCTGCTCCTATCAATACACCAAGTTCAATAGCAGGCCACAGGCTGTCTGTGTGTGTCTGTGTGTGTCTTTGTGTGTGTGTGTGTGTGTGTGTGTGTGTGTGTGTGTGTGTGTGTGTGTGTGTGTGTGTGTGTGTGTGTGTGTCTATGTGTGTGTGTGTTTATGCGTGTGTGCTCGAACATCCTTCTGTCACTCTTTCTGCGCGTGTGTGTGTGTGTGTGTGTGTGTGTGTGTGTGTGTGTGTGTGTGTGTGTGTGTGTGTGTGTGTGTGTGTGTGTGTGTGTGTGTGTGTCTATGTGTGTGTGTGTTTATGCGTGTGTGCTCGAACATCCTTCTGTCACTCTTTCTGCGCGTGTGTGTGTGTGTGTGTGTGTGTGTGTGTGTGTGTGTGTGTGTGTGTGTGTGTGTGTGTGTGTGTGTGTGTGTGTGTGTGTGTGTGTGTGTGTGTGTGTGTGTCTATGTGTGTGTGTGTTTATGCGTGTGTGCTCGAACATCCTTCTGTCACTCTTTCTGCGCGTGTGTGTGTGTGTGTGTGTGTGTGTGTGTGTGTGTGTGTGTGTGTGTGTGTGTGTGTGTGTGTGTGTGTGTGTGTGTGTGTGTGTGTGTGTGTGTGTGTCTATGTGTGTGTGTGTTTATGCGTGTGTGCTCGAACATCCTTCTGTCACTCTTTCTGCGCGTGTGTGTGTGTGTGTGTGTGTGTGTGTGTGTGTGTGTGTGTGTGTGTGTGTGTGTGTGTGTGTGTGTGTGTGTGTGCGTGCATGCATCTCTCTGTCACTCTTTCTTTGTGTTTGTGAGAATGACAGGCAGGTCTTTGGCAGCACACCTCCTGTGTGTTCAACGTCACCCAAACGGCCACTGTTAGTTATCACACACACACACACACACACACACACACACACACACACACACACACACACACACACACACACACACACACACACACACACACACACACACACACACACACACACACACACACACACACACACACACAACCACATGCACAGTACTAACCATACAAAACAATACTAACAGTACCTGGCGACTGACCGAGAGATAGAGAGAGAGAAAGCCTCCTATTGTCTGAATTGTGAGGGAACGCTTTAAGCTTTGAGAGAGGGATTTGTCTTCCTTCAATAAACCCACACCTTGACTGTACAGGTGGTGAATGCCTCCCACACCAGACACCAAACCTCATCCCACTATTGTACATCACAAAACATTCCAGCTGACTGCTGATACATAGCATTTACACCTAATTAAATCTCTTTCTTCTCTTTATGAATAATCCCTTTATTGACATTTAATCATCTCATATCTCAATGTGTGATCCGATCCAGTCCATTGTGAACCGCTTCTACCGTTCTCTCGCTCTCACTCTCTCTCTCTGTCTCTCTCTCGCTCTCTCTCTGCCTCTCTCTACTTTCTCTCTATACTCTATCTTTCCCTCTGTCTACTTTCGTGCTCTATCCCTCTATCTCTCTCTCTCTCCACCTTTCTACTCCACTCTCTCTCTCTCTCTCTCTCTCTCTCTCTCTCTCTCTCCATCCTTCCTCAGGGTTGTCCCTAGTGGGCCACCGTTGTGTCGTCTCCGGCAGCACATCTGTGTCGTTGCCGAGAGACAACAATCCACCCGGTCTCCATGACGACCATCACGGAGACAGACAGCTGCCATCTGCCGTGCGTCGATTAGCTGGGAATGGGGAAAGATGCATGTTTGCGCATGGGTGCGCACTGCGCAGACACACACATACACGCACGCGTACACATATACACACACACGCACTCGCACACATACACATGCATCCAGTGTTTCAATGACTTTGGGTCACATTTGCTTAACTGAAGATGCAATATTCCTTCAATTTATTCAGCAGCTTCTCGTTATTTACTCATTACAAAGTCCTCACTCACACACACCATCACCCCCCCCCCCCCCACAAAGACACACACACTCAAGCCTTTTATCCTCTCAATCTATAGGTCTCAATTTGGCAGGCGGTTCTCTATCTCTATCTCTCTATCACTCTCTTTCCATCCATATTTTCCTCTGTGTATGGACTATTGACACACCATCTGTCCAGACAATGTGGGAATAAAATATATTCTGTGTGTAATCACACCCGTATTCACAAACATCTCTTACAAATACACACAGAAATCAGCATCCTGTCAAATTAAAACGTTGCCATGCGGCGAAGGCTGATAGAGTTGGTCACTTTGACTTTGTTGTAGTTCTTTGCAGGCCTCGGCCCCAGTGCCACTGATGAATACAGTTTTTATTATGAACTCATTTTCCAATATTCTCTCCAATTCTTTTCAGAGCGGTTTTAGAGAGACTCTGAATAAAAGCTCTGGAGGACCTAGAAACAATCAAGGAGGACTCGGTGGAGGAAGGCAGGGAGAGAGGGAGATGGGGGAGTCGGGGATAGGGTTAAAGGAAAGATGGAGAGAGAGGGAGGGGAAGAGTGGGAGTCGGGGGAAAAGAAGAGGAGTGGGAGGGAGAGAGAGGGCGAGAGGATGGGAGAAAGAATAGGGGAGAGTGAACAAGAGTGGGGGGAAGAGAGAGGGCTATAGGGAGAGAGTTATAGAAGGAGGGGGGGGGGGGGTAGAGAGGGAGATAGAGGATAGACAGAATGGTGGTAGGCAGGGTAATGTAGTTCCCAGAGACAGTGGCTAGACTGGGATTAGCCTGTAGCATTGGCACATAATTGCAGCAGGGAACATGTTATTAACCACCAGTGAAAGACATGTAATTACTTTCCCACCCCAAACACACACACACACACACACACACACACACACACACACACACACACACACACACACACACACACACACACACACACACACACACACACACACACACACACACACACACACACACACACACACACACACACACACACACACACACACACTCCACCTGGTTACTTTAGAACATTCCTCCAGTAAACCTTGAGGAAACAGGAGGACTAGAGGATATTAGCTCCAATATAAAGACACACTGCTCTCTTTTTTTCTGGGGAGAATAGAAAAGAGTTTATGTTATTTAATTATCTGATCCTGTTGTCAGTCCTGCTGTCAAACCTAACTTTTTAATGGTCTGCGTATTCTGCAAATATGTAACTGTTAGATGATAGGTTTCCTTTGGATTATTATGACATTACTGTGATAATAAGTACCCACAATTATTGGTAGAATGAATGATGGAGGGACAGATGAATGATTGAACATGGTTTGATTGATGGAAGAATGGATGAATGGGTGGACGGATGAATGATTGAAAGAAGGTGTAGACGGATATATAAATGGTTGGATAGGTGGATGGGTAGTTGATGGAAGAAAAGATGGCTGTGGTGATAAATCCTTATCAAACTTAAACCTGTTCTAACCCTGATCATTTGACCTGCCCACTAAATAATTACACACCCCTCTGCCCCTCCTTAACACATGCGCACACAGACTCAGACAAAAACACACGCACACGCACACGCACACACACACACACACACACACACACACACACACACACACACAGTGAGGGTCAGGTGGTCTGGGGGGCACCAGTGTCACACGCTGGGTTAGATTACAGGGTTTGTTCTCCATCTATGACTCCTTCTAAGCAAACATCTTGATGTTGACCTAACCTGTTGCTACCTCGCGGGCATTCCATGTCCCGTCTCAGCCCACTCACCAGGATTCACACGGGAACCCAGCCCGCCCTGGCCTGGAAGTTTGGGGGGGAATAAACACAGACCAAAAATGGCAGAATCTGAGGAAAACTCAGAACGTTGTAACAAAAATATTTACATAATTTATAAAAGGCTTAATTTCATACATTTATTCCAAAACACGCTGAGGTTTTTGATTTTATTCAAAATAATGTTTGATAATCAAACGATTATAATCAAAAACACAATCCCTCTGACTCCCTGATTTTTCTGATTGGTAGATATTGCCAGGTTGCCAAACAATATTTTATGCATTAATAGTATAGTTTGCCACTAATTTAGTCCACTTTTTTTGGAAGTTGCATAGAATATGTTTCACCAGAGATGACGCCTTTCCTGTAATAAAATGTCTTTGTACACATCGTTTTATTTTTATTTTATATCAAATATTATCCGTCTGTACTTCACTATTTCAGCCAATCATTCAATACAATAAAGAGACTCACATCCTAAAGAAATGTACCTTTAATATATATTATTTGGAGGATTTTACATTTTATTGAATTTAATTAAGAATAATTCCTGGGGAAATTAATGTCTGAAATCAGAGGATGAGACACATTCCCCCCGTGGTAGGATTTTCAAAGCCGGTCATAGGCCCACCTTGCCTCATTGTTTGAACTCTAGATGTATTACTGGATATTTTTTGATTCATTAAGGGCTAAGATTACCTTCTGGCTAATGCTAAATTTGCCAGTGCAAAAAGCCATACAATAATAGTATGTTAAAATCACATACCCTCATTTGTTTAAATAATTGTACTAAAAACTACAAAAATATTAATTTATGAACCTCTTTAACCCTATAATACCTTAATCTTACTACTATAATAGCAGGCTTGTCGAACCAGTATCTCAAGTTACTCATGTACGCATGTGCACTGTACACACCACATACACACACCGCACACACACGCACATGCACACGAACATACATGGAAACGCACACACACAGACACACACACACACACACACACACAAACACACACACACACACACACACACACACACACACACACACACACACACACACACACACACACACACACACACACACACACACCGCACGTCAAGATAAAGGCAGCGACACATACACGGACGCGCACACACTAGCACGCACACACACCGTACGTCTAGACAACGGCAGCGAAAACACTTGCAGAGCTAAGCTGTTATGTTTTTAAACACAACGGCTCTGCCATTGACACACGCGCAGGTAAGAACCCACCCGCACAGGCACGCACGCGCACGCACCGCAGCGAAACTCGCCCAGGTAAGACGCTATGTTTTGGAAACATAACGGCTCCGCCATCGACACACGCGCAGGTTAGAACACACACGCATGCGCACACACCGCAGCGACACACTCGCCCAGGTAAGACGTTATGTTTTTAAACATAACAGCTCCGCCTTTGACAAACTCTCCCAGGTAACACGTTCTGTCTATAGACTGTGGAAATTGCGATAAAAGAAGGGAAGAGACAATTTCTCACCTCGACAAGCAACGGTGGGTTGTTAATTTTGTCATATAAAAACCGTTAAATTCAAACATCGCACCGACCGGCATATCAACACAGAAGTCACGTGATTCTTAAAGAGACAGTGTCCCTATAACACAGAAAGTAAACGTGTCAATAACACAGTAGGGTGAATTATGTATATTGAGTCCACCAAAACTACACTTTGTTGCTCAAGTGTAATATTACTCCCCTCCTTGAGCTTCCCGAAATGTCTTACACTTTGTTGCTCAAACACACCTCCTTGAGCCTCCCTGAATGTCTTGCGATATTGATATCCCCCCCCTCCCCCGCGAGCTGTTTTAGTTGTTTTATTATTCTTATGTTTTGTGTGTATGCTATGTGTCTGTAGGCTACTTCTGCCTGTGTTGGCCAGTACACTGGAAGAGATGTTTAATCTCAATGATGATTATTATTTTCAACTAACCAATAGTAGGCTAGTTGCCTTGCATTTTAAAATGTCAATGCACTTTTCAGCCCTGAACAGTAAAAGCTATTTAATAATTGATTTGCATGCATCGTATATCACACTTTCCATTGAACAATTACCCCTGTTACCATAAATTGACTAATTTTATAATGTAATCAAATGCTCACACACTAGCTGCTTTCAGACACTCGTGTACGTTCTGATATTCTCCTGATGGGCCGTATGTGTGAACAACATATCCTTACATTTGTACTCTGAAGATCTCCTGAATAATACTACCCCTGAGGTAGTATTTTCTCTGTAGGAAATGTAAATTACGTTATATGTGAATGAGGAGTAGAAAGTCGGTATTTCACACACCACTTCAGTGGGCGTGTTGATGACGCTTCTGCATGAATTAGAATTAGACGCTTCTGCATTAGAATCTCGACCCAAATCATTGATCTTCCTATCTCATTTATTTTAAAATAAGTCATTTCAAGATTTTTTTTGCAGCTCTCTTCCCTGGAGATTTCAATCAGAAAAACACAAGAAACATGTGTAGATATCAATCTGTAGGATCAGGAGTTAGCATACCTGATGAATCGCAACAAAAAGAAAAACCAACCACCAAACCTCTGACCTTCCCGTGAACTACATCGCCACGGTAATCAGACCGCACGGCGCACATTCAAAATGTCAAAAAATGAGAAATCTCTTTAATTTATTCAGCGTTTGTGTGTAATAGGGAGGAACACATTGGATTCGGCCGAAGCGTGAATAAAAATGATTGTTTGATTAGAAAAAAGCCAATTTGGGTCTCAGCTTCCCTCCAGAAGTGCGGATCATCATCTGGCACGCAGCGAGAAGATTACCCACCATGGCATCTCCCCCTCTCATCACTCCAGTTTAGGAGTGGTTTTGTCATTGTGAAATATTAGTGTTGGCCTGCTGGAGAGCAGCCTGGACAACAATGAGTTCCTTGCCTCCTGGCTTCCCCCAGGAGCACCTCTGTGAGTCCTCAGCCTCCTCTCTCTGCTCCAGCCGGGGTGAATCTCAACATCTCCATCTCAACACGAGCCTTGAAGTGTCCTCCTTTTCTTGACATGTTTACAAAATGCAACATCCTTCATTTAAATTCACAAGACCTCACTGAAGATTTACACTTATCACCTAACAGCCTGGACCTAACAGCCAGTGTGTGTGTGTGTGTGTGGAAGGGGGGGGGGGGCACACACACACGGTGCACGGTGGTCTTTTCATGCAGCCAGTGTGGTGGTTGGTGTGCGAGCCAGAGGCTCGGTGGGTAATATGAATTCTCCATGGGAACCTGGAGGGCCCTCGGCCGGCCCCCTGGCTCCAGCTGACAGCCATCCATCCATCCATCCACCCACCCACCCATCCATTCCTCCAGACAGGGGGGCTGTCCGCTCCGCGTCGGGTCCCAGGATGGGGCGTGCGGGGCAGCCTAATGCGCCACCATATGGTCCTGTGTCACTGGCTCCAGGATTTGTGTTTCTATTTTTCTTTTTTTGGAATCCTCCCCTGTGGTCCAGACTCTCTCTGCCCACAGACAGTCCACTCCCTCTGGGTAGAGGCTGGGGGGGGGGAGGGCCCTGTGAACAGGGGAAGAGAGGAAGAGAGAGAGAGAGGACTGAAAGAGGGGGAGGGAGAAGGGAGGGAGAGACAGAAGGGAAAGAGAGAGAAAGCGAGAGAGAGAGTGAGGGATAGAGAGAGGGAGAGAGGGTGAAAGAGAGAGGAGGGGGAAGGAAGAGTGGGATAAAGGAAGGAGAGAGAAAGTAGGAGAGAGAGAGAGAGGGAGAGAGAGAGAGAGAGAGAGAGAGAGAGAGAGAGAGAGAGAGAGAGAGAGAGAGAGAGAGAGAGAGAGAGAGAGAGAGAGAGAGAGAGAGAAGCGAGAGAGAGAGAGAGAGAGAGAGAGAGAGAGAGGCAGTGTCCTTTGCCCCTCCAGATGTCTGACATGAAGAGAGGGAAGAACCCCAAAGAAAGAAGCGATAGAGCTACACTGTAATGGATAGAGCTGGATAGAGTGAGAGGTAAGAGATAAATAGAGAGAGAGAGAGAGAGAGAGAGAGAGAGAGAGAGAGAGAGAGAGAGAGAGAGAGAGAGAGAGAGAGAGAGAGAGAGAGAGAGAGAGAGAGAGAGAGAGAGAGAGAGAGAGCAGAAAGAGATTAACAACTGGGGAGGTGGAGAGGAGGAGGTGGGAGGGAAGGCACAAAGAGAGAGAAAATAAAGGAAAAGGGATGGGCACAGAAAGGAAAAAAACGAGTAAAAGAGAATAAATGGAGCGAGAGAAGACGGAGAAAAAGAAGCCAGGTGCTTTGGCTGGGCATCTGGAGAGAGAGAGAGAGAGAGAGAGAGAGAGAGAGAGAGAGAGAGAGAGAGAGAGAGAGAGAGAGAGAGAGAGAGAGAGAGAGAGTGGAGCAGAGGGAGAGAACAAGGGAAGGAGTGATGTCGGGGAGAAAGTGGAAGAGAAGAGGAGTTAATGTCTGAGCTCTTGTGTGATGGGGCGTGTCTGTCCTGATGCCATGCGGCTCCACCACAAACCCATCTAAAGACTCCCCCCCACCCCTCTCCCTGACACCCCTTCCTCCCTCCCTCCACCATCCATAATCTGCTCTCTCTCTCTCTCTCTCTCTCTCTCTCTCTCTCTCTCTCTCTCTCTCTCTCTCTCTCTCTCTCTCTCCCTCTCTCCATCAATTTATTGCTTGTGGTCTTTTCCCACTATTCTCTCTCAACTCCACAACTCCCACCAACCCTATTTCCTAGCCAGTACACCACACACACACACACACACACACACACACACACACACACACACACACACACACACACACACCACGGCACACACGCACGCACGCACGCCACGGAGACGCACAGCACGCACCGCACGCACGCACGGCACGCACTTACGCCTGGACGCACAAAACACACACACACACCACACACTATCACACACACACACACACACCACAAACACACACACACACACACACACACACACACACACACACACACACACACACACACACACACACACACAAACACACAGTCTTGTGTCAGGGGTGTCAGGCATCAGCAGAGCGGCACGGACATAAACATTATATCCCTTTGAGCGCATGGGGGGACAGGACGCCCATATATGGTGGCGAGGAGAAAGGGGGGCGGGGCAGCGTCGGGGACTTGACGCAGTGGAACGACGAATTACACGCCAGCGCCTGAGAACCGACCGACCCGCCTGTCTCTCTGCCTGCCTGTCTGTCTTACAAACAAATAGTATGTCTTCGTATAATTCTTTCTGTCTCCCCGTCTGCGTCTGTCTGTCTGCCTTTCTGTCTGTCTGCCTGTCTGTCTACTTCTCTTTCAGTCTATAAACGTAGTTTAAATGAGAGCTATCCCATATTTCATGTTGAAACAACCTTTAATAGGGTATGGAATAGCTCTGTCCTTTTCTTCAATTATATCGTTTGTCTGCTGCCTCACACCACTGTCAGGTGTATAAAATAGTGATAGAATTGTTTCAATGCATTGGACTGAGACTCATCACATTCATCTGAGTCATGGCATTCATCGGACTCATCACATTCATCGGACTCATCATTCATCGGACTCATCATTCATCGGACTCATCACATTTATCGGACCCCTCAAATACACATGTACAGGAAGGCAGACAGTCAATAGGCAAAATTAAAAATATGATATTTGAACCAACCATTATTTGATCTTGTGGTGGCTCTATTCCTGGAGCATAATGAAAGGCTAATCCCGTTCCACCGCGGTCCTCATGTCACCTTCAGTAGCAGAGGACCTGAAGAGACAAGGGGGCAGCGGTGGGTTCAAGTATGTGCACCTAGTAGAACTATGATATGCTATCATAAAAACACAATGTAACCTGGCTGACCAGCTGTTGGGGCACACATACACACACACACAGTAACACACACCGTCCCGTTGTCAGAGTGAGGAAGAATTCCTGGGGGGGGTGTATGACAAGGTTACCTGCTGCATCTTATAAAGGGACTGGATGACTGGATGCGTTCAGAATGGATGGATGGTTCAGCTGGGTCAAAAGTTTAGATGAGGTTGAATAAACCTGGAAGAGGTAATGGAGATATGGGGACCCTTACCATTTCTTTATTGCCCCAAAATATTTAATATCCAATCTTCTCAAACCTGCATCCAGATATAAACCTGACAGGAGATATCTGACAAACATAAATGTCTTTAATAAAAACAAAGGGAGGGAGCCTAAAGTAGCAAACTTTGATTAAATCTGAGTAAAATCTTCTATGTGAGGTTTCAGCACTCTTTCCACCTCTGCGTCTGCATGGGTTTATGTATTTTATTATTCGTTTGTAATTATAGTATCTCTACAAATCAAACCCTTTACTTCAGACACTTAAATAAAAAAGATGATGGCTCACCCCTCTTCTTTTACACAAAAAACTGTGTTGAGATAATGCCAATGAATCAAATATTATTTGCTAAAGGATATTTAGCTAATCTGCCTCAGGCCTGAGATAGAGCCTTGACCGGTTTAGTGGGTCCACCTGAAATACGATTATGTATATTCTAATAAGGCTTAATGGAACATATTATATTTCCACAAAGAACTCTTTCTGGGTAGGTGTGTTTTTTTGTGGCTGTATCTATATGCAAAAGTGGATGCACTTGTCCACATTCTGCTCTCAAAGTTCTGTTTCACTGTAAACTATAGGACTTTAAGTTAAATGAATGAGAAATTACAAATAAGATTCAACATTTATTCTTTTAAACATCAACTCTCTAAAGATCCTCACCAATGTTTTTGTTTTACCGTGTGGCTGGTGCATTGTCTGCTGTTTTTCTATCTGCACCCCCTTATATAACATTACAATATGTACAGAATATAAGTTCTATATAGGTTGATACAGCCTTTGTTCTATTCCCCTTTTATTCCTTTTTTGATTTCATTTACTATCATGCACATTTTCTCTCCTCTCTCTCTCCTCCTCTCAT